>NC_092709.1:342498727-342799179 GCF_047496885.1 Scyliorhinus torazame | reverse complement strand
GGGGGAGGGGAAGGGGGGGAGGGAGGGGGAAGGGGAGGGGAAGGGGGGGGAGGGGAAGGGGGGGGGAAGGGGGGGAAGGGGAGGGGGAGGGGAAGGGGGGGGAAGGGGGAGGGGAGGGGAAGGGGGGGAGGGGGGGGAGGGGGAGGGGAAGGGGGGGGAGGGAAGGGGAAGGGGGGGGAAGGGGGAGGGGGGGGGAGGGGAGGGGAAAGGAGGGGGGGAAGAGGGAAGGGGGGGAGGGAGGGGAAGGGGGGGGAGGGGAAGGGGGGGGGAGGGGAAGGGGGGGGGAGGGGAAGGGGGGGGGAGGGGAAGGGGGGAGGGAGGGGAAGGGGGGGGGGAGGGGAAGGGGGGGGGGTGGGAAGGGGGGGGGGTGGAAGGGGGGGGGGAGGGAAGGGGGAGGGGGGGAGGGGAAGGGGGGGGGGGGAAGGGGAGGGGGGGGGGAAGGGGGGAGGGGGGAGGGGCGGGAAGGGGGGAGGGGGGAGGGCGGGGGGGAAGGGGGGGAGGGGGGGGAGGGGGAGGGGGGGGGGGGGAGGGGGGGGGGGGAGGGGGGGGGGGAGGGGGGGAGGGGGAGGGGGGGGGGGGGGAGGGGGGGGAGGGGGAGGGGGGGGAAGGGGAGGGGGAGGGGAGGGGGGGAAGGGGGGGAGGGGGGGGAAGGGGGGGAGGGGGGAGGGGGAGGGGGGGGGGAAGGGGGGGGGGAGGGGAAGGGGGGGGGGAGGGGAAGGGAGGGGAAGGGGGAGGGGAAGGGGGGAGGGGAAGGGGGAGGGGAAGGGGGGGGGGAGGGGAAGGGGGGGGGGGAGGGGAAGGGGGGGGGGGGGGAAGGGGGAGGGAGGGAAGGGGGAGGGAGGGGAAGGGGGGGGGAGGGGAAGGGGGGGGGAGGGGGGGAGGGGAGGGGGGAGGAGGGGGAGGGGAGGGGAAGGGGGGGAGGGAAGGGGGGGAGGGAAGGGGGAGGGGGGGGGAGGGGAGGAGGGGGGAGGGAGGAGGGGGGAGGGGGGAGGGGGGGAAGAGGGGGGGGAGGGGGGAAGGGGGGGAGGGGGGGAGGGGGGAAGGGGGGGAGGGGGGAAGGGGGGGAGGGGGGGGAGGGGGGGAGGGGGAAGGAGGAGGGGAGGGAGGGGAGGGAGGGGGGGAGGGGAGGGGGGGAGGGGAAAGGGGGAGGGAGGAGGGGAGAGGGGGGGAGAGGGGGGGGGTGAGGGTGAGGGGGGGGGGGGGTGAGGGAGAGGGGGGGGTGAGGGTGAGGGGGGTGAGGGTGAGGGGGGGGGTGAGGGTGAGGGGGGGGTGGGTGAGGGGGGGGTGAGGGGGGGGGGAGAGGGGAGGAGGGGGGAGGGGAGGGGGGTGAGGGGAGGGGGGTGGGAGGGGGGGGGTGGGAGGGAGGGGGGGAAGGGAGGGGGTGGGAGGGGGGGGGGGTGGGAGTGGAAGGGGGTGGGAGGGGGGGGAGGGGGGAGTGGAAGGGGGGGAGGGGGGGGGGTGGGAGGAGGAGGGGGGGGGAGTGGAAGGGGGGGGGAGGGGGGAGTGGAAGGGGGGGGGAGGGGGGAGTGGAAGGGGGGGAGGGGGGAGTGGAAGGGGGGTGGGAGGAGGGGGAAGGCAGGGGGGGAAGGGAGGGGGGGGGAAGGGAGGGGGGGAGGGGGGGGAAGGGGAGAGGGGAGGGGGGGAGGAGAGGGGGAAGGGGGGGGGGAAGGGGGAGGGAGGGGGGGGGGGAAGGGAGGGGGGGGAGGGGGGGACAAGAGGGGGAGGGGGGACAAGAGGGCGGTGAACAAGAGGGGGGGCACAAGAGGAGGGAGGGGGGACAAGAGGGGGGGAGGGGGGGACAAGAGGGGGGGAGGGGGGGACAAGAGGGGGGGAGGGGGGGACAAGAGGGGGGAGGGGTGACAAGAGGGGGGGCAGGGGGGGACAAGAGGGGAGGGGGGACAGGAGGGGGGAGGGGAGGGGGACAAGAGGGGGGGAGGGGAGGGGGGACAAGAGGGGGGAGGGAGGGGGGACATGAGGGGGAGGGGGGACAAGAGGGGGGAGGGGAGGGGGACAAGAGGGGGAGGGGAGGGGGGGACAAGAGGGGGAGGGGAGGGGGGGACAAGAGGGGGAGGGGAGGACAAGAGGGGGGGACAAGAGGGGGAGGGGAGGGGGGGACAAGAGGGGGAGGGGAGGGGGGGACAAGAGGGGGAGGGGGGCAAGGGGGGGGTGGGGAGGGGGGACGAGAGATGGGAGGGGAGGGGGACAAGAGGGGGAGGGGGAGGGGGGGGAAGGGGGGAGGGGGGAGGGGGGGAAGGGGGAGGGGGGGAAGGGGGGAGGGGGGAGGGGGAGGGGGGGGAAGGGGGAGGGGAAGGGGGGGGGAGGGGAAGGGGGGGGAGGGGAAGGGGGGAGGGGAGGGGGGGGGAGGGGAAGGGGGGAGGGGAAGGGGGGGGGAGGGGAAGGGGGGGAGGGGAAGGGGGGGGGAGGGGAAGGGGGGAGGGGAGGGGAAGGGGGAAGGGGGGGGAAGGGGGAGGGGGGGGAGGGGAAGGGGGGGAGGGGAAGGGGGGGGGAGGGGAAGGGGGGGAGGAGGGGGAGGGGAAGGGGGGGAGGGGGGGAGGGAGGGAGGGGGGGGAAGGGAGGGAGGGGGGGGAGGGGAGGGGGGAGGGAGGGGAAGGGGGGGGAGGGGAGGGGGGGAGGGGAAGGGGGGGAGGGGAAAGGGGGGGGAAGGGGAGGGGGGGGAGGGGAAGGGGGGGAGGGGAAGGGGGGGGAAGGGGAGGGGGGGGAGAGGGAGGAGGGGGAGGGAGGGGGGGGGAGGGGGGGGAGGGAGGGGAGGGGGGGGAGGGGGGGAGGGAGGGGAGGGGGGGGAGGGAGGGGAGGGGGGGAGGGGGGGGAGGGGAGGGGGGGAGGGGGGGGAGGGGGGGAGGGAGGGAGGGGGGGGGGGGGGGGGGAGGGAGGGGGGGAGGGGGGGGGAGGGAGGGGGGGAGGGGGGGGAGGGAGGGGGGAGGGGGGGGAGGGAGGAGGGGGGAGGGGGGGAGGAAGGGGGGAGGGAGGGAGGGGGGAGGGGGGGAGGGGAGGGGGGGAAGGGGAGGGAGGGGGGAAGGAGGAGGGGAGGGAGGGGGGAAGAGGAGGGGAGGGAGGGGGGAAGGAGGGGGGAGGGGAGGGGGAGGGGAGGGGGGAGGGGAAAGGGGGAGGGGGAGGGGGAGGGAGGAGGGGGGGAGAGGGGGGGTGAGGGAGAGGGGGGGGGTGAGGGTGAGGGGGGGAGAGGGGGGGAGAGGGGGGGGTGAGGGTGAGGGGGGGGTGGGTGAGGGGGGAGGAGGGGGGAGGGGAGGGGGGTGAGGGAGGGGGGGGAGGGGGGTGGGAGGGGGGGGTGGGAGGGAGGGGGGGGAAGGGAGGGGGGGGTGGGAGGGAGGGGGGGAGGGGGGGTGGGAGGGGGGGGAGGGGGGAGTGGAAGGGGGTGGGAGGGGGGGAAGGGGGAGTGGAAGGGGGGGGAGGGGGGGGTGGGAGGGAGGGGGGGGGGAGTGGAAGGGGGGGGGAGGGGGGAGTGGAAGGGGGGGAGGGGGAGGGGGGAGTGGAAGGGGGGGGAGGGGGGGAGGGGGGAGTGGAAGGGGGGTGGGAGGAGGGGGAAGGCAGGGGGGGAAGGGAGGGGGGAGGGGGGGAAGGGAGGGGGGGAGGGGGGGAAGGGAGGGGGGAGGGAGGGGAGGGGGGGGGAGGAGAGGGGGGAAGGGAGGGGGGGGGGAAGGGGGAGGGAGGGGGGGGGGAAGGGAGGGGGGAAGGGAGGGGGGGGGAGGGGGGGACAAGAGGGGGAGGGGGGACAAGAGGGCGGTGAACAAGAGGGGGGGCACAAGAGGAGGGAGGGGGGACAAGAGGGGGGAGGGGGGGACAAGAGGGGGGGAGGTGGGGACAAGAGGGGGGAGGGGTGACAAGAGGGGGGGCAGGGGGGGACAAGAGGGGAGGGGGGGAGGGGAGGGGGACAAGAGGGGGGAGGGGAGGGGGGACAAGAGGGGGGGAGGGGAGGGGGACATGAGGGGGAGGGGGGACAAGAGGGGGGAGGGGAGGGGGACAAGAGGGGGAGGGGAGGGGGGGACAAGAGGGGGAGGGGAGGGGGGACAAGAGGGGGAGGGGAGGACAAGAGGGGGGGACAAGAGGGGGAGGGGAGGGGGGGACAAGAGGGGGAGGGGAGGGGGGGACAAGAGGGGGAGGGGAGGGGGGGCAAGGGGGGTGGGGAGGGGGGACGAGAGATGGGAGGGGAGGGGGACAAGAGGGGGAGGGGAGGGGGGGACAAGAGGGGGTAGGGGAGGGGGGACAAGAGGGGGGACAAGATGGGGAGGGGAGGGGGGACAAGAGGGGGGAGGGGAGGGGGGGACAAGAGGGGGAGGGGAGGGGGTCGAGAGTGGAGGGGGGGGCAAGAGGGGGGAGGGGGGCCGAGGGGGGAGGGGAGGGGGGACGAGGGGGGAGGGGAGACAAGAGGAGGGAGGGGGGAGACAAGAGGGGGGAGGGGGGACAAGAGGGGGGGAGGGGGGACAAGAGGGGGAGGGGGGGACAAGAGGGGGAGGGGAGGGGAGGGGAGGGGGGACAAGAGGGGGAGGGGAGGGGGGGACAAGAGGGGGAGGGAGGGGAGGGGGGACAAGAGGGGGAGGGGGGGACAAGAGGGGAGGGGGAGGGAGGGACAAGAGGGGGAGGGGAGGGGAGGGGGGGACAAGAGAGGGAGGGGGGGGAGGGGGGGACAAGAGGGGAAGGGGAGGGGGGGACAAGAGAGGGAGGGGACGGGAGGGGGGGACAAGAGGGGGGAGAGGGGACGGGAGGGGGGGACGGGAGGGGGGACAAGAGGGGGGAGAGGGGACGGGAGGGGGGACGGGAGGGGGGACAAGAGGGGGGTCACGAGCGGGGGGCGAGGACAAGAGGGGGGGAGGTGGTGACAAGAGGGGGAGGGGGGGACGGGAGGAGGGGGGATGGGAGAAGGGGGGGACGCGAGGGGAGGGGGGAGAACGGGAGGGGAGGGGGGGACGGGAGGGGGAGGGGTGACGAGAGGGGGGGGACGAGAGGGGGTGGGGGTGAGGGGGGACGAGAGGGGTGGGGGGGGAGCGGGACGAGAGGGGGGGGCGAGAGGGGGAGTGTGGGGACAAGAGAGGGGGAGGGGGGGCAAGGGGGGCGGACCAAGAGGGGGAGGGGGGGCAGGAGGGGGAGGGGGGGGGCAGGAGGGGGAGAGGGGCAGGAGGGGGAGGGGGGGCAGGAGGGGGAGGGGGGACACGAGGGGGAGGGGGGACAGGAGGGGGAGGGGGACAGGAGGGGGAGGGGGGACAAGGGGGAGGGGGGACAAGGGGGGGGGTCAGGACGGGGAGGGGGGACAGGAGGGGGAGGGGGGACAAGGGGGAGTGGGAGGGGGTCAGAAGGGGGAGGGGGGACAAGGGGGAGGGGGGACAAGAGGGGGAGGGGGAATAAGCGGGGGAGGGGGACAAGAGGGGGAGGGGGACAAGAGGGGGAGGGGGATAGAGGGGGAGGAGAAGGGGATAAGAGGCGGAGGAGAAGGGGATAAGAGGGGAGGGGAAGGGCAAGGGGGATAATAGGGGGAGGGGGAGAGGGGATAAGAGGGGAGGGGGAGAGGGGATAAGAGGGGAGGGGGGATAAGGGCGAGGGGGGATAGGAGTGGAGGTGGGGATAAGAGGAGGAGGAGGGGATAAGAGGGGGAGGGGATAAGAGGGAGGGATAAGAGGGGGAGGGGGGATATGAGGGGGAGGGGGGGATAAGAGGGGGAGGGGGATAAGAGGGCGATCGGGGGGGGATAAGAGGGTGGGAGATAAGAGGGGAGGGGGATAAGAGGGGGATAGGGGGGGGATAAGGGGGAGGGGGATAAGAGGTGGGGAGGGGGAGAGGAGGTGGGGAGGGGGGATAAGAGGGGGAGGGGATAAGAGGGGAGGGGGGTAAGAGGGGGAGGGGGGTAAGAGGGGGAGGGGGATAAGAGGGGGAGGGGGATAAGAGGGGGAGGGGGATAAGAGGGGGAGGGGGATAAGAAAGGGGGAGGGGGATAAGGGGAGGGGGATAAGAGGGGGAGGGATAAGAGGGGGAGGGGGGGAGGGGGTAAGAGGGGGAGGGGGATAAGAGGGGGATAAGGGGGGAGGGGATAAGAGGAGGAGGGGATAAGAGGGGGAGGGGGATAAGAGGGGGAGGGGGAAAAGGGGAGGGGGTAAGAGGGGGAGGGGGAAAGAGGGGGAGGGGGATAAGAGGGGGAGGGGGAGGGGATAAGACGGGGATGGGATACGAGGGGGATAAGGGGGGAGGGGATGGGGATAATGGGGAAGGCAGGGGGAGAAGAGGGGGAGGGGGAATGTGATAAGAGGGGGAGGGGAGTGGGAGGGGCATGGGAAGGGGCGGGGGATAAGAGGGGGAGGGGGATAAAAGAGGGAGGGGGACAAGAGGGGGAGATGGATAAAAGGGGGAGGGGAACAAGAGGGGAAGGGGGACAAGAGGGGGATTGGGGGGGGGGAAGGGAAAGTCAAGGAACCAAGAGGTGAAGTAATCAGTGGGAAGCGTAGCTGCTTAGGAATACAAAAAAGCACGAAAAGACAGACTCAGGAGAGGTTACAATAATCCCCATCCACAAAATATGACACAGTGTATGGAAAGGCTCAGTAAACCAAGGTCCACCACACTAAGAAAACAAAAAGGGACGGTCAATAGAGAATTAAAGGTGCTATATTTAAATGCGCGCAGTGTATGGAACAAGGTAGATGAGCTTGTGGCCCAGATTGTGACTGGCAGGTATGATGTGGTAGGCATCACAGAGACGTGGTTGCAGGGGGTTCAGGACTGGCATTTAAACATCCAGGGATTCACAACCTATCGAAAAGACAGAGGAGGTGGGCAGAGGGGGCGGTGTTGCCTTGTTTATTAGGAATGAAATTAATCAAGAGCACTAAATGACATAGGGTCAGATGATGTGGAGTCTGTGTGGGTAGAGTTGAGGAACCACAAAGGCAAAAACACCATAATGGGAGTTATGTACAGGCCTCCTAACAGTGGTCAGGACCAGGGGCACAAAATGCACCACGAAATAGAAAGTGCATGTCAGAAAGGCAAGGTCACAGTGATCATGGGGGACTTCAATATGCAGGTGGACTGGGTAAATAATACTGCCAGTGGACCCAAGGAAAGGGAATTCATTGAATGTTTACAGGAGGGCTTTTTGGAACAGCTTGTGATGGAGCTCACGAGGGGACAGGCCATTCTGGCCTTAGTGTTATGTAATGAGCCAGACTTGATTAAAGATCTTAAGTAAGGGAACACTTAGGAGGCAGTGATCATAATATGGTCGAATTCAATCTCCAATTTGAAAGAAAGAAGGTAGAATCAGATGTAAAGGTGTTACAGTTAAATAAAGATAACTACAGGGGCATGAGGGAGGAACTGACGAAAATCGACTGGGAGCATAGCCTAGTGGGAAAGACAGTAGAACAGCAATGGCAGGAGTTTCTGGGAGTAATTCAGGGCACAGTACAGAGGTTCATCCCAAAGAAAAGAAAGGTTATCAGAGGGGGGATTAGGCAGCCATGGCTGACAAAGGAAGTTAGGGAATGCATCAAAGCAAAAGAGAAAGCCTATAATGTGGCAAAGAGTAGTGGGAAGTCAGAAGATTGGGAAGGCTACAAAAACAAACAGAGGATAACAAAGAGACAGATAAGGAAAGAGAGGATCAAATTTGAAGGTAGGCTAGCCATAACATTAGGAATGATAGTAAAAGTTTCTTTAAATACATTAAAAACAAACGGGAGGCAAAAGTTGACATTGGGCCGCTCCAAAATGACGCTGGTAATTTTGTGATGGGAGACAAGGAAATAGCCGAGGAACTGAATAAGTACTTTACCTCAGTCTTCACAGTAGAAGACATGAGTAATATCCCAACAATTCCGGAGAGTCAGGGGACAGAGTTGAATATGGTAGCCATCACAAAGGAGAAAGTGCTAGAGAAACTAAGAGGTCTAAAAATTGATAAATCTCCGGGCCCAGATGGGCTACGTCCTAGAGTTCTAAAGGAGATAGCTGAAGAAATAGTGGAGGCGTTGGTGATGATGTTTCAAAAGTCACTGGAGTCAGGGAAAGTCCCAGAGGATTGGAAAATCGCTGTTTTAACCCCCTGTTTCAAGAAGGGAACAAGGAAAAAGATGGAAAATTATAGGCCAATTAGCCTAACCTCGGTTGCTGGCAAGATTCTAGAATCCATTGTTAAGGATGAGATTTCTAAATTCTTGGAAGTGCAGGGTCGGATTAGGACAAGTCAGCATGGATTTAGTAAGGGGAGGTCGTGCCTGACAAACCTGTTAGAGTTCTTTGAAGAGATAACAAATAGGTTAGACCAAGGAGAGCCAATGGATGTTATCTATCTTGACTTCCAAGTGGTCCAAGAAATGGCTGATGAAATTCAACGTGGGCAAGTGCGAGGTCTTGCACTTGGAAAAAAGAATAGAGGCGTGGACTATTTTCTAAACGGTGACAAAATTCATAATGCTGAAGTGCAAAGGGACTTGGGAGTCCTAGTCCAGGATTCTCTAAAGGTAAACTTGCAGGTTGTGTCCGTAATTAAGAAAGCAAATGCAATGTTGTCATTCATCTCAAGAGGCTTGGAATATAAAAGCAGGGATGTACTTCTGAAGCTTTATAAAGCATTAGTTAGGCCCCATTTAGAATACTGTGAGCAATTTTGGGCCCCACACCTCAGGAAGGACATACTGGCACTGGAGCGGGTCCAGCGGAGATTCACATGGATGATCCCAGGAATGGTAGGCCTAACATACGATGAACGTCTGAGGATCCTGGGATTATATTCACTGGAGTTTAGGAGGTTGAGGGGAGATCTAATAGAAACTTACAAGATAATGAATGGCTTAGATAGGGTGGATGTAGGGAAGTTGTTTCCATTAGCAGGGGAGACTAGGACCCGGGGGCACAGCCTTAGAATAAAAGGGAGTCACTTTAGAACAGAGATGAGGAGAAATTTCTTCAGCCAGAGAGTGGTGGGTCTGTGGAATTCATTGCCACAGAGGGCGGTGGAGGCCGGGACGTTGAGTGTCTTTAAGACAGAAGTTGATAAATTCTTGATTTCTCGAGGAATTAAGGACTATGGAGAGAGAGCGGGTAAATGGAGTTGAAATTAGCCATGATTGAATGGTGGAGTGGACTCGATGGACCGAATGGCCTTACTTCCACTCCTATGTCTTATGGTCTTATCGGGGAGGGGGGATAAGAGGGAGAGGGGGAGGGGGATAAGAGGGGGAGAGGGATAAGAGGGGGAGGGGGATAAGAGGGGGAGAGGGATAAGAGGGGGAGGGGGATGAGAGGGGGAGGGGGATGAGAGGGGGAGGGGGATGAGAGGGGGAGGGGGATGAGAGGGGGAAGGGGGATAAGAGGGGGAGGGGAAGGGGGATAAGAGGGGGAGCGGGAGAGGGATAACGGGGAGGGGGAGAGGGATAACGGGGGAGAGGGATAACGGGGGGAGGGGGAGAGGGATAACAAGGGGAGGGGGATAACAAGGGGAGGGCGAGGGGGATAACAAGGGGAGGGGGAGAGGGATAACAATGGGAGGGGGATAACAGGGGCAGGGGAGGGGGATAACAAGGGAAGGGGGAGGGGGGATAACAAGGGGAGGGGATAACAAGAGGAGGGGGATAACAAGTGGAGGGGAGGAGGATAACAAGGGGAGGGGGAGAGGGATAACAAGGGGAGGGGGATAACAGGGGAGGGGGATAACAAGGGGAGGGGGAGAGGGATAACAAGGGGAAGAGGAGGGGATAACAAAGTCAAGGGGAGGGGGATAACAAGGGTAGGGGAGAGGGATAACAAGGGGAGAGGGATAACGGGGGAGGGGGAGAGGGATAATCGGGCAGGGGGAGAGGATAACGGGGAGGGGGAGAGGGATAACGGGGAGGGGGAGAGGGATAACGGAGGGGGAGAGGGATAACAGGGGGAGAGGGATAATGGGGAGGGGGAGAGGGATGAGGGGGAGAGGGATAACGGGGGAGGGGGAGAGGGATAACGCGGGGAGGGGGAGAGGGATAACGGGGGGGGAGAGGGATAACGGGAGGGGGAGAGGGATAACAGAGGGAGAGGGATAACGGGGGAGAGGGATAACGGGGGGGGAGGGGAGAGGGATAAAAAGAGGAGAGGGATAATGGGGGAGGGGGAGAGGGATAACAGGGGGAGGGGGAGCGGGATAACAGCGGGAGGGGGAGAGGGATAACGAGGAGGGGGAGAGGGATAACGGGGGGAGAGGGATGAGGGGGAGAGGGATAACGGAGAGGGGAGAGGGATAACGGGGAGGGGAGAGGGATAACGGGGGAGAGGGATAATGGGGGAGGGGGAGAGGGATAACGGGGGAGGGGGAGAGGGATAACGGGGGGAGAGGGATAACGGGGGGGAGGGAGAGAGCGATAACGGGGGTAGGGGGAGAGGGATAACAGGGGAAGGGAGAGGGATAACAACGGGAGGGGGAGAGTGGGATAACGGGGGGAGGGGAAGAAGGATAACAAGGCGAGGGGGAGGGGGATAACAATGGGGGGCAGGGGTAACGGGGAGGGGATAACAAGGGGAGGGGGAGAGGGATAACGGGAGGGGGAGAGGGATAACGGGGAGGGGATAACAAGGGGAGAGGGATTACAAGGGGAGGGGGATAACAAGGGGAGGGGATAACAAAGGGAACGGGAGGGGGATAACAAGGGGAGGGGATAACAAAGGGGAAGGGAGAGGGGGATAACAAGGGGAGAGGGATTACAAGGGGAGGGGGAGGGGATAACAAGGGAGGGGGAGGGGGATAACAAGGGGAGGGGGAGGGGGATAACAAGGCGAGGGGGAGGGGGATAGCAAGGGGAGGGGGAGAGGGATAACAAGGGGAGGGGAGAGGGATAACAAGGGGAGGGGAGAGGGATAACAAGGGGAGGGGGATAACTAGGTCAAGGGGAGGGGGATAACAAGGTGAGGGAGGGGGATAACAAGGGTAGGGGGGAGAGGGATAACAAGGGGAGGGGGAGATGGATAACGGGGGAAGAGGAGGGGATAACAAAGTCAAGGGGAGGGGGATAACAAGGGTAGGGAGAGGGATAACAAGGGGAGGGGGAGAGGGATAACGGGGAGGGGGAGAGGGATAAAAAGGGAAGGGGGAGAGGGATAACGGGGAGGGGGAGAGGGATAATGGGACAGGGGGAGAGGGATAACGGGGAGAGGGATAACGGGGAGGGGGAGAGGGATAACGGGGAGGGGGGAGAGGGATAACTGGGAGGGGGAGAGGGATAACGGGGAGAGGGATAATGGGGAGGGGGGAGAGGGATAACGGGGAGGGGGAGAGGGATAACGGGGAGGGGGGAGAGGGTTAACGGGGGGAGGGGAGAGGGATAACGGGGAGGGGGAGAGGGATAACAGAGGGAGAGGGATAACGGGGGGAGGGGGAGAGGGATAACGGGGGGGAGGGGAAGAGGGATAAAAAGGGGAGAGGGATAATGGGGAGGGGGAGAGGGATAACAGCGGGAGGGGGAGAGGGATAACGAGGAGGGGGAGAGGGATAACGGGGGGAGGGGAGAGGGATAACGGGGAGGGGGAGAGGGATAACAGAGGGAGAGGGATAACGGCGGGGAGGGGGAGAGGGATAATGGGGGGAGGGGGAGAGGGATAACGGGGGGAGGGGGAGAGGGATAACGGGGGGAGGGGGCCGAGAGCGATAACGGGGGTAGGGGGAGAGGGATAACAGGGGAAGGGAGAGGGATAACAACGGGGGGGGGAGGGGGATAACGGGGGGAGGGGAAGAGGGATAACAAAGCGATGGGGGAGGGGGATAACAATGGGGGAGGGTAAACGGGGGGAGGGGGATAACAAGGGGAGAGGGATAAAGGGAGGGGGAGAGGGATAAAGGGGAGGGGGAGAGGGATAACGGGGAGGGGATAAAAAGGGGAGAGGGATTACAAGGGGAGGGGGAGGGGGATAACAAGGGGAGGGGGAGGGGGATAACAAGGGGAGGAGATAACAAAGGGAAGGGGAGGGGGATAACAAGGGAGGGGGATAACAAGGGGAGAGGGATTACAAGGGGAGGGGGAGGGGATAACAAGGGGAGGGGAGGGGGATAACAAGGGGAGGGGAGGGGGATAACAAGGGGAGGAGGAGGGGGATATCAAGGGGAGGGGAGGGGGATAACAAGGCGAGGGGGAGGGGGATAGCAAGGGGAGGGGGAGAGGGATAACAAGGGGAGGGGGAGAGGGATAACAAGGGGAGGGGTGAGGATAACAAGGGGAGGGGGATAACAACGGTCAAGGGGAGGGGGATAACAAGGTGAGGGAGGGGGATAACAAGGGTAGGGGGAGAGGGATAACAAGGTGAGGGGGAGAGGGATAACGGGGAGGGGGAGAGGGATAACGGGGAGGGGAGAGGGATAACGGGGAGGGGGAGAGCGATAACGGGGAGGGGGAGAGGTAACGGGAGGGGAGAGGGATAACAGGGGAAGGGAGAGGGATAACAACGGGGGGGGGGAGGGGGATAACGGGGGGAGGGGGAGAGGGATAAAGGGGGGAGACGGATAACGGGAGGGAGGGAATGAGGCGATAACGGGGGTAGGGGGAGAGGGATAACAGGGGAAGGAGAGGGATAACAACGGGGGGGGGAGGGGGATAACGGGGGGGAGGGGAAGAGGGATAACAAAGCGAGGGGGAGGGGGATAACAATGGGGGGAGGGGAAACGGGGGGAGGGGGATAACAAGGGGTGAGGGATAAAGGGAGGGGAGAGGGATAAAGGGGAGGGGGAGAGGGATAACGGGGAGGGGATAAAAAGGGGAGAGGGATTACAAGGGAGGGGGAGGGGATAACAAGGGAGGGGAGGGGGATAACAAGGGGAGGGATAACAAAGGGAAGGGGAGGGGGATAACAAGGGGAGGGGGATAACAAGGGGAGAGGGAGTACAAGGGGAGGGGGAGGGGATAACAAGGGGAGGGGAGGGGATAACAAGGGGAGGGGAGGGGGATAACAAGGGGAGGAGGAGGGGGATATCAAGGGGAGGGGAGGGGGATAACAAGGCGATGGGGAGGGGGATAGCAAGGGGAGGGGGAGAGGGATAACAAGGGGAGGGGGAGAGGGATAACAAGGGGAGGGGTGAGGGATAACAAGGGGAGGGGGATAACAAGGTCAAGGGAGGGGGATAACAAGGTGAGGGAGGGGGATAACAAGGGTAGGGGGAGAGGGATAACAAGGTGAGGGGGAGAGGGATAACGGGGGAGGGGGAGAGGGATAACGGGGAGGGGAGAGGGATAACGGGAGGGGGAGAGCGATAACGGGGAGGGGGAGAGGTAACGGGAGGGGAGAGGGATAACGGGGGGAGGGGGAGAGGGATAATGGGGGGAGGGGGAGAGGGATAACGGGGGAGGGGGGAGAGGGATAACGGGGAGGGGATAACAAGGGGAGAGGGATTACAAGGGGAGGGGGAGGGGATAACAAGGGGAGGGGGAGGGGGATAACAAGGGGAGGGGGATAACAAGGGGAGGGGATAACAAAGGGAAGGGGAGGGGGATAACAAGGGGAGGGGATAACAAAGGGAAGGGGAGGGGGATAACAAAGGGAAGGGGAGGGGGATAACAAGGGGAGAGGGATTACAAGGGGAGGGGGGAGGGGATAACAAGGGGAGGGGAGGGGATAACAAGGGGAGGGGGATAATGAGGGGGAGGGGGCTATCAAGGGAGGGGAGGGGGATAACAAGGCGAGGGGGAGGAGGATAGCAAGGGGAGGGGGAGAGGGATAACAAGGGGAGGGGGAGAGGGATAACAAGGGGAGGGGTGAGGGATAACAAGGGGAGGGGGAGGGGGATAACAGAGGGAGAGGGATAACGGGGAGGGGGAGAGGGATAATGGGGGGAGAGGGATAACGGGGAGGGGGAGAGGGATAATGGGGGGAGAGGGATAACGGGGAGGGGGAGAGGGATAACGGCGGGGAGGGGGAGAGGGATAACGGGGGGAGGGGGAGAGGGATAACGGGGGGAGGGGGAGAGGGATAACGGGGAGGGGATAACAAGGGGAGAGGGATTACAAGGGGAGGGGGAGGGGATACAAGGGGAGGGGAGGGGGATAACAAGGGGAGGGGGAGGGGGATAACAAGGGGAGGGGATAACAAAGGGAAGGGGAGGGGGATAACAAGGGGAGGGATAACAAAGCGAAGGGGAGGGGGATAACAAAGGGAAGGGGAGGGGGATAACAAGGAGAGGGATTACAAGGGGAGGGGAGGGGATAACAAGGGGAGGGGAGGGGATAACAAGGGGAGGGGGAGGGGGATAACAAGGCGAGGGGGAGGGGGATAACAAGGGGAGGGGAGGGGGATAACAAGGGGAGGGGGATATCAAGGGGAGGGGAGGGGGATAACAAGGCGAGGAGGAGGGGGATAGCAAGGGGAGGAGGAGAGGGATAACAAGGGAGGGGGAGAGGGATAACAAGGGGAGGGGTGAGGATAACAAGGGGAGGGGGAGGGGGATAACAAGGTCAAGGGGAGGGGATAACAAGGTGAGGGAGGGGGATAACAAGGGTAAGGGAGAGGGATAACAAGGTGAGGGGCAGAGGGATAACAGGGGGAGGGGGCGAGGGATAACGGGGGAGGGGGAGAGGGATAACGGGGAGGGGAGAGGGATAACGGGGAGGGGGAGAGGGATAACGGGGAGGGGAGAGGGATAACAGAGGGAGAGGGATAACGGGGGGAGGGGGAGAGGGATAATGGGGGGAGAGGGATAACGGGGAGGGGGAGAGCGATAACGGGGAGGCGGAGAGGTAACGGGGGAGGGGAGAGGGATAACGGGGGAGGGGGAGAGGGATAACGGGGGGATGGGAGAGGGATAACGGGGAGAGGGAGAGGGATAACGGGGAGGGGTAACGGGAGGAGGGGGAGAGGGATAACGGGGAGAGGGATAACGGGGGGATGGGGAGAGGGATAACGGGGAGAGGGAGAGGGATAACGGGGAGGGGTAACGGGAGGAGGGGGAGAGGGATAACGGGGAGAGGGATAACGGGGGGAGGGGGAGAGGGATAACGGGGGGAGGGGGAGAGGGATAACGGGGAGGGGAGAGGGATAACGGGGAGGGGGAGAGGGATAACGGGGGAGGGGGAGAGGGATAACGGGGAGGGGGAGAGCGATAACGGGGGGAGAGGGATAACGGGGGGAGGGGAGAGGGATAACAAGGGGAGGGGGAGAGGGATAACAAGGGGAGGGGGAGAGATAACAAGGGGAGGGGGAGAACGGGGGGAGGGGGGATAACGGGGGGAGGGGGATAACGGGGAGAGGGATAACAGGGAGGGGGATAACGGGGAGGTGGATGATGGGGAAAACGGGGGAAGGGGAGAGGGATAGCGGGGGGAGGAGGAGGGGGGTTACGAGGGGGAGGGGGATAATGAGGGGGAGGGGATTACGAGGGGGAGGGGGAGAGGGATAACGGGGGGTGGGGGATAACGGGGGAGGCGGGTAACGGGGGAGGGGGATAACGGGGAGGGGGATAACGGGGGGAGGGGGCTAACGAGGGGAGGGGAGAGGGATAACAAGGGGAGGGTAAAGTGGGATAGCGAGGGGGAGGGGGATAGCTAGGGGGAGAGGGCTAGCGGAGGGGAGAGGGATAGCGATGGGGAGAGGGATAGCGAGGGGGAGAGGGATAGGAAGGGGAGGGGGAGAGGGATAGGAAGGGGAGAGGGATCGGAAGGGGAGAGGGATAGCGATCGGGCGGGGGAGAGGGATGGGGAGGGGGAGAGGGATAGGAAGGGGAGGGGAGAGGGATAGCAAGGGGAGTGGGAGAGGGATAGCAAGGGGAGGGGGAGAGGGATAGCAAGGGGAGGAGGAGATGGAGAGCAAGGGAAGGGTAGGGGGAGAGGGATAGCAAGGGGAGGGTAGAGAGGGATAGCAAAGGGGAGGGGGAGGGGGAGAGGGATAGCGTAGGGGAGGGGGAGAGGGATAGCGAAGGGGAGGGGAGAGGGAGAGCGATGGGGAAGGGAAGAGGGATAGCAATGGGAGGGGGAGAGGGATAGCAAGGGGATGGGGAAGAGGGATGGGGAGGGGGAGAGGGATAGCAAGGGGAGGGGGAGAGGGATAGGAAGGGGAGGGGAGAGGGATAGCAAGGGGAGGGGGACAGGGAGAGGGAAGGGGAGAGGGATAGCAAGGGGATGGGGAGAGGGATAGGAAGGGGAGGGGGAGAGGGATAACAAGGGGAGGGGGAGAGGGATAGCAAGGGGAGGGGGAGAGGGATAGGAAGGGGAGGGGGAGAGGGAAAGCGAGGGGATGGTGAGAGGGATAGCAATGGGAGGGGGAGAGGGATAGCAAGGGGATGGGGAGAGGGATAGCGAGGGAATGGGGAGAGGGATAGCAAGGGGAGAGGGAGAGGGATGGGAGGGGGAGAGGGATAGGAAGGGGAGGGGGAGAGGGATAGGAAGGGGAGGGGGAGAGGGATAGCAATGGGAAGGGGAGAGGGATAGCAATGGGATGGGGAGAGGGATAGGAAGGGGAGGGGAAGAGGGATAGGAAGGGGAGGGGGAGAGGGATAGCAATGGGAGGGGGCGAGGGATAGCGAGGGGATGGGGAGAGGGATAGCAAGGGGAGAGGGAGAGGGATGGGAGGGGAGAGGGATAGCAAGGGAAGGGGGAGAGGCATAGCAAGGGGAGAGGGATAGCAAAGGGAGGGGGAGAGTGATAGCAAGGGGAGAGGGAGAGGGATGGGAGGGGGAGATGGATAGGAAGGGGAGGGGGAGAGGGATAGGAAGGGGAGGGGGAGGGATAGGAAGGAGAGAGGGAGAGTTATAGCGAGGGGATAGGGAGAGGGATGGGGAGGGGGAGAGGGATAGCAAGGGGAGGGGGAGAGGGATAGCGAGGGGATAGGGAGAGGGATGGGGAGGGGGAGAGGGATAGCAAGGGGAGGGGGAGAGGGATAGCAAGGGGAGGGGGAGAGGAATAGCAAGGGGAGGGGGAGAGGGATGGCAAGGGGAGGGGGAGAGGGATGGCAAGGGGAGGGGGAGAGGGCTGGCAAGGGGAGGGGGAGAGGGATAGCAAGGGGAGGGGGAGAGGGATAGCAAGGGGAGGGGGAGATGGATAGAAAGGGAGGGGGAGAGGGATAGCAAGGGGAGGGGGAGAGGGATAGCAAGGGAAGGGTAGGGGGAGAGGGATAGCGAGGGGGAGGGGGATCGCGAGGGGGAGGGGGAGGGGGAGAGGGATAGCGAAGGGGAGGGGGAGAGGGATAGCGAAGGGGAGGGGGAGAGGGATAGCGAAGGGGAGGGGGAGAGTAATAGCGAAGGGGAGGGGGAGAGGGAGAGCGATGGGGAAGGGAAGAGGGATAGCAATGGGAGGGGGAGAGGGAAGGGGAGAGGGATAGCAAGGGGAGGGGGAGAGGGATAGCAAGGGGAGGGGGATAGGGATAGCAAGGGGAGTGGGAGAGGGAAGGGGAGAGGGATAGCAAGGGGATGGGGAGAGGGATAGCAAGGGGAGGGGGAGAGGGATAGCAAGGAGATGGGGAGAGGGCTAGGAAGGGGAGGGGGAGAGGGAAAGTGAGGGGATGGGGAGAGGGATAGCAAGGGGAGGGGGAGAGGGAAGGGGAGAGGGATAGCAAGGGGGTGGGGAGAGGGATAGGAAGAGGAGGGGGAGAGGGATAGCAGGGGGAGAGGGATAGGAAGGGGAGGGGGAGAGGGAAAGCGAGGGGATGGCGAGAGGGATAGCAATGGGAGGGGGAGAGGGATAGCAAGGGGCTGGGGAGAGGGATAGCGAGGAGATGGGGAGAGGGATAGCAAGGGGAGAGGGAGAGGGATGGGAGGGGGAGAGGGATAAGAAGGGGAGGGGGAGAGGGATAGCAATGGGAGGGGGAGAGGGATAGCAATTGGATGGGGAGAGGGATAGCGAGGGGAGAGGGATGGGGAGGGGGAGATGGATAGCAAGGGGAGGGGGAGAGGGATAGCAAGGGGAGGGGGAGAGGGATAGCAAGGGAAGGGTAGGGGGAGAGGGATCGCAAGGGGAGGGTAGAGAGGGATAGCAAAGGGGAGGGGGAGGGGGATCGCGAAGGGGAGGGGGAGGGGGAGAGGGATAACGAAGGGGAGGGGGAGAGGGATAGCGAAGGGCAGGGGGAGAGGGATAGCGAAGGGGAGGGGGAGAGGGATAGCGAAGGGGAGGGGGAGAGGGAGAGCGATGGGGAAGGGAAGAGGGATAGCAATGGGAAGGGGAGAGGGTTAGCAAGGGGATGGGGAGTGGGATAGCGAAGGGGAGGGGGAGAGGGATAGCGAAGGGGAGGGGGAGAGGGAGAGCGATGTGGAAGGGAAGAGGGATAGCAATGGGAGGGGGAGAGGGAAGGGGAGAGGGATAGCAATGGGAAGGGGAGAGGGTTAGCAAGGGGATGGGGAGTGGGATAGCGAAGGGGAGGGGGAGAGGGATAGCGAAGGGGAGGGGGAGAGGGATAGGATGGGGAGGGGTAGAGGGATAGGATGGGGAGGGGGAGAGGGATAGGCTGGGGAGGGGGAGAGGGATAGCAAGGGGAGGGGGAGAGGGATAGTAAGGAGAGGGGGAGAGGGAAGGGGAGAGGGATAGCAAGGGGATGGGGAGAGGGATAGCAAGGGGAGGGGGAGAGGGAAAGTGAGGGGATGGGGAGAGGGATAGCAAGGGGAGGGGGAGAGGGAAGGGGAGAGGGATAGCAAGTGGGTGGGGAGAGGGATAGGAAGAGGAGGGGGAGAGGGATAGCAAGGGGAGGGGGAGAGGGATAGGAAGGGGAGGGGGAGAGGGAAAGCGAGGATATGGCGAGAGGGATAGCAATGGGAAAGGGAGAGGGATAGCAAGGGGATGGGGAGAGGGATAGCGAGGGGATGGGGAGAGGGATAGCAAGGGGAGAGGGATGGGAGAGGGAGAGGGATAGGAAGGGGAGGGGGAGAGGGATAGCAATGGGAGGGGGAGAGGGATAGCAATGGGAGGGGGAGAGGGATAGGATGGGGAGGGGGAGAGGGATAGCAAGGGGATGGGGAAGAGGGATAGCAAGGGGAGGGGGAGAGGGATAGCAAGGGGAGGTGGAGAGGGATAGGATGGGGAGGGGGAGAGGGATAGCAAGGGGAGGGGGAGAGGGATAGCAAGGGGAGGGGGAGAGGGATAGCAAGGGAAGGGTAGGGGGAGAGGGATCGCAAAGGGAGGGTAGAGAGGGATAGCAAAGGGGAGGGGGAGGGGGATCGCGAAGGGGAGAGGGAGGGGAGAGGGATAGTGAAGGGGAGGGGGAGAGGGATAGCGAAGGGGAGGGGGAGAGGGATAGCGAAGGGGAGGGGGAGAGGGAGAGCGATGGGGAAGGGAAGAGGGATAGCAATGGGAAGGGGAGAGGGTTAGCAAGGGGATGGGGAGTGGGATAGCGAAGGGGAGGGGGAGAGGGATAGCGAAGGGGAGGGGGAGAGGGAGAGCGATGGGGAAGGGAAGAGGGATAGCAATGGGAGGGGGAGAGGGAAGGGGAGAGGGGTAGCAAGGGGATGGGGAAGAGGGATAGCAAGGGGAGGGGGAGAGGGATAGCAAGGGGAGGGGGAGAGGGATAGGATTGGGAGGGGGAGAGGGATAGCAAGGGGAGAGGGAGAGGGATAGTAAGGAGAGGGGGAGAGGGAAGGGGAGAGGAATAGCAAGGGGATGGGGAGAGGGATAGGAAGGGGAGGGGGAGAGGGATAGGAAGGGAGGGGGAGAGGGATAGCAAGGGGAGGGGGAGAGGGAAGGGGAGAGGGATAGCAAGGGGATGGGGAGAGGGATAGCAAGGAGATGGGGAGAGGGATAGGAAGGGGAGGGGGAGAGGGAAAGTGAGGTGATGGGGAGAGGGATAGCAAGGGGAGGGGGAGACGGGTGGGGAGAGGGATAGGAAGAGGAGGGGGAGAGGGATAGCAAGGGGAGGGGGAGAGGGATAGGAAGGGGAGGGGGATAGGGAAAGCGAGGGGATGGCGAGAGGGATAGCAATGGGAGAGGGAGAGGGATAGCAAGGGGATGGGGAGAGGGATAGAGAGGGGATGGGGAGAGGGATAGCAAGGGGAGAGGGAGAGGGATGGGAGGGGGAGTGGGATACCAAGGGGAGGGGGAGAGGGATAGCAATGGGAGGGGGAGAGGGATAGCAATGGGATGGGGAGAGGGATAGCAAGGGGAGAGGGATAGGAAGGGGAGGGGGAGAGGGATAGCAATGGGAGTGGGCGAGGGATAGCGAGGGGATGGGGAGAGGGATAGCAAGGGGAGAGGGAGAGGGATGGGGAGAGGGATAGCAAGGGAAGGGGGAGAGGGATAGCAAGGGGAGAGGGATAGCAAAGGGAGGGGGAGTGTGATAGCAAGGGGAGTGGGAGGGGGATGGGAGGGGGAGAGGGATAGCAAGGGGAGGGGGAGAGGGATAGCAAGGGGAGAGGGAGAGCAAGGGGAGGGGGAGAGGGAGGGGTAGGGGGATAGCGAGGGGATGGTGAGAGGGATAACAAGGGGAGGGGGATAGGGAGGGATGAGATTAAATAGCAACAAAAATGGACAGAGAGGAGAGAGACAGCGGTAGTCGGGAGAGAGGGGTAGATCGATAGGAGAGGGGAAGATTTAGCAGAACAGAACAGCGAAAAAATGGAGAGGAAATGGGTGGGACAAAGGACAGGATGGAAGTAGAGAGGGAGCAATAGCAATCGGCAGAGAGATAGAAACAGGTGCGAAGGGGGCACGGTGGTGCAGTGGTTAGCACTGTCACCTCACGGTGCTGAGGACCCGTAGTCGGTACCACCCAGAGTCACTGTCTATGTGGAGTTTGCACATTCTCCCCGTGATTGCGTGGGTCTCATAGAGGTCTCATTTCTTCAAAGATGCTGCCAGACCCGCTGTGTGCTCCCAGGTTTTTCTGTGTTCAACTGATTTCAGATTTTCAAGATCTACAGTATGTGGGGTGTGGTGGGTGGGTGATAGCCAGGGGGTGGGCTGTGGGGGTGGGGTCAGGGTGGGTATGATAGGGTTCCAGCACGGCCAGCGCCATGATTTCCGGCGTGACCGGTGCAGCTCATCAGCCCTGCGCATGCGCGGCCTGGGTCCCGGTGATTCTCCGGCTGTGGTCCGTGCGATCCCTGGGTGTTCCATGTGGCACCGGTGCTAGCCCCTCACCGGTTCTGGAATCGGTGAGGGGCTTGTGTCGACCTTCCTGGTGTGAATCATCGACGAATTCTCCATTGGCGAAGGCACATAGCCTCAGAAACAAAATTCTGTCCCCTGTATCTGATATTGGGCAGCATTCGTTACAAAATGGATATCAAAATACATGTGACCCGATAGCCATTTCAGAGACGTGGTTGCAAAATGACCAAGATTGGGACAAGATATTAAAAAATAAATAAATAAATTTAGAGTAACCCATTTTTTTTTTCCAATTAAGGGGCAATTTAGCGTGGCCAATCCACCTACCCTGCACATCTTTGGGTTATGGGATGAAACCCACGCAGACATGGGGAGAATGTACAAACTCCACCCGGACAGTGACCCGGGGCCGGGTTTAGAACCTGGGTTCTCAGCACCACAGTACCAATGCTAACCACTGCGCCACGTGCCGCCCTTGGGACAAAATATTATGACAATTGACAGGACTGAAAGCTAGGGAATGGTGGTGGGGTAGCTCTGTAAATAATAATAATGGTACAATAGTGAGAAATTACCTTCGCTCAGAAGATGAAGGTGTAGAATTGGTTTAGGTACAAATTGAACCTTAAGACCATAAGACATAGGAGCAGAATTAGGCCACTCGGCCCATCGAGTCTGCTCCATCATTCAATCATGGCAGATATTTTTCTCAACCCCATTCCCTTGCCTTCTCCCCATAACCCCTGATCCCCTTATTAATCAAGAACCTATCTATCTCTGTCTTAAAGACACTCAGTGAATTGGCCCCCACAGCCTTCTGCGGCAAAGAGTTCCACAGATTCCCCACCCTCTGGCTGAAGAAATTCCTCCTCATCTGTTTTAAAGGATCGTCCCTTTAATCTGAGATTGTGTCCTCTGCTTCTAGTTTTTCCTACAAGTGGAAACATCTTTTCCACGAGTCCACTCTATCCAGGTCTCGCAGTATCCTGTAAGTTTCAGTAAGATCCCCCCTCATCCTTCAAACTCCCAACGAGTACAGACCCAGAGTCCTCAACCGTTCCTCGTACAACAAATCAGAAAATATAATGGTAAGAATTCACTTGGGAGTAGTTCCCAGCCCCCTCTAACAATAGCTACACTGGATAAATAATGGTCCAGACCGGCATGGACTTGATGAGCCGAATGGTCTCCTGTGTCATGAACTTTCTATGATGAGGCCATGGAGAGATTTGAACACAAGGATGAGAATTTTGAATTTGAAGTATTGTGGGAATGGGAGTCGGTGTGGTTCAGAGGCTGTGAGTTAGGATATGGGAAGCAGGGCAGCACGGTGGCACATTGGTTAGCATTGCTGCTTCACGGCGCTGAGGTCCCAGGCTCGATCCCGGCTCTGGGTCACTGTCCGTGTGGAGTTTGCACATTCTCCCCGTGTTTGCGTGGGTTTTGCCCCCACAACCCAAAGATGTGCAGGCTAGGTGGATTGGCCATGATAAATTTCCCCTAATTGGAATAAAATGAATTGGGAATTCTAGATTTTTTTTTAAAGGATATGGGAAGCAGGGTTTTGGATGAACTCCAAGTTTACAAAAGTTGGAGAGCAGCCTGGATATTTTTGAAATAGTTAGACAGCACGGTGGGGCAGTGGTCAGCACTGGACTACGGCGCTGAGGACCCGGGTTCGAATCCCGACCCTGGGTCACTGTCCGTGTGGAGTTTGCACATTCTCCCCGTGTCTGTGTGGGTTTCACCCCCACAATCCAAAAAGATGTGCAGATTAGGTGGATTGGCCACGCTAAATTGCCCCTTAATTGGAAAAAAAAATAATTGGGTACTCCAAATTTATTTTTAAAAGTGTAAAAAAAAATCTTTGGAATAGTTGAGCCCAGATGTAACAATGGCTTGGATGAGATGGGAGTTCCTACAACAGCAGGGGCAGAGACTGGGAACTTCACTGAGCTGGTGTCAGGGGAGGTAGTGGCAAGTGTCACTGGTCTAATAATCCAGAGACCCAGGGTAATGCTCTGGGGACCCAGGTTCGAATCCCGTCATGACAGATGGTGAGGGCAGCATGGCGGCGCAGTGGTTAGCACTGCTGCCTCACGGCGCTGAGGTCCCAGGTTCGATCCTGGCCCGGGGTCACTGTTGTCCATGTGGAGTTTGCACATTCTCCCCGTGTTTGTGTGGGTTTCGCCCCCACAACCCAAAGATGTGCAGGGTTAGGTGGATTGGCCACGCTAAATTGCCCCTTAATCGGAAAAAATGAATTGGGTACTCTAGATTTATAAAAAATTACAGATGATGAGATTTGAATTCAACAAAAATCTGGAATTAAAACTCTGATGATGACCATGAAATCATTCTCGATTGTCGCAAAAGCTCATCTGGTTCACTAATGTCCTTCAGGGAAGGAAATCTATCGTCCTTACTTGGTCTGGCCTCCACATGACTCCAGATCCACAGTAATGTGGTTGACTCTTAAAGTGCCCTCAGGGATAGGCAATAAATGCTGGCAAAGCCAGAGACGCCCACATCCCGTGAACGAATAAAACAAAAGGTGGTCTTGATGGTCGAGTTGGAAGCTCAGTTCACAATCAAATAGGAGTCAATATTGGGAATAGCCTGGTTCAGCCCTGATTGTTGCCATGTCAATGGCTGGGCACGAACGTTCGGGTGGGAAATTAAACAATAACTTTGGTCTTACTAATATTTAGTTGGAACTTTCAAGCCAAGTTAGTAACGTCTTCAATGAGGTTTTAGTCAGAGGTGGACAGCGTCCGGTAATGCTTCCATTGAATAGAATTCCCCACTTCTCTGCAATAAAAAAAAAACACATTAAAACTAAATTGTGAAACTTTCTGTAGGTATGCAAGAAAGAAGAGATTAATAAAAGTAAATGTGGACCCCTTAAAAGCAGCGACCAGAGAATTGTAATGAGGACATGCAGACACCTCTGTTTAACATGAAGCCAAACTGAAGTTTTAACCCTTTCTTAGCACACACATACAGAAGTACAAATTAAGTATAAACCTGTTTGTACATTCTGAATTCTCCCTCTGTGTACCCAAACAGGCGCCGGAGTGTGGCGACTAGGGGATTTTCACAATAACGTCATTGCAGTGTTAATGTAAGCCTACTTGTGACACTAATAAAGATTATAAAAAAAGATTATTTCTGATACCAACAACACAAATATAAATGGTTTAAACCAGCTCTATGTTCTAACACTCAACCTTCTCCGAAGAGACCATTGCCAACTTTTCCGATCTATATATATATATAACTGAAGTTCCTCATTCTTGGAAACATTCTTGTAAACCTTTTCTGCAATCTCTCCAAATCCTTCACCTGCTTGGTATCGTTGTGTATGGTCTCCTTACTTGAGGATGGTTTTACTTGCTTGCTGTAGATGGAGAGCTGACAAGGTTCATGAGACTGACTTATGGGGTGGAAACATAGAAGCAGGAGCAGGCAATTCGGCAGGGGCAGGCAATTCGTCAGGGGCAGGCAATTCGTCAGGGGCAGGCAATTTGGAGTCTAGAAAAGAGTGGCGATATATTGCTAGATTTTTGGATACTGTAGTCAGCATGGGATATGAGGATAGAAGAGGTGAGATAGATCAGTCACAATCTCACTGAATGTAAAGCAGGTTTGAATAGCCAAATGGCCTGCTCCTCCTCCTGCTTTTTCGTTCAAAGTTATTGTTGTTAAAATGGAGACTGACCTTTCAAGGTTCTGTAAAGTCCCATTTTCAGCAATGCTTCTAAGTTTTGAAAAGGAAGTGATGACGTTGAGTTATACTTTGCTTCAATAAGAAGAGGAAGAGGACAAATAACACTTGACTAACAGACATTTGAAAGGTAACCATTGGGAGCCACAGAGAACAAAGGGAAGGCCATTCAGCCCATCGTGCAGGTGTCAGCCCTTTGGTGAAGCTATCCGTTCAATCCCACTCTCTTTTCCCCATAGGCCGGCAGCGATTTCTATTTCAAGTATTTGTCTAATTTCCCTTTTGAAAGCCACTGTTGAATCTGCTTCTGCCGCCCTTTCAGGAAGTGCACTCCAGATCATCGTAACTCGCTGTGTTTTTTAAAAATCTCCTTGACTACCACCCCCCCACCCCCCCCAATGAACTTGTCATTTATCTTTAAATCTGTGTCCTTGGGTTACCGACCAATCTACCAGTGATTACAGATTCTCTTTATTTACCCAATCATAATCCATTACAATCTTCAACACGCCCCTATTAAATCTCCTCAGAACTTGCTCTGATCTAAGAGTCCAAGGGGAACAATCTACAGGCCGTCCCTTTAATTGAGGGCCTTCCTCCTTTGTTGAATCCAGCAGTCCACAAACGCCAGATCAGTATGGCTAAGAAAAACTGAATGAACTCTTTTAACGCATCCACCCAGAATGTCTTCACGATCTACTGTTTTCTGTCCCGAAGACCCCCTGACTGCTCTGTTTGAAAAGAGGTGGGGGAGGTGACAAGGTTGTGGCTTTGGGTTACCCTGGTAATGAACTGGTGTGCATCCCTGCATTCTTTTTGTGACCTCTGCTCTGGGAAGTGTGATCCCTGGTTGAGGGATTGATGAATCAAACTGCCAATGACATCCCTTGCACTCCTTCCGCTACCCCCCCCCCCCTTCACCCGAATTACATGTGGGTCTTTGAAAATGGATCCTGTGAGAGTTGAAAGATGAAACATTACAATGACTCGAGTGTGTATGTTTGGCAGTGTGTTTTGTGAATGAACATCAATTTGAATAGACTCTGCGATTTACCTCTGATCTGTAACTCCGAATGTGAGCGTCATTATCTCTTCACTGTAGTGACAATTTTAATGTAAAATCACGTTTTAATATTATTAATACCGAGGGCAGCACGGTGGTGCAGTGGTTAGCACTGCTGCCTCATGGCACTGAGGTCCCAGGTTCGATCCCGGCCCTGGGTCACTGTCCGTGTGGAGTTTGCACATTCTCCCCATGTTTGCGTGGGTTTCACCCCCACAACCCAAAAGATGTGCAGGGTAGGTGGATTGGTCACGCTAAATTGCCCCTTAATTGGAAAAAATGAATTGGGTACTCTAAATTTTTTTTAAAATATTATTAATACCAAGCGTATCCCCATCTCCATGCCAACCCACGCCCTCATCTCCATTCTGTGATTAAAATCCCAAAATACGACTCTAAATTTTTTTCCCTTGTTACTCCCAAACTTACAGTGTCCCCACCCAGGCCCACCTACCTTCTCTCTCTCTGTTAAATTGCAGAATGATTTCGCCTTTATTCCCCACACACTCTATTCTTACCCCTCCCCTAGGATTTCAATATTTTCAAACTTCATTCCTGTCATGTTTTTTGGGGGTGGGGTTGGTTAGGTGGTTATGCTATATGTTTCCCTTTAATTCAGGGCGGCACGGTAGCACAGTGGTTAGCACTGTTGCTTCACAGTGCCAGGAATCCGGGTTCGATCACTGTCTGTGCAGAGTCTGCACGTTCTCCTGTTGCTCAGTTTACTTGCTATAAATATGGTGATTAATAAGGTCGCCTTTCTTGATCTTAATTATGAATATGCTTTCAGAGTCGCCAGGTATCTCTCGATACCGCCACAAGGTTCAACCGAATACCGATCAAAGAGCCAATACACTAGTTAGTTAGTTCAAAGTCAATACTACTTTATTTACACACAGTATGATTTACTCATGCACAATAACACTACAGGCTAAACTATATCTATCACTAACACCTATACTTAACTTCGGGTGCCCACTTAGGTTAGAGGAACACTGGCCGTTGTTCGGATCTGAGGCTGTTGGGTTCGAAGAGGTAACGGGAGAACAGCTAAGGTCGTCCGTCTGGTAGCGAGCGTTGAACTTGAACTTACCTGCTTCTGGTGGTGCTGGTGGAAGGGTCTCTCTGCTTGAGAGCGAAACCCAAGAGGCTGAACCTTTGGCGGGGTTCCTTCTTGTACTTGGAGGGGCTTCGCGTGCTTTTAGGCGGGCCTTAAACTTGGTCCCAATTAATTGGGCAGCTTCTTGATCATTGTCATCGATCTAAATCTTGATGGCTGGGCGTGTCCGAGGCTTTGTTTGTGTCTTCTGGTTGGGGTAGTGGCACCGGAATGTCTGAGACAGTATCGGCTACCTGAGCATTAGTCCTTTGTTCCTCGGAGATGGGCCATCAATATGTAAATCGACCCAGAGTTTCGGTTCCGTCTGCTGACTGCCTTCCAAATAAACATTCAGGTTCTGTGTCTGCTTGTTGCTTTATATTGTCCATTTTTCCCTATAGGCTCTGCGAGTGTCCATTTTGTATACTGAAAGTGGCCATCCCAGATGGCTACACTCCCCGTGCCTGCTTGGGTTTCCTGCGGTTGCTCCCACAAGACCCAAAATGGCGCTGTTAGGTGAATTGGACATTCTGAATTCTTCCCCTGTGTACCCGTACAGGCGCCGGAATGTGGCGACTAGTGAATTTTCACAATAACTTCATTGCAGTGTTAATGTTAGCCTATTGTGACACTAATATTAATTCAGTGCTTTTAATTGATCCCTCCTCTGAAGTAAATTTCTGATGAAGCGGTGGAGCAACTATGGGTTTAGAGGGTAAGCTTCTCACTTTTAAATGCGTTTGGGTCCTAATCCAGAGATGTGATCGCATAATCCAGGCCGTGTTCATGTGCTGCATTCTGAATTCGATTTTCAACTGTTCTGTTTTTATGCTTTGCACCAGTGGGAACACAAACACGCTTTGTAAGATCACTGAAGGTCATCTTGTCTCAAAAGAAAAGTGATAAAGAAACTGGCTTCTTCATTTTT
This sequence comes from Scyliorhinus torazame, assembly GCF_047496885.1. Classification (NCBI taxonomy): domain Eukaryota; kingdom Metazoa; phylum Chordata; class Chondrichthyes; order Carcharhiniformes; family Scyliorhinidae; genus Scyliorhinus; species Scyliorhinus torazame. Next base: position 342,771,369 of record NC_092709.1, on the reverse strand, counting down.
GAGCCATTATTTCTTGGTACAAAACATAGGCTGACACACCTGACGCTGGTGCTGAGGAAGTGCTGCACTGTCAAATGTTGCCTTTCGAATGGGATGTTGAATGGAGGTCCCATCAGCTCCTCTAGGCAAACATAAGGCAGGGAGCCAGGTGTAGTGGCAATGTCACTGGGCTAGTAATCCAGAAGCTCGGGTTAATGTTCTGGTAACATGGGTTCAAATCCCACCACAGCAGCTGGTGAAATTTAAATTCAATTGATTAATAAATCTGGAACTCAAAGCTAATCTCAGTAATAGTATAAGAATCTTTATTGTCAAGTAGGCTTGCATCAATACTGCAATAAAGTTACTGTGAAAAGCCCCAGTCGCCACATTCCGCCGCCTGTTCGGGTACACGGAGGGAGAATTCAGAATGTCCAAATTACCTAACAGCGCGTCTTTCGGGACTTGTGGGAGGAAACCGGAGCACCCGGAGGAAACCCACGCAGACACGGGGAGAACATGCAGACTCCGCACAGGCAGTGACCCAAGCCGGAATTCAAACCCGGGTCCTTGGAGCTGTGAAACAACAGTGCTAACCACTGAGCTACCACGTGACCGTGGCAAACTATCATCGATTGTCATATTAACCCACCTGGTTCACTAATGCCCTTTAGGAAACGAAAATCTGCCATCTTTACCTGGCCTGGCCTACTTCTGACTGCAGATCCACAGCAATGTCTGAACTACCCTCTCCGTTCAAGGGCAATTAAGGTTGGGCAACAAATTCTGGCCTTGCCAGTGACGCCCACGTTCCATGAAGGAATGAACAAATTTGTGGTTAAGTGGAACATATCACCAGCAGTGACAGGATGCTCTTGCCTTTGGTGGAACTTTAATAGATGTAAACCAACACAGATTTATTAAAGCAAACTACTGCAGCTGTGGGAGGGGAAATGTGAAGTTGTTCATTTTGGCAGGAAGAATAAAAAGAAGCAGAGTATTACGTAAAACGAAGAGCAGTTGCAGAATCCTGGATTAGTGGGGTGGCAGGGTGGCACGGTGATTAACACTGCTGCTGCCTGGCACCGAGGACCCAGGTTCGATCCCGGCCCCGGGTCACTGACCGTATGGAGTTTGCACATTCTCCCCGTGTCTGCGTGGATCTCACTCCCACAACCCAAAGATGCGCAGCGGAGGTGAAAATGAAATGAAATGAAAATCGCTTATTGTCACAAGTAGGCTTCAAATGAAGTTACTGTGAAAAGCCCCTAGTCGCCACATTCTGGTGCATGTTCGGGGAGGCCGGTACGGGAATTGAACCTGCGCTGCTGGCCTTGTTCTGCTTTACAAGCCAGCTGTTTAGCCCACTGATCTAAACCAGCCCCCCCCGAACAGGTGGATTGGCCAGGCTAAATTGCCCCTTAACTGGAAAAAAGGAATTGGGTACTCTAAATTTATTTTCTAAAAAGATTCCTGGGTTAGTAAGTAGTGAGGAAGATATGTTGGCCCTTGGGCAGCATGGTGGCACAGTGGTTAGCGCAGTTACTTCACAGCTCCAGGGTCCTGGTTCGATTCCCGGCTTGGGTCACTGTCTGTGTGGAGTCTGCACGTTCTCCCCGTGTGTGCGTGGGTTTCCTCCGGGTGCTCCGGTTTCCTCCCACAGTCCAAAGATGTGCAGGTTAGGTAGATTGGCCATTCTAAATTGCCATTAGTGTCCAAAGTATGGGGCTGGTTAAGCATACTGGGCTTTTAAAGCAGACCAAGGCAGGCCAGCAGCACGGTTCAATTCCCGTACCAGCCTCCCCGAACAGGCGCCGGAATGTGGCGACTAGGGACTTTTCACAGTAACTTCATTTGAAGCCTACTTGTGACAATAAGCGATTTTCATTTTCAAAAAGATTAAGTGGGGTTACTGGGTTATGGGGATAAAGGGCATAGAATGGAGGCGTGAGGCTTAAGTAGGGTGCTCTTTCCAAGGTGCAGACTCGATGGGCTGAACGGCCTCCTTCTGCTCTGTAAATTCTATGAAAATTCATTGCAAGAGGTCTTGAGTACAGGAGCAAGAATGTCTTACTGCAGCTGTACAGAGCCTTGGTGAGACCAGACCGGGGGGTATTGTGTGTGGTTTTGGTCTCCTTATCTAAGAAATGTTATACTTAGCACAGAGGGAATGCAGTGAAGGTTCACCAGACTGAATCCTGGGATGGCAGGATTGTCGTATGAGGAGAGATTGGGGCGACTGGACCTGTATGGGCACGGGAGGTGGGCACGGGAGCAATAGGTCAGAAGGTGAGAGCATTGAGGCAGAGCAGACAGGGAGAAGTTGCTGAACACAGCGGGTCTGGTGGCCTGAAGTGCATATGTTTTAATGCAAGGAGCATTACGGGTAAGGCAGATGAACTTAGAGCTTGGATTAGTACTTGGGACTATGATGTTGTTGCCATTACAGAGACCTGGTTGAGGGAAGGGCAGGATTGGCAGCTAAACGTTCCAGGATTTAGATGTTTCAGGCGGGATAGAGGGGGATGTAAAAGGGGAGGCGGAGTTGCGCTACTTGTTCGGGAGAATATCACAGCTGTACTGCGAGAGGACACCTCAGAGGGCAGTGAGGCTATATGGGTAGAGATCAGGAATAAGAAGGGTGCAGTCACAATGTTGGGGGTATACTACAGGCCTCCCAACAGCCAGCGGGAGATAGAGGAGCAGATAGGTAGACAGATTTTGGAAAAGAGTAAAAACAACAGGGTTGTGGTGATGGGAGACTTCAACTTCCTCAATACTGACTGGGACTCACTGAGTGCCAGGGGCTTAGACGGGGCGGAGTTTGTAAGGAGCATCCAGGAGGGCTTCTTAAAACAATATGTAGACAGTCCAATAGGGGAGGGGCGGTACTGGACCTGGTATTGGGGAATGAGCCCGGCCAGGTGGTAGATGTTTCAGTAGGGGAGCATTTCGGTAACAGTGACCACAATTCAGTAAGTTTTAAAGTACTGGTGGACAAGGATAAGAGTGGTCCGAGGATGAATGTGTTAAATTGGGGGAAGGCTAATTATAACAATATTAGGCGGGAACTGAAGAACATAGATTGGGGGCGGATGTTTGAGGGCAAATCAACATCTGACATGTGGGAGCTTTCAAGTGGCAGTTGAAAGGAATACAGGACCGGCATGTTCCTGTGAGGAAGAAAGATAAATACGGCAATTTTCGGGAACCTTGGATGACGAGTGATATTGTGGGCCTCGTCAAAAAGAAAAAGGAGGCATTTGTCAGGGCTAAAAGGCTGGGAACGGACGAAGCCTGCGTGGAATATAAGGAAAGTAGGAAGGAACTTAAGCAAGGAGTCAGGAGGGCTAGAAGGGGTCACGAAAAGTCATTGGCAAATAGGGTTAAGGAAAATCCCAAGGCTTTTTACACGTACATAAAAAGCAAGAGGGTAGCCAGGGAAAGGGTTGGCCCACTGAAGGATAGGCAAGGGAATCTATGTGTGGAGCCAGAGGAAATGAGCGAGGTACTAAATGAATACTTTGCATCAGGATTCACCAAAGAGAAGGAATTGGTAGATGTTGAGTCTGGAGAAGGGGGTGTAGATAGCCTGGGTCACATTGTGATCCAAAAAGACGAGGTGTTGGGTGTCTTAAAAAATATTAAGGTAGATAAGTCCCCAGGGCCTGATGGGATCTACCCCAGAATACTGAAGGAGGCTGGAGAGGAAATTGCTGAGGCCTTGACAGAAATCTTTGGATCCTCGCTGTCTTCAGGGGATGTCCCGGAGGACTGGAGAATAGCCAATGTTGTTCCTATGTTTAAGAAGGGTAGCAAGGATAATCCCGGGAACTACAGGCCGGTCCTTACTTCAGTGGCAGGGAAATTACTGGAGAGAATTCTTCGAGACAGGATCTACTCTCATTTGGAAGCAAATGGACGTATTAGTGAGAGGCAGCACGGTTTTGTGAAGGGGAGGTCGTGTCTCACTAACTTGATAGAGTTTTTCGAGGAGGTCACTAAGATGATTGATACAGGTAGGGCAGTAGATGTTGTCTATATGGACTTCAGTAAGGCCTTTGACAAGGTCCCTCATGGTAGACTAGTACAAAAGGTGAAGTCACACGGGATCAGGGGTGAGCTGGCAAGGTGGATACAGAACTGGCTAGGCCATAGAAGGCAGAGAGTAGCAATGGAGGGATGCTTTTCTAATTGGAGGGCTGTGACCAGTGGTGTTCCACAGGGATCAGTGCTGGGACCGTTGCTGTTTGTAGTATATATAAATGATTTGGAGGAAAATGTAACTGGTCTGATTAGTAAGTTTGCAGACGACACAAAGGTTGGTGGAATTGCGGATAGCGATGAGGACTGTCGGAGGATACAGCAGGATTTAGATTGTCTGGAGACTTGGGCGGAGAGATGGCAGATGGAGTTTAATCCGGACAAATGTGAGGTAATGCATTTTGGAAGGTCTAATGCAGGTAGGGAATATACAGTGAATGGTAGAACCCTCAAGAGTATTGAAAGTCAAAGAGATCTAGGAGTACAGGTCCACAGGTCATTGAAAGGGGCAACACAGGTGGAGAAGGTAGTCAAGAAGGCATACGGCATGCTTGCCTTCATTGGCCGGGGCATTGAGTATAAGAATTGGCAAGTCATGTTGCAGCTGTATAGAACCTTAGTTAGGCCACACTTGGAGTATAGTGTTCAATTCTGGTCGCCACACTACCAGAAGGATGTGGAGGCTTTAGAGAGGGTGCAGAAGAGATTTACCAGAATGTTGCCTGGTATGGAGGGCATTAGCTATGAGGAGCGGTTGAATAAACTCGGTTTGTTCTCACTGGAACGAAGGAGGTTGAGGGGAGACCTAATAGAGGTATACAAAATTATGAGGGGCATAGACAGAGTGGATAGTCAGAGGCTTTTCCCCGGGGTAGAGGGGTCAATTACTAGGGGGCATAGGTTTAAGGTGAGAGGGGCAAGGTTTAGAGTAGATGTACGAGGCAAGTTTTTTACGCAGAGGGTAGTGGGTGCCTGGAACTCGCTACCGGAGGAGGTAGTGGAAGCAGGGACGATAGGGACATTTAAGGGGCATCTTGACAAATATATGAATAGGATGGGAATAGAGGGATACGGACCCAGGAAGTGTAGAAGATTGTAGTTTAGTCGGGCAGCATGGTCGGCACGGGCTTGGAGGGCCGAATTGCCTGTTCCTGTGCTGTACATTTCTTTGTTCTTTGTTCTTTGTTTGTTGTATTCACTGGAGTTTAGAAGAATGAGAGGGGGTCTAATTGAAACATATAAAATGTTGACAGGGCGGGACAGACTGGACGCAGGGCTGTGGTTTCCTCTGGCTGGAGGGGGTGGGGGAAGGAAGGGGGTTGAGAAAACGGGGTCACAGTCCCAGGCTACTGGTTAGACCATTTGAGACTGAGACTCAGAGGGTGGTGAACCTGTGGCATTCTTTACCTCCGAGGCTGGAGAGGCCAAATCACTGAAAATATTTAAAAAAGGAAACAGATGCATTTTTAGACTCTAAAGTTGTCAAGGGGAATGGAGAGAATGTGGGAGTGTGGTGTTGAGATAGAGGATCCACCGTGACCATATTGAATGGCGGGGCAGGCTCGAAGAGCCAAATGACTGACTGACGCTCCTATTTTCTATGCAGAGGGACCTGGGTGTTCTAGTGCATGAGTCACAAAACGTTAGAGTCAGATACAAGTAATTTAGACGGCGAATTGAATCCTTTATTATGAGAGGAATTGAACATAATAATATGGATGTTATGCTTCAGTTAGAAAGGGCATTGGTGAGACCACATCTCGAATACTGTGTGCAGTTTTGGTGTCCTTAGTTGAGGAAGGATGCAAATGCATTGGAGGTGTTACAGAGGAGGTTTACCAGACTGAGACCTGGAATGAGCGTGTTGTCTTATGAGGATAGGTTGGAACGGTTGGGCTTGTTTCCACTGGAGTTTAGAAGAAGGAAGGGTGACTTGAGTGAATGGTCCTGACGAGGTGGAGGTGGAAATGATTGTGGTATTTTTAGAGGATCGGTTTGCAGACCACGAAAATACAAACAAACAAGAGCTTTATTGGAAAGGTGTTTACTCTAAAGGCTGTTAGGAGAGACAGCCCATTACCCGGGCAAATGGCCAATGACATCATCAATGCATTGTGATCAGATGCTTAACGTGACCTTGTTGCAACTAGGAACAAACACGTTTACACAACACTTTCGTCCCCTTTACAATGAAACACAATATAATGTTAACAATCAAAATTTACAATACGTACAATTAATAAACACAACAGTCAATAAGTTTGACAGTTCAGAGGATGTCAATTCCTGTGTGGTTGTTGGTGAACTTCAGGCATCTGCTTTTTCGTGTTGACTCCAAGCTCTGGTGTTTTGGTTTAGTTTGGACGCCAGAGTCAATGGAGTGCTGGGAGGTTGACTTGGTGTTGAAGTGTCTTCAACTTGGGCACTGTCTTCCACAGTTTCTGGCAATGTCAAGTTCTCAGGAACATCTAGGTCTTCATTTGGTACAGTTTGGTGCGGGCTCTTGGTTGACACTGTCACTGACAAGCTAGTTGCTAAAAGCTGGTCAGTGTGTCTCCTCCACACTACATCATTCCATGTTTGAACGGTGTAGGAGTCCGGTTCTGACTGTGCTAAGACGAAGGCAGGTATCCACTTCTCACTAATGGCTTCATAGAATTCACATTGCGGAAGGAGCCCATTCAGCCCATCGAGTCTGCACCGGCCCTTGGAAAGAGCACTCCACTTGAGCCCCACGCCTCCACCCTGTCCCTTTATCTCCGTAATTCAACCCAACCTTTTTGGACACTAAGGGCAATTTAAAATGGCCAATCCACCTAACTTAGTACCTTATCAATAATTCCTGAACTTTTGAAAAACACAGCGTTTAGCCCTGTTCTCACGTCGCAAAACCTGACTTTGCTGTTTCCTCTCAACAATTTCTCTTGTCTTAATTTCTCTGCTTCAGCAAATCAAACACTGTGTTACTGACATTTTACCATGAGTAATGCCGGAGAACGTTCGGTTGTCGAATGCTTTATCTTCCTGTATGTAATCAGAAATTGGCTTAGTCATTTAGACAAGGATCCTTGCTCCTGTGTTACATCCAATGAATGCTTCATTGTCTGAACAAACCTTTCAGCCAGCCCATTTGTGGCAGTATGAAATGAACTCTGTGCCATGCTGACCATTGCCTTGGGTGGAATGATGCCAGTGGCAGCAGGTTTCAAACCTTTGCGGCCAAACACATGCCCGCCTTCTCCTCAATTTCACCACCAAAAACAGCCTCTGGCTATCTCCTTCATCCTTACTACCCCACAATGACCTTCATGAAGCTGGTTTAGGACACGATTCCTTAACAATGGCGGAATAATGACCCTCATTCCGCATAGGAGACAACCAGCCTGGTCGGACAGTTCGAGTCTTCGGGTAACATATGGCTTCAACTCCCGATTTGCTCCCGTGGTCTTGCCATGAAGTAGCATGTCCATAACGCCTGACAGTAGTGGATTATTTCTGGTATACTTCTTAACTTGTCCTGTTATTACCTTCGAAATAGAAAACATTATCACTCGAATGATTAATTGATGAATCATTAGGTAAAGGTAACCTAGAGAGTTCATTAGCGTTCCCATGGAGATCGTATTGACGATATTTTATCGTCTATGTATGTGCTGACAACAGCGATGCCCCTCTCTGTATCCAGCTCGCTGCTAGAGATGAAATACGGGTGTGCAGCCCAAGTATTGTTGTCAGTGGTCAATGATCCATTCATAAAGGAAATTTTCTTCCATTTGGTATTGGTAAAAATGTTTGATTCCAAAAATGATTCCTTGAGCTTCCTTCTCTATCTGTGCATAGTTCATTTCTGCTTTATTCAAGGATCTTGATGCAAACACGACTGGCTTCTCTTCACCATTGGGCATTATGTGAGAAACCACTGCTCCCTCCCCATTAGTGTCGCAAGCCAGTTGCAATGGTAACTTCGGATCAAAGTGTGTCAGGACTTCTGACTTTAGTACTGCCTTTTCAGCTTTACTAAGGCTGATCCACCCATTTCCATTTCCTGCTTTGACACAATAAAGGATTGAGATTGGTTGTTAGATCGGGACAAACGTCCCATAACAGTTTAATAAGCCCAAAAACGAATGAAGTTGATCTACGTTTGAGGTGCAGATGTCTCAGTTATGCCTTTTACTTTTAACAAAAAGAACAAAGACCAGTACAGCACAGGAACAGGCCCTTCGGCCCTCCAAGCCTGCGAGCAGGGTAAGTGGATTGAACACGTTAAATTGCCCCTTAATTGAAAAAAAAATGAATAGGATACTCTAAATTTATAAAAATTTAAAATAAAGAAATAAATAATGTCTGAATGTTGGTTTGGTCTTGCTGCATTTATACGCTTCAGTCTGAGGAGTTGCGAATAGTGCTGAACATTGTGCAATCATCAGGGAGCATCCCACTTTAGACCTTATGATGGAAGGAAGGTAATTATGAAGCAGTTGAAGATGGTTGGGCCGAGGACACTATCCTGTCGTGATGCCCTTAGCCTGCGATGATTGACCTTCAACCACCACAACCATCTTCCTTTGTGCCAGGTATGACTCCAACCAGTGGAGAGTTTTGTCGCCTATTCCCACTGACTCCAATTTTACCAGGGCTACTTGAGTCGCATTCCATCAAATGCTGCCTTGATGTCAAGGGCAGTCACTCTCACCTCACCTCTGGAATTCAGTTCTTTTGCCCATGTTTGGGCCAAGGCTGTAATGAGGTCAGGAACTGTGTGACCCTGGCAGAACCCATCTGAGCGTCCGTGAGCAGGTTATTGCTGAGTAAGTGTCGCTTGATAGCACTGTTGATGACTCCTCCCCTCACATTGATGATGATGGAGAGTAGGCTGAAGGGGTGGTAATTGGCTGGGTTGGATTTGTCCTGCTTTTTCTGGACAGGACATTGTCGTCTTCTCCAGTTCTCTGCTCAAAGACAGATCTGACGCATGTCTCAACCTCTGCCAGGGTTATGGCAGGGAGGCAGGTACTCCATTCTGTGCTATTGGTGTCAATCAGACAGACCCCCAGCACTGACAGCACAGTGGTCTATGTCAGGAGGGGGCTTTCTTGGGAGTCATCAACATCGACTCCAGCTCCCATGCAGTCTCTTGGTATCAGTTTGAGTCGTGAAATCTCCTGCAGATTACCATCTACTGGCCCCACTCAGTTGATAAATAAGTACTCCCCCAGGTTGAACACCACTTGGATGAAGCACTGAGGGTGACAAGGGTGCAGAATATACTCTGGATGGGGGATTTCAATATCCATCATGGAGTAGCTTGGTGGCATCACTCCTGACCGAGGTGGCCAAGGCCTAAAAGACAGAGCTAGCCTGGGTCTGCGGCAGGTGGTGAGGAAGCCAACATGTTTAAGGCCCACAGCAATGGGTCTTAAATGCCCTCAGGGATGGGCAATAAATGCTGACCCAACCAGCGATGCCAACATCCCATGGACAAATTTTTTTTAAAAACTCACTGGAGGAGGAGGCTCCACAATCCCCAGTCTAAATGATGGGACAGTGCACATCTGTGAAAAAGACAAGGCTGAAGCTTTCGTAAAAATCCTCAGCCAGGAGTACCTAATGGATGATTCATCGCGTGCTCCTCTGGAGGTCCCCAGCATCACAGGTGTCAGTCTTCAGCCATTTCCATTCACTCCACGTGGTATCAAATAATGGCTGAAGGCACTGGATGCTGCAAAGGCTATGGCCCTGACAATGTTCCGGCAATAGTATTGAAGACTTGTGCTCCAAAACTTGCCACACTCCTAGCCAAGCTGTTTCAGTAACGACACTGGCAATATGGAAATGTCCTGTCCACAAAAGAGCAGGACAAATCCAACCGGCCAATTACTGCCCCATCAGTCTACTCTTAATCATCAGTAAAGTGATGGAAGGAGTCATCAACAGTGCTATCAAGTGGCACCACTCAGCAATAACTTGCTACTGACCCCATTACAGCCTAGGTTCAAACATGGACAAAAGAGCGGAAATCCATAGGTGAGGTGAGAGTGACTGCCCTTGACATCAACGCAGCATTTGACCCAGTGTGAGTCCGAGCTAAACTGGAGTCAATGGAAATCAGGGGAAAACTCTCCACTGGTTGGAGCCATACCTGGCACAAAGGAAAATGGTGTATTTGTTGAAGGTCAATCGTCTTAGTCCCAAGACGTTTACTTTAGTGATGGAAAGGGATAGGTATAGACCGCAGGGCAAGAGTTATATCTGGGGGAAAGGCAATTATGATGCGATGAGGCATGACTTAGGATGCATCGGATGGAGAGGAAAACTGCAGGGGATGGGCACATTGGAAATGTGGAGCTTGTTCAAAGAACAGCTACTGCGTGTCCTTGATAAGTATGTACCTGTCAGGCAGGGAGGAAGTGGTCGAGTGAGGGAACCGTGGTTTACTAAAGCAGTCGAAACACTTGTCAAGAGAAAGAAGGAGGCTTATGTAAAGATGGGGCATGAAGGTTCAGTTAGGGCGTTCAAGAGTTACAGTTTAGCTAGGAAGGACCTAAAGAGAGAGCTAAGAAGAGCCAGGAGGGGACATGAGAAGTCTTTGGCAGGTAGGATCAAGGATAACCCTAAAGCTTTCTATAGATATGTCAGGAATAAACGAATGACTAGGGTAAGAGTAGGGCCAGTCAAGGACAGTAGTGGGAAGTTGTGTGTGTAGTCCGAGGAGATAGGAGAGGTGCGAAATGAATATGTTTCATCAGTATTCACACAGGAAAAAGACAATGTTGTCGAGAAGAATACTGAGATTCAGGCTACTAGACTAGAAGGGCTTGAAGTTCATAAGGAGGAGGTGTTAGCAATTCTGGAAAGTGTGAAAATAGATGAGTCCCCTGGGCCGGATGGGATTTATCCTAGGATTCTCTGGGCAGCTAGGGAGGAGATTGCTGAGCCTTTGGCTTTGATCTTTAAGTCATCTTTGTCTACAGGAATAGTGCCAGAAGACTGGAGGATAGCAAATGTTGTCCCCTTGATCAAGAAGGGGAGTAGGGCCAGTCAAGGACAGTAGTGGGAAGTTGTGCGTGGAGTCCGAGGAGATAGGAGAGGTGCGAAATGAATATGTTTCATCAGTATTCACACAGGAAAAAGACAATGTTGTCGAGGAGAATACTGAGATTCAGCTACTAGTACTACCCGGTAACTATAGACCAGTGAGCCTTACTTCTGTTGTGGGCAAAATATTGGAAAGGTTTATAAGAGATAGGATGTATAATCATCTGGAAAGGAATAATTTGATTAGAGATAGTCAACAGGGTTTTGTGAAGGGTAGGTCGTGCCTCACTTACCTTATTGAGTTCTTTGAGAAGGTGACCAAACAGGTGGATGAGGGTAAAGCAGTTGATGTGGTGTATATGGATTTCAGTGAAGTGTTTGATAAGGTTCCCCATGGTAGGCTACTGCAGAAAATACGGAGGCATGGGATTCAGTGTGATTTAGCAGTTTGGATCAGAAATTGGCTAGCTGGAAGAAGACAAAGGGTGGTGGCTGATGGGAAATCTTCAGACTGGAGTCCAGTTACTAGTGGTGTACCACAAAGATCTGTTTAGGGGCCAATGCTGTTTGTCATTTTTATAAATGACCTGGAGGAGGGCGTAGAAGGATGGGTGAGTAAATTTGCAGATGACACTAAAGTCGGTGGAGTTGTGGACAGTGCGGAAGGATGTTACAAGTTACAGAGGGACATAAATAAGCTGCAGCGCTGGGCTGAGAGGTGGCAAATGGAGTTTAATGCAGAAAAGTGTGAGGTGATTCATTTTGGAAGGAATAACAGGAAGACAGTGTACTGGGCTAATGGTAAGATTCTTGGCAGTGTGGATGAGCAGAGAGATCTCGGTGTCCATGTACATAGATCCCTGAAAGTTACCACCCAGGTTGAGAGGGTTGTTAAGAAGGCATACGGTGTGTTAGCTTTTATTGGTAGAGGGATTGAGTTTCGGAACCATGAGGTCATGTTGCTGCTGTACAAAACTCTGGTGCGGCCGCATTTGGAGTATTGCGTGCAATTCTGGTCGCCGCATTCTAGGAAGGATGTGGAAGCATTGGAAAGGGTGCAGAGGAGATTTACCAGAATGTTGCCTGGTATGGAGGGAAGGTCTTATGAGGAAAAGCTGAGGGACTTGAGGCTGTTTTAGTTAGAGAGAAGAAGGTTAAGAGGTGACATGCAAGATGATCAGAGGATTGGATAGGGTGGACAGTGAGAGCCTTTTTCCTCAGATGGTGATGTCTAGCACGAGGGGACACAGCTTTAAATTGAGGGGAGATAGCTATAAGACAGATGTCAGAGGTAGGTTCTTTACTCAGAGAGTAGTAAGGGCGAGGAATGCCCTGCCTGCAACAGTAGTGGACTCGCCAACACAAAGGGCATTCAAATGGTCATTGGATAGACATATGGACGATAAGGGAATAGTGTAGATGGGCTTTAGAGTGGTTTCACAGGTCGGCGCAACATTGAGGGCCGAAGGGCCTGTACTGCGCTGTTATGTTCTATGCTCTATGTTCTAAGACATTGCTGCAGGAGTACCTCAAGGGAGTGTCCTAGGCCCAATAATCTTCAGCAGTTTCATCAATGACCTCCCTTCCATCATAAGATCAGAAGTGGGGATGTTTGCGGATGACTGCACAATGGTCAGCACCATTCACGACTCCTCAGATAATGAAGCACTTCCTGTACAAATGCCCTATTATGTATTTTCTTTTATTCCCTTTTCTTTCCATCTATTTAATGATCTGTTGAGCTGCTCGCACAAAAATTCTTTTCTCTGTACCTCGGTACAAGTGACAATAAACAAATCCAATCCAAAGTGGCAAGTAACATTCATATTACAAAACCACCGCCCCTTGACATTCAACGGCATTACCATCGCTGAATCCCCCACAATCAACATCCTGGGGGTTACCATTGATCAGAAACTGAACTGGACTAGCCACATTAATACTGTGGCTGCAAGAGTAGGTCAGAGGCTAGGAATCCTGCGGTGAGTAACTCACCTCCTGTCCCCCCAAAGCCTGTCCCCCATCTACAAGACACAAGTCAGGAGTGTAATGGAATACTCTCTACTTGTCTGGATGAGTGCAGCTCCAACAACACGCAAGAAGCTCGACACCATTCAGGACAAGGCAGTCCCGCTTGATTACCACCCCATCCACCACCTTCAATATTAATACCCTCCACCCCTGACACACAGTGGCAGCACTGTGCGTTACCCGCAAGATGTACTGCAGCAACTCACAATGCTCCTTCAACAGCACCTTCCAAACCCATGCCCCAGTGCAAAGGACAAGGCAGCAGATGCATGTGAGCACCAAATACCTCTCTGAGTCATACACCATCTTGATTTGGAAATATATCACGTTCCTTCACTGACACTGGGTGAACACTCTGGAACTCCCTCCCTAATAGCACTGTGGGTGTACCTATAGCTCATGGACTGCAGCGGTTCAAGAAGGCAGCTCACCACCACCTTAACAAGGGCAATTAGGAATGGGCAATAAATGCTGAGTTGTCCAGCGCCACCTACATCCCATAAAAAATGAAATCCGATTCATATTGGCCAGGACAGAATCTACCGGGACAATTTTCCACATTACCGGGTAGATGCCAGTGTTGTAGGTGTATGGAACAGCTTGGCCGAGGACAAAACTAGTTCTAGAATCCAGGTTGACAGTGCCACAGCTGGATATAGCCAGTAGCCTTTGCAGTACGCAGTGCCATTGGCCATTCCTCGATGTAGGGGCTGGTTTAGCACAGGGCTAAATAGCTGGCTTTTAAAGCAGACCAAACCAGGCCAGCAGCACGGTTCAATCCCCGTACCAGGCGTCGGAATGTGGCGACTAGGGGCTTTTCACAGTAACTTCATTTGAAGCCTACTTGTGACAATAAGCGATTTTCATTTCAGGTGGAGTGAATGAGCTGCTTACTTCCTCCCTGGCCCTCCGATATATTTTTGATCTCTCTCATGCCTCCTGTTGTTTCTGAGGAATATTAATCCTGACAAAGGACCATGTTCTGATCTCCTCGTTAAGATCTTAGCGTCACTCAAATAGGAAATAGGAGGCCATTTGGCCTATTGTCCTCATGCTGACTCTTTGAAAAAGCAATGGAATTTGTCTCCCCCGCCCCCCCCCCCCCCCGCCGCTCTTGCTGCTATATTTTCTGCTTTTCAAGTATTTAGTGTAGTTCTCTTTCCTGTTTATCTGCTTCCTTTCACCTGCGCATTCCAGATCGAATCTGAAGAGTTCAAACTCGACTCCTTTGCCTTCTCTGATCTCCTCAAGGTGTAGCGTATTCCAGAGCTATGAAGGGAAAGCCCGGAAAAGGGTCCTGAGAAAGGAATACCAGCGATAGACAGTCCAATGGGGACTTCAGGTGGCGGCCATGTTGAGTGGCCAGACACAGGGCAGCCCCTGCTTGTAGGCACGGGAAAGAGCTCTTTTTACCCGACACTGGGTGTAATTTTGAAGAAAAGGCCTAGGTGAAGGTTGGGGGGAGTAGTTTACCCCGGGGATGGTATGTCCGCTGGTTACCAAACCTGGCAGAAGACGGTGAGAGACCTGGCCAAAGAGTTGGAGAAAACTTGTGCTGCAGCAGCCAGTGGAAGGATGGATGAGGGAGAAGATGGAAGGTGCAAGATGGAAGGCCCCAGATGGAGGAGTTGATGGCTTTTATTAAGGAGGAATTCTGCCGGCAGATGCGGGAGGATCGCTCGAAGGCCATCGAAGGAGCTGTGGCAACCCGTTCGATGGAACGGGTGGAGTCGTGTTTGGAGGTGCAGGGGTCACAGATTCGGGAGATTGAAGGAGTGATCTCGGACCACAGCGATCGTGTGGTGGCTCTGGGGGTGGAGGTGGGGCTCCGAAAGGGACCTGTGCAAAATGTTGAGGGCAAAGGTTGAGGAGCAGGAGAATACCTCGAGAAGACAGAACCTGTGAATAGTGGGCCTGCCTGAAGGAGTGGAAGGTGTGAGCGTCTCGAAGATACTGGCGGGGCTGGTGGCAGAAGGGATGCTGGATAAGGCGCCTGAAGTGGACCGAGTGCATAGGTCCCTGAGGCAGGAGCCTAGAGCTGAGGGTGATGATCGTGAGACTCCACAAATTTGTGGAGAAAGAGAAGATTTTGTGTTGGGCCAGGGAGAAGCATACATGCGAGTGAGAAGGGAATAGCGGCGGGCAAGCTTCAATAAGGCCAAGGCGGTGATGTACCAGAGGCAGATCAGGTTTGGGGTGCTTGTGGTAGTCGGTATTAGAGGTATTACGGTACCCTGTAATGCTGTAAGACCATTGGTATAGGAGATACTGTTTTCATTGGTTGAGCCTGCCTGCTGGTTCCGCCCAGTAAGGTGGAGTATAAGAGCTCGTGTCTCCCCAGCAGCTGCCTTCTGTATCTGCGCTGCTGGGGGAAACATCTAGTCCAATAAAGCCTTCAATTGTCTCCAATCTCGCTTCTGGAGTTATTGATCGAGCATCAATTTATTGGACTAGATTTAAAAGGATGGAGCTCCGAATCAAGCCGGAGTGTCTGCAACTCAGCCCCCACGCGGCGAACTCAGCGGCAACCTTCAAACACTGGCTGGTGTGTTTCAATGGATATCTCAGGACGGCCACAATTACACCCACGGAGGACCAGAAAATGCAAGTTCTGCACTTGAGGGTGAGCCCAGAGATCTACACTCTCATCGAGGACGCGGACAATTTCGAGGCCGCAATGAAACTGCTGAAAGGACACTATATTCGCCCTGTAAACCAGGTCGACGCCCGACATCTACTAGTGACGAGGCGACAAATCCCTGGTGAATTGCTGGAGGAGTTCGACCGTGCGCTCCTGGTGTTGGGGAGGAACTGTAACTGCCCGCAAGTTTCGGTCAGCGACCACACAGAACCTTTGATCCAGGACGCATTTGTTGCAGGTATGCTGTCCTCCCAAATCCGCCAGCGATTGCTGGAGAAAGAGACACTAGGCCTCAAGGAGGCATGGGCCCTTGCCAGCTCCCTGGATGTGGCCTCCCGAAACGCCTGCGCTTCGGGAGGCCACTCCCGTTGCATCCCCCATCCCCCCACAAGCTTGTGCTGCGAGACTGCCAGGCAACCCCGGGGGCCCCGCTGCTATTTTTACGGGCAAGCCCCCCAGCGCTGTCCGGCCCGCTCATCCCTCTGCAAAAGATGAGACAAAAAGAGCCACTTTGTGGCGGTATGCCAGGCCCGGCGGTCGCTGCAGTCTCCGGAGGCAAATTGGGACCGCCACCACAACCCTTTCCATGGGCCATGTGCGGCCAGCAGGCGACGCCATCTTGTCTCTCGGACACCACGTGTGATGGATGGGTGCCGCCATCTTGTGCACCCCCAGCCATGTGCGACCAGTGGGCACCGCCATCTTGGCTGGACTCTCAGGGCCCCGACTCGGATGACCACACACCGCCCGAGGAGAACATCCAACTTCTGCCACGACTAGCCTCGGTGATCCTGGACCAGTCTCTGCCCCGAACACGCTCGACTGCAACGACGACCGTGTCCATCAATGGACATGAAACATCCTGTCTGATCGGCTCTGGGAGCACGGAGAGATTCATACATCCTAACACGGTAAGGCGCTGTTCTCTCTCCGTTCACCCAGTTAACCAAAAATTCTCCCTGGTCTCTGTGTCTCATTCAGTGGAGATCAAGGGGTTCTGCATCTCACGGTCCAGGGAAGGGAGTTTAAAAATTACCGGCTTTACGTCCTTCCCCACCTCTGCGCTGCCACACTCCTAGGGTTAGATTTTCAATGCAACCTCCAAAGCTTAACCTTTAAATTTGGCGGCCCTATACCCCCCCTCACTGTCTGCAGCCTCGCGACCCTTAAGGTCGACCCGCCTTCCCTGTTTGCGAACCTCACCCCGGATTGCAAACCCGTCGCCACCAGGAGCAGACGGTACAGCACCCAGGACCAGACCTTTATTAGGTCGGAGGTCCAGCGATTACTGAGGGAAGGTGTCATTGAGGCTAGCAACAGTCCCTGGAGAGCTCAAGTAGTGGTTGTAAAGACCGTGGAGAAGCATAAGATGGTCATCGATTATAGTCAGACCATCAACAGGTTTACGCAGCTTGACGCGTACCCTCTCCCCCGCGTATCCGATCTGGTCAACAGGATCGCACAATACAAGATCTTTTCCACGGTGGATCTAAAGTCCGCCTACCACCAGCTCCCCATCCGCCCTAGCGACCGCAAATACACTGCTCTACCACTTCCTAAGGGTTCCCTTCGGTGTCACTAATGGAGCCTCGGTCTTCCAACAAGAGATGGACCGAATGTTGACCGGTACGGTTTGCGGGCCACGTTTCCGTACCTCGGAATGTCACCATCTGCGGCCACGACCAGCAGGACCACGACACCAACCTCCGAAAATTCCTCCATACTGCAAAAATCCTTAATCTCACATGCAACAAGGATAAATGCGTGTTCAGCACCGACCGTCTAGCCATCCTCGGCTATGTAGTGCATGATGGAGTGATAGGCCCAGACCCTGAACGCATGGAGTTCCCTCTCCCTCACTGCTCCAAGGCCCTGAAACGCTGCCTGGGATTTTTCTCTTATTATGCCCAGTGGGTCCCCAACTATGCGGACAAGGCCCGCCAGCTAATCCAATTTTTGTTTTTTCCCCTGTCACAAAGGCCCGCCAGGCCTTCAGCCGCATCAATGCAGACATCGCAAAGGCCACGATGCACGCCATCGACGAGTCCCTCCCCTTCCAAGTCGAGAGCGACGCGTCCGACGTAGCTCTGGCGGCCACCCTCAACCAAGCGGGCAGACTCGTGGCCTTCTTCTCACGCACACTCCACGCTTCAGAAATCCGCCATTCCTCAGTTGAAAAGGAGACCCAGGCTATAGTAGAAGCTGTGCGGCATTAGAGGCATTACCTGGAGTTGAAAGGTAAGTGGGAGGAGTTGGGAGAGGAGTTTGAAGAAGGGACGTGGGCAGATGCCCTGGGGAGGGTGAACTCTTCCTCTTCGTGCGCGAGGCTCAGCGTCATACAGTTTAAGGTGCTGCACAGGGCACACATGACCGGGACAAGGATGAGCCGGTTCTTTGGGGGTGAGGACAGGTGTATTAGGTGCTCAGGGAGCCCAGCAAATCACACCCATATGTTCTGGGCATGCCCAGCGCTGGAGGAATTTTGGAAGGGCGTAGCAAGGACGGTGTCGAGGGTGGTAGGATCCAGGGCCAGACCGGGCTGGGGGCTCGCAATATTTGGGGTGGCAGAGGAGCCGGGAGTGCAGGAGGCGAAAGAGGCTGGAATTCTGGCCTTTGTGTCCCTGGTAGCCCGGCGAAGGATTCTCCTTCAGTGGAAAGATGCGAGGCCCCCAAGCGTGGAATCCTGGATCAGCGATATGGCGGGGTTCATTAAATTGGAGAGGGTGAAATTCGCCTTGAGAGGGTCGGTACAAGGGTTCTTTAGGCGGTGGCAACCGTTCTTAGACTTTCTGGCAGAACGCTAGACATTGGTCAATGGCAGCAGCAGCTCGGGGGGGGGGGGGGTTTGGGGGGGGTGGGGGTGGTTTACTTTATTTTGTTTATGTTATTTACACTGGAGGGTCTGAGGGGGTGTATACACCTGTTGTGTTAAGTCGGGGTGTTAACGTTAATTTATTATTTAGGTACGGGGGGGAGGGGTTTGGGGGTTGCTTTTTCAGATTGTGTTTTGTACTTAACCCTGTTGGGTTCTTTTTTTCTTTCTCATTTTGTTATTGATATTTTATGAAAACCTTTAATGAAAATTATTATTTTTTTAAATTAGAGGCATTACCTGGCCGGCAGGAGATTCACTCTCCTCACTGACCAACGGTCGGTGGCCTTCATGTTTGATAATGCACAGCGGGGCAAGATAAAGAACGACAAGATCTTACGGTGGAGGATCGAACTCTCCACCTACAACTATGAGACCTTATATCGTCCCGGGAAGCTAAATGAGCCTCCTGATGCCCTATCCCGCCGCATATATGCTAACGCACAAGTAGACCGCCTCTAAGCCCTCCACGAGGACCTCTGCCACCCGAGGGTCACTCGATTCTTCCATTTCATTAAAACCCGCAACCTGCCGTACTCCATCGAGGAGGTCAGGACAGCCACCAGGGACTGCCAAATCTGCATGGAGTGCAAACCACACTTCTACCGGCCAGAGAAAGCGCACCTGATAAAGACTTCCCGTCCCTTTGAACGCCTCAGTATGGACTTCAAAGGGCCCCTCCCCTCCACCAACCGCAACACATACTTCCTGAACGTGATTGACGAGTACTCCCGGTTCCCATTCACCATCCCCTGCCCTGACATGATCGCAACCACCGTCATCAAGGCCCTCCACAGCATCTTTACGCTGTTCGGGTTCCCCGCTTACATACACAGCAATAGGGGTTCCTCCTTTGAGCGACGAACTGCGTCAATTTCTGCTCAGCAAGGGCATCGCCTCGAGCAGGACGACCAGTTACAACTCCCGGGGAAACGGAGAGAAAGAGAATGGAACGGTCTGGAAGACCGTCCAACTGGCCCTATGGTGCAGGAATCTCCCAGTCACCCGCTGGCAGGAGGTCCTCCCGGATGCCCTCCACCAACCGGTCACTGCTGTGTACCATGACCAACCAAACACCTCATGAATGTCTCTTTGTCTTCCCTAGGAAGTCCTCCTCCGGGACCTGGGTTTCCTCCGGGTGCTCCGGTTTCCTCCCACAGTCCAAAGATGTGCAGGTTAGGTGGATTGGCCATGATAAATTGCCCTTAGTGTCCAAAATTGCCCTTAGTGTTGGGTGGGGTTACTGGGTTATGGGGATAGGGTGGAGGTGTTGACCTTGGGTAGGGTGCTCTTTCCAAGAGCTGGTGCAGACTCGATGGGCCGAATGGCCTCCTTCTGCACTGTAAATTCTATGATAATCTATGAACCTGGCTGGCAGCTCCTGGACCCATCCTGCGCCGCAAACACATGCGGGCGCAAAAGTCAGACCCATTGGTCGAGAGGGTCCGTCTCCTCCACGCTAACCCTCAGTACGCCTAATTGGCGTACCCCGAAGGCCGACAAGATACGGTCTCCCTACGGGACCTGGTGCCTGCTGGATCCCACACACCCCCCCACCACCAATCCCACCCTCCCTCCCACCGGTGCACCCTACAGCCGTCCCCTTCCCAGGTGGATCGGTCCTCCCACTGGTCCGTCTAGGGGTGATGAAGTTGCCGAAGAAGCCAAAGCCACGTTCCCGGAGCCACAGATGCCCAAGCCGGCACCTGCATCACCACCGAAGCTACGGCGATCGCAGAGGATGACCAGGGCCCCCGACCGACTACTTGCTTCATTCTGAACTGTAAATAAATTTTGTAAATAGTTGCGATATAATGAGGCAAAACCACTGTACTGATGTATACCGGTACCTCCATAACCTTAACCTTTACCACTGTGTAATGTGAGGCCACCACCCCCGCCGGACTCTTTTTTTAACAGGGGGTGAATGTGGTAGTCGGTATTAGAGGTATTACGGTATCCTGTAATGCTGCAAGACCATTGGAGGTACTGTTTTCATTGGTTAAGCCTGCCTGCTGGTTCCGCCCAGTAAGGCAGAGTAGACGAGCCCGTGTCTTCCCAGCAGCTGCCTTCTGTACCTGCGGTGCTGGGGGAAACATCTAGTGTAATAAAGCCTTCAATTGTCTCCAATCTCACTTCTGGAGTTATTGATCGAGCATCAGTGCTCTACCCGGCCAAATTATGGGTGACGTTCGGAAGCCGGGAGTATTATTTTGGGACCCCTGAAGCAGCCAAAGTCTTCATTAAGGAGCATAAATTTTGGGAGAACTGAGTGGACAATGCTTGGGAACCGGGGTGCTGGCACTTCGTGATGATTGGGAACATGTTTGAAGTGGGGTACGGATTGGAGGATTTTCGTCCCCTCCGAATGCAGGGGGTCCTTTTTGGGTTTGCTGTTTACTGTTGGTATTGTAAGGGGTGGTAGGGGTGAAACGTTTATGTGGGGATGGATGTTCCCATTTCCCGCTCCTGTTTTATGGGACTGTTTCGGGGTACAAACTGAATGGAGGGAAAAGCAAGGTATTCCCGGTGAATGAGCTGGGACAGCGGGCAAATTTAGGGGGATGCCATTTACGATAGCAAGGGATAGATTTAGGTATTTGGGGATTCAGGTAGCAAGGAGATGGACGGGGCTCCATAAGTGGAACTTAACGAAGCTGGTGGAGGAGGCCAGGGAGGTGGGATACCCTGCAGTTGATGTTGGCGGGGAGGGTCCAAGTGGTGAAAATGAATATTCTGCCGAGGTTCTTGTTTATCTTTCAGGCTCTCCCGATCTTTATACCAAAGGCTTTGTTTTCGGAAATTGGACACAACCATTTCAGACTTTGTATGGGCTGGGAAGGTGCCGAGGGTGGGGAGGACCCTGCTACAGAGGCAGAGGCAGGAGGGGGTGTTGGTGTTGCCGAACTTGCTTCATTATTATTGGGTGGCGAATGTGGACAAGGTGTGGCGGTGGTGGGAAGGAGAAGGGGTAGAGTGGGTTAGAATAGAGGAGGAATCTTGTAAAGGGTCTAGTTTGAGGGCTTTGGTGACGGCAGCGTTGCCAATGGCTCCGGGTAGGTATTCAGGGAGCCCAGTGGTGCAGTCCATGGTGAAGATATGGAATCAGCTGAGGAGGCATTTTAGGGTGGAAGGGATGTTGGTGCCAACGCCGCTGTGCGAGAATCATGGGTTTGTGCCGGTGGGGGGGGGGGGGGGGGGGGGGGGGTGGATAGTGTATACAGGAAGTGGAGGGAATTGGGGCTGGTCAAGGTGAGGGATCTATATTTGGAGGAAGGGTTCGCCAGTCTGGAGGAGCTAAGGGAGAGGGTAGAGCTGCTGAGGGCGAGTGAGTTCAGGTAGCTGCAGGTTAGGGACTTTGCACGAAAGGTCTGGAGGGGGTTCCCTAGGTTGCCGGGATACACCCTGCTGGAGCGACTGCTGCTTCCGGATGTGGAAGGGGAGGGAAGAATTGGGGATATATACAAGGCTGGGGAGGGCAGGGAGGCAAGCGGATGGTGAAGATCAAGGAGAAATGGGGAGCGGAGTTGGGAGGGGAGATCAATTGGGGAGTATGGAGTGAGGCACTGCGAAGGGTAAACGGGACCTCCTGTTGTGCAAGGATGAGCCTGATAGTTTAAGGTGGTGCACAGGGTGCATATGAGTCGGGCGAGAATGAGTGGGTTCTTTCAGGGGGTAGCAGATGAGTGTGAGAGGTGTGGGCGGGGGTCAGCGAATCACGTGCATATGTTTTGGGGTACTTACCTCGTACATCTACTCTAAACCTTGCCCCTCGCACCTTAAACCTATGCCCCCTAGTAATTGACCCCTCTACCCTGGGAAAAAGCCTCTGACTATCTATTCTGTCTATGCCCCTCATAATTTTGTATACCTCTATCAGGTCGCCCCTCAACCTCCTTCGTTCCAGTGAGAACAAACCGAGTTTATTCAACCTCTCCTCATAGCTAATGCCCTCCATACCAGGCAACATCCTGGTAAATCTCTTCTGCACCCTCTCTAAAGCCTCCACACCCTCCTGGTAGTGTGGCGAACAGAATTGAACACTATACTCCAAGTGTATATGAAGTTATCCCCTAGTCGCCACATTCCGGCACCTGTTCGAGTACACAGAGGGGGAATTCAGAATGTCCAATTCACCTAACAAGCACATCAGAGGAAACCCACGCCGACATGTGGAGAACGTGCAGACCCTGAACAGACAGTGACCCAAACTGGGAATCGAATCTGGAACCCTGGAGCTGTGAAGCAAGTGAGTGATCACCGGAGAAGAATCACATAGAATTCCCACAGTGCAGAAGGAGGCCATTCGGCCCGTCGAGTCTGCACAAACCCTCCGAAAGAGCAGCCTACCTAGGACAACGACCCCACCTTATCCCTGCAACACCACCTAAACGTTTGGAACATTAAGGGGCAATTGAGTCAATCCACCTAACCTGCACATCTTTGGGACTGCGGGGGTGGAAACCGGAGCACCCGGAGGGAACCCACACAGACACAGGGAGAAAGTGCAAAGAAGCCTGAGAGGGAGAATCAGAGAGGATTGCAGCGATGTTTGTGCTGTCAAAAGGGGAAGAGGGCAGACTGCTATTTTGAAACAACCCCGGGAGCAGTGGGAGGGGCAACCCCGCCCAGCCGAGTTTTTTTAAAACTTAATCTCGGAGCAGCGAACAAGAAAGAGACAGGATTTGGAGTTTCTGTAAAGGGACCGGGAGGAGGAGGTGGCATTGAGGCCACGATTCCCAGCAACAAGTGGTCTAACAAACTGGAGCGAATGTGCTTGTTTAGGCTGACTTGATGATGCGGAAGTAGCAAAAACTTTGAGAGAGAGAGAGAGAAAACAGATCGCAACATGGACAGGGCAATTAAAGAGGGACAACTGCATGTCTTACAGCCAAAATTCGGAAAGGTAAGGGAGCGGGTGCTTGGCTGTTTACATTCCAACTCAGTCCATTTCAGACCAACTCAGTCCATTTCAGACCAACTCAGTCCATTTCAGACCCAAACACTTCGCAATGTTGATTTGGGGCGAAGATTACGCGGACAATGTAGATGCTAGGGAGCGCTGTTGTATTTAAACGTAGAACCGCTTAATCGTTTTATTTTGTGTCTGGTTAATTTACTTGACTTTTTATTGCAGATGTTTAATGCATTATTCGTAAACCCCCCCCCCCTCTTTTTATACTTGTCTCGTAACGTTTAAAGGGATGGCGTTTTAATTGGGAGCAGATATGTTCAGTATCGATTTTGGGGTTGTTGCAATTTAACCCTCTGTTTTTCATAAGGGAAGTGTTAGTCTACGGAATATTCAAAGATGTAGCTTCTGTGAAGTCTGGTGCTAGGTTCTGGGTGAACTAATTGAGGAATTTTGTTGGAGGAGCTGTTATTTAAAGGGGGAATGTTTAAAGGGGGAATGTATCTCTGCAGTGTAGGACAGTTTGAATGCTGTCTTGGGTTGTGCCTCAGTTTTCCTCTCCCCTGACCTGGTGTGTTCCCTCACCCAAGTGACCATCCTTCCTTCACTGGTGTGCGCACCAGGCCGGCACTGGGTGTCAGCTCTGGGGAGAGGGTCCTGTGAGGGGGAACAATGAGTGTGTATTCTTGAGATGTGGGTGTTGCTGGTAAGGTGGGTGTTTTGTTAGCCAAGCCTTGTCACTGAGCTGACCACTTCAAGAGTCAGCTCACCGTCTGCACTGTAAATTCTATGATCTTCTATGATGGTGTGGTCCAGGTGTCACCCCTTGACCCGGGCTGGTTAAGGATGGTAGATTGCCACCCCCAAAGGACTTTAGTGAATCAGTTGTGTTTCTGTGACCGCTTTGTGGTTCCCAGTGTTTTACTTTTTAAGCCGAACTGAATTTAGTGGGGTTTTGTTCGAAGTTCAGTGATGTTCTCACTGCACGACCATACAGTTCCAGTCCAGTTATCATTTTTATTCACAGGATGTCCTGAGCCAGGAGGCCAATTGTAACATCTCCAACTTCATGATTTGGGAGAAACTGTGTTGGTCTGCTTGCCTTCTTTTCCCTTTACAATTCCACATAGAAGACTAAGCCCTGTGGCATGTACTATATCATAGTGTTTGGTGCACTGGTTACAACTGACTTTAGAAGCAACTGGATACCTTAAACCTGCAAGAAACTGAAATCTGGAAGAGGCCTTTTGTTTCATGGGATGTGAGTGTCATTAGCAAGGCCCTTTTTGTTGGTGCTTTGTTTCTGAACCCAAATTGCCTTTGAGTTGAGTGGCTTGCTAACCCATATCAGAGGGCAGTAATTGCTGTGGCGTTTTTTTGGCAATCTTTATTAGTGTCACAAGTAGGCTTACATTAACACTGCAATGAAGTTACTGTGAAAATCCCCCAGTCGCCACATTCCGGCGCCTGTTCGGGTACACTGAGATAATTCAGAATGTCCAATTCACCTAACAAGCACGTCTTTCGGGACTTGTGGGAGGAAACAGGAGTACCCGGAGGAAACCCACGCAGACACTGGGAGAATGTGCAGACTCCGCACAGGCAAGTGACCCAAACCGGGAATCGAACCTGGTACCGTGGTGCTGTGAAGCAACAGTGCTAACCACTGTGCTAAGTTGCATGTAGGCCAGACCTGGTAATGATGACAGATTTCCTTCCCTGAAGGGCATTAGTGAGCTAGATGGGATTTTACAAGATGGTTGTTCTGGTCGCCTTTATTTCCTGAGATAGTTTTATTTTTCATTTTTATTAATTGAATTAAAATGTCACTGTGGTAGGATTTGAGCCCATGTCCAAGAGCATTAGTCTGGGCCCCTGGATTACTAATCCAGCGACAGTATACCACCGTCTCGCCTTTCTCATGTGATTTGCATGTCAAGAGCTTTCAGCAACTGTGTGTTTTTGCAGAGAAAGGTGAATAGTCATCAAGAGATTTTGAAGGACAGCAACTAATAGAGCGGGGACGGGGTGGGGGGGTAGGCACAGGCGAGCCACAAAACACCAAAGGCAAGATGAGGAGGGGAAAGGGAGTGAAGGGGTGGCAGAACCCCACAGGGGGGGAACCACGGGATACAAGTGGCATAGCCGCTGAGGATGGGCTCAGAGAAGGAGACACAGGCCAACATACCGGGCAGTACTTGCAAGGGTCGATGTCTGGAGCCCAACCAGGGCAGAATGGCCAGAGGGGGTCCGTAGCCACATGGGGATGGGGAGCTCGGGGGGGGGAAGGTGGGGGGGGGGGGAAACCATGTCAATAGTCAATAGGTTCCTTGTTTGAATATGTATATTTACTCTTTCTGTTTTATGTGTCTCTGCTTGTTTCTCCGAGGGAGCTCTGTAAATACGCAAGCAGGGACCTTTCAGTGATTCCTGGACTATGTATCATATAAATATGTAAATCAATAAAAACATTTATAAAAAGAGATTTCGCAGGTGAGAAAAATTCTTGGAATTTCTTCTCCATGCCCCTCCCCTCCTCTTTCTTGTCTTTGTTGAGTAACAAGCCAACCACTCCCAATAGAATTCCAATCTAACCATTTGGTTACCTAGGGTAGACCACAGTTCCCGCATAACTGGACCTGAGATCTTATGGCTGAATTAACGTCTACTTCATGATCTCAGCACCCACAATTCCATTTGAACAGGAGGTGCAGTCAATGTTGTAATGTCGTTAATGTGGTTGCTAATTAGCAAAGCCTCGCAAGGTCCCACTCTTCGCAATGACAAAATGATTAGATTTTTAAAATTAAATTTAAAATACCCAATTAATGTAGTGTGACCAATCCACCTACCCTGCACATCTTTGGGTTGTGGGGAATGAGACCCAAGCAAACATGGGGAGAAACAAAATGATGAGAGAATCTGTTTTGGAATTATTGGTTGAGGGATAAATATTGCACCAGGACACCAGGGGATCTTTGACATCCGCCTGAGAAATCCGATGGGCCTTGGTTTAATATCTCATTTGAAAGGTGGCACCTCCTACAATGCGACACTATAAGTATCACCATGGATTATGCAACCAACAGGACATTGAGTTATTGGTATGGCTATCCTAATGACCTTCAGTCCAGGTGAGGTACATGTCTACAGCATCTTTCAAGTGGAGCATGCCTCACAGTGGGTCACAAGATTGTAAAGGAAACATTGATTGTGGCATGAGAACGACTGGCGATGACCAAGCCATGGTTGAAAAAGTAGCTTTTGACAACGTAGGAGAGAGAACCGGCAAATGTTTTGTGAGGGAGTTCCAGAGAATAACGACAAGATGTTCTTTTTTTCGCTGTAAGTTTCCTGATTTTCAATGTTACTCAATTGGTGACTGTGCCAAACTCTAAGCTGTGATGTTCTTCCCTAAACCTCCCTCGCTCTCTCTCTCTCTCTCTCTCCTTTAAAACGCTTGTTGCAAACTATCTTTTTGACTACACCTTTGGTCATCTGGATCAATATTGTTTGATAATTGCTCCTGTAAAGCTGCTTGGGGCATTTAACTATGAAAATGGGGTGTGCAAATGCAATTTGTTTCTGGTATTCAGTATTATCAGCTGTAGCTCAGTTGCTAGTGATGTATTGGGTGTTCTGGATCACATACAGGTCACCAACACTTGAAATAGTGCAACACTATTTTATTGAACCATTAACTGTTTAAACATATTTAGACTGTGGGTTAATACGGTACTAGCTTTAACTAAAGACCTTTGCTTTGTCCTAACCAGTCGATGCACTCAGCACATGGTGAATGTCTGTGTTGCAGGCTGTGAGCTCTGTCCTCCTAGCTAGCTGCTACTCGAATGAGCGGCAACTCTGATGCCCCCTGTCTTTATAGTGATTGGCTGCGGTGTTGTGTATGTTGATTGGTCCCACTGTGTGTCCATCAGTGTGTGTCTGCACCATGACATACTGGTGTATATTATGACAGCTAGCTTTTCTGCCTCTAAATCAGAAGGCTCTGGGTTCAAGTCCCGTCCTAGGACTTAAAGCAAGAAAAGCGAGGCTGACACTCAAGTGCGGTAGAGAGGGAGTGCTGACCTGGTGTAGAGGGGATGTCTTTCAGATGAGATATTAACCCAAGGCCCTCTCTACCTTTTCAGGTGGGTGTAAAAGGTCCAATGACACTTGGAAAAAGAGTGGGGGAGTTATCCCTAGTGTCCTGGGAAAAGATGCATCTCTCACTCAATATCACCAAAAGATACAGATTACCCAGTCATGATCAAATTGCTGTTTGTGGAATTTTGCTGGGTGTAAACTGACTGCTATGTTTCCTACAATACAACAGCGACTGACTAAATTTAAAAAATAATCCACTGGCTGATAACATTTTATGAGGCAGCTGGTGCTCGTGAAAGCTGATGGTTTGTCTTTCTTCAACATTTGTAGTTGACCCCTGAACCTCTAATGTTCCCAGACGTTTTGTTTACTTTGAACTTATGCTCTCCTTGGTTATTGGTTTTGAATCAGATAATTTGCTTTCTCTTTTCTTGCCACACCCTTGTGGGAGTTGGTTCTGCAACCAACTAGTGGTTGCTTTGTATGCGTTATCCTGGGTGAGTGCATGATGCACAAACTGCCTTCATTGTGTGAAGGTGAATCTTCAGTGCTGCAGTATGAAGGAAGAGGGGATTTAGCAAATTCATACTGTGCCACTATAATTGGGTTGGACTTTGGATTTATTGTCACATTTGTCACAGTGAAAAGTGACACATGAAAAAACATAGGACGGAACAATCTGTCCGGACTGTACATAGTAAATACGTAGGACATATGTGTAAATACATAGACATCGGGTGAAGCATACGGAGTGTACTGCTACTCAGTAAAGATGTGTGGATCGATCAGTTCAGTCCATACAAGGGTCATTCAGGAGTCTGGTAACAGCAGAGAAGAAGCTGTTTTTGAATCTGTCAGTGCATGTTCTCAGACTTTTGTATCTCCTACCCGATGGAAGAGGTTGGAAGAGAGAATAACCCGGATGGGAGGTGTCTTTGATTATGCTGCCCGCTTTCCCAAGGTGGCAGGAGGTGTAGACAGAGTGAATGGATGGGAGGCGGGTTTGTGTGATGGACTGGGCTGTGTTCACAAGTCTTTGTGGTTTCTTGCGGTTTTGGGCCGAGCAGTTTCCATATCAGGCTGTGATGCAGCCGGATAAGATGTTTTCTATGGTGCACATGTAAAAATTGCTTTCTATGGTGCACATGTAAAAATTGGTAAGAGTCAATGTGGACATGCTGAATTTCCTGAGGGAATTTTAGGCACTGTTGTGCAGGATCTGAATGCATGACCAGGGACTCCGTCAGCACCCATTCTTTTCCCTAGGTTCACTTTTGAAATGAAATGAAAATCGCTTATTGTCACAAGTAGGCTTCAAATGAAGTTACTGTGAAAAGCCCCTAGTCACCACATTCCGGCGCCTGTACGGGGAGGCTGGTACGGTTCGGGGAGGCTGGTACGAAGGCCGATCTGACTTCGGAGGCAGTGATGGTAGGTATGGGTGTGTCAGAGGCTACTGGGGCTGTTGACAATGGTTTGTTGGTTTCCTGCTCAAAACAAGCCTAGAATGCATTGAGTTCATAGGGCAGGGGTGCTCTGTTGCCAGAGATTCTGCCTGGCTTTGCTTTGCAGCCCATTATATTGTTTAAGTCTTGCCACAACCGGCGAGAGTCAGTGTCGTTAGTCTGTGACTCTAGCTTAGTCTGGAATCGGCTTTGCTGAGGTTGTACCTGGATTTCTTGCATCGGTCAGAGTCGCCTGTCTTGAACGTCTCAGACCTGGTGTGGGGAGTGGATCTCCCAGTTAAACCATGGTTTCCGGTTTGGGGAACGCATGTACTTCCTCCTTTGGCGTGCAATCTTCTATACATTTACTGATTTGAAATCTGTGATGGTGGTGGCATAGCTTGGCCACTGAGTTCTTGAATATGGACCAGTCCATTGACTCCAAGCAGTTGCGTATGAGCTCTTCCATTGCCTTGGATCAGCTTTGCACGACCTTCTTAATCGGATTCTCCTGCTTGAGTTTCTGCTTGAGTGCAGCAAGAAGGAGCACTGATTTTCCGAAGTGCGGCCGGGGGATGGATCGGTCGGAACCCTTGATGTTTGTGGTCAAGGATGTTGGGGCCCCTGGTGGGACAGGAGATGTGCTGGTGGAATTTTGGCAGTACACTCTTTGAGGTTGGCCTGGTTGAAGTCCCCGGCCACGATGAACAAGGCCGGCGGGTATTCTGTTTCATTATTATTTATAATGGTGTATAATAGATCCAGTGCCTTCCTCGCTTCCGCCTGGGGTGGGATGTAGATTGCCGTGATAATGGAGTGAGAGTGCTGCACTGTGATGTCCTCTTAAATGTTGCGTTCAGGACTTGAACCCGCAAACTTCTGACCCAGAGGGAAAAGTGCTGCCCACTGAGCCAGGACTGACATTATGAAATGCTGGAAATGCACGGCATGTTTTACAACATCTGTGGAGGAGAGAAGATTAAACAGGGGGGGAGGGGTCACGTGGACAAGATGAGCTCAAAATGCATGTAGGGAGGGTGAGATAGGACAGAATGTAAAGAACGATGCAAGTTCAGGGCCGGGGTAGAGAAGGAAGTGGCAGAGATAGCTGGTCTCAGTCCGAGTAGCAAAGAGGTCCATGTGCTTCTTGCACTTAGTGGAGGAGAGGGGGTTTAACGACATGGTTCGCAATAAGCGGCCCTGGGAATTGTGAGCAGGTTTGTCAGAGGTGAGGCGGATCCGAGAGTGTGTGGAAGTGATCGAGTCAGATCTGACAGAGAACGGCTAATGCAGGAGCCTATGTTCTATGAACTCGAGTGAGTGAAAATGGGGGCAAAAATTGGGCAGAGTTCAATGTCAGGGAGGCAGCCAGGGTAAGAGAGTGTAATTGTTTTAATGGGGACTAGGGCATCGAAGGTGAAGTTGAGCAAATTGGTAGCTGTGGGAATGTTGTGGTGAACGAAGGCCAAAGGCCAACCAGATAGGATTTTGAGAGTGCAGAATTGGGAGACTTCTCCCGCCCCAGAGGCGCAGCTTGGGCTGAAAGGGGAACAGGGGTGTGGGTGGCAACGGTACAGAGAAGTGAGTCAAATGATGGGAGTAGTGAGGCCGTGCGGAATTGCAAAATTAAGGGGGTGTTAATGAATATGAATTCCGGTGTTTTATATGAAGGAAGGTAAGTTAGGAGAGCAGTGATCTCGGAGGAGAGAGAGCATGATTTAATTGCTCAGAAATCGCTTGGTGCAGGGGCTGAGGGAGGAAAGCAGTGAAAGATATCTTGATGGGGACATTTTGTTGGTACTTGGATGGATGGTAGAGTGTGAGGATTTTAAATGGGGACTGAGAGAATAAATAAGATGAGATGCTCAAGAGGGAAGAAAGTGATAAAGGAGTAGGGGACAGACCCAGGGTATGATTTGGATATCTAATCCACACCACCACCATGATGCCCTAGGTAAGACCATAAGGCATAGAAGCAGAATTAGGCCACTCGGCCCATCCAGTCTGCTCCGCCATTCAATCATGGCTGATATTTTCTCATCCCCATTCTCCTGCCTTCTCCCCATAACCCCTGTACCCCTTATTAATCAAGAACCTATCCATTTCTGTCTTAAAGACACGCAGTGATTTGGCCTCCACAGCCTTCTGCGGCAAAGAGTTCCACAGATTCACCACCCTCTGGCTGAAGGAATTCCTCCTCATCTCTGTTTTAAAGGATCGTCCCTTCAGTCTGAGATTGTGCCCTCTGCTTCTAGTGTTTCCTACAAGTGGAAACATCCTCTCCAGTGGTGCAGTGGTGACCAGTATAGCCCACTGAGGAGCTTCATTTGGGGAGACAGCCAGAAATATTTCAGTCAAGGCCATAATGTTGATGTAGTCAGCCAGAGTGAGCTCATGCGGTTAATATCCAGGGGGTATTGAGGTAATGGGCAGGAAAGCTTTTTCACCCAGGGGATGGTGGGAATCTGGAAGTCACTGCCTGAAAGGGTGTTAGAGGCGGAAACCCTCAACATTTAGATGAACACTTAAAATAGCGTATCATACAAACCAGGCTGGAAAATGGGATTAAAAGAAAATTGATAGGTGTTTGATGGCTGGCACAGACACGATATGCCGAAGGGCTCTTTCTGTGCGTTATGATTCTTATGACCATGATTGATGGGCCTTGTTCAAAATTAAATTCCAGAAGAGTATGGAGAGGGGGTGGGTGGGAGCTGGTTTTGAGCGGGATGAGTTGGATGGTGAGAAAATTGACCAGATTAGTCCCCAGTGGGTGAGGGGGATGGGGAATTTGGGGTTGTTCTTCATGTGAAGGCAGTGACAAGTGTCTTGATGGACCTTTTTCGGAAGAGACCGAAAAGCAGAGAGGAAAGTTGTCGGATGCTTGTCGAAGAGGGAGGGTGGGGGGGGTGGTTTCAGCTTGGGAGGATGTCAGCAGTGAAGGGAAGATGGGCAGCACGGTGGCGCAGTGGATTAGCCCTGCTGCCTCACGGCGCCGAGGTCCCAGGTTCGATCCCGGCTCTGGGTCACTGTCCGTGTGGAGTTTGCACATTCTCCCCGTGTTTGCGTGGGCCTCGCACCCACAACCCAAAGATGTGCAGGCTAGCTGGATTGGACACGCTAAATTGCCCCGTAATTGGATAAAATGAATTGGGTACTCTGAAGGGTGAGGAGTTTTGAAAGGTTAAAGTAGGGATTTGTGACGGAGCGTTCCAGGAGGGAAAAAGAGAAGAAGTTTTTTTTAAAATAGAGGGAATATGATTGAGTGGGTGAGTTTAGGAGCAGCAGCCAAAGTGTGCACAAAGAGTGGGCATAGGGAAAACTCCTAAGTTGCATAGGTCTGGTTATGTAACGTACATTTATAAGATAGGGGCAAAGGAGGAAGTCCAGATTTAAAGCCAGAGGCCTCCTGGTCGGATAATGACATGATTGGAGTCCGCATTGGCAAACTCTTGCCCAAGTTTGGAGGCCGATGTGTGAAGGAGGAGTAAAGTCCAGGAGCTACTTCCAGCATCAGCTTTAACACTGATGGAGTTTGAATGAGGATCCTAGGCGTGCAAAAGCTCATTGGAAGAAAGAAAACGTTGCGCATTCTGGTCTTGGTTCAGATTCGGGCCCCGTGGATATGCCGGGTTTGGAGCTATTTGCAGCAATGGGGCGTAATCATGGGATCCAAGTCCTGCTTCTCTTTCCTCAAATTCCCCGGAATTGTACATTTTTGGAAGCTGTGTGAGCCTGTAGTTCCCGTCAGGGGGCTTTAATTATTGGCGTGAGGGCAGGGGAGGGGGTGGGTGCTGCAGACAACCGACTTATTTTACATAACTTCTGAAGTGACTTAAGTTCCGAGGAGGAGTCATATTGGAGTCGAAACATTAACTCTCTCTCTCTCCATGGTTGCTGCCAGACCCGCTGGATTTTCCAGCACTTTCTGTTTTTATTTCCAT
The DNA here is from genome assembly GCF_047496885.1 of Scyliorhinus torazame. NCBI lineage: Eukaryota > Metazoa > Chordata > Chondrichthyes > Carcharhiniformes > Scyliorhinidae > Scyliorhinus > Scyliorhinus torazame. The sequence continues at coordinate 342,738,356 of NC_092709.1, read as the reverse complement.
TCCCAGTGTCTGCAGTATTTTATTTTTATGTTAATGCATCTCCTCTTTTGGTTTGATCAGTGGCGTCTGAAATTTGCATAGACAGAGGAAGGTAGTGACTGTTTTAACAAAGGGAAATGATCTGTTATGTAAATGACACAATTGCAAAATTCAGTTCGATATGCCTGAGGCTTGCAAATAAGGTTGATGATTTCCTCGATTCTGGCATTAATGCACGTGACGTCTTTTGGTGACCTGTGCTCTGCATCAAAAGTGTTGCCCCGTGACTGATATGCTGTTGTTTCCAGCTGAATTTTACTTGTGTTTTCTGTTTTGTCTCAGATTCCAGCATACACAGTAATTTGCTTTTAATTTTACTTGTACCGTTTATTAAAATGAGCTTGCACTGATAACGGGAGCGGGAAGTGATTTTGTGACCAACCATTTTCTATTTTCAATTTCCCCTCCCGATCTCGGTGCTATTTATTGCCCGGTTACACTGAATCGCTCAGCAGAGGGCAGTTAAGGTCCAGTCCCATCGGTGTGTGGCACTCGAATCTCGCGCATGTGCCAAGAACAGGCATCCTTCCCCGCAGGGCACTGGCGAACCAGTTGGGTTTGTTCCCTTCCCAACGTGTGGCCCGTTTTCACGATTTGTATATTTCCTTTAAAATTGCCAGATGTCCGCGCATCTTAGAGGGGATCTTGCGTTGCTTGTGCGCGGCCTAATCCGTCCTCTGTGCAGCAGATTCCCAACTCTTGCACAGCCGAGAGAGAATTGTACAATGCACAACAATGCACTGTCAGTGCAGTGTCTGCATGGGTTTCCTCCGGGTGCTACGGTTTTGTCCCACAAGTCCTGAAAGTTGTGCTGTTAGGGAATTTGGACATTCTGAAGTCTCTCTCTGTGTATCCGACCAGGCGCCAGAATGTGGCGACTAGGGGATTTTCACAGTAACTTCATTGCACTGTTAATGCAAGCCTACTTGTGACACTAATAAAGATTATTACAATCCAACCACTTCAAATTTCTGGTGCCAGTTTCTAAATTTAATTTTTCACTTTTTATGAGTTTAACTGGGTCTGAATTCTCAAAGCTGCCACGGTGGGAGTTGAACTGGTGGTCCACTAAACTATTAGCTCAGGCTTTTGGTGTTTGCTACACCACTGTGCCCTTGTGGGAGACTTCTAAAATCAATCAGAATGAGCTTCTGGACGGGCGGTACGGTGGCATTAGCTGCCTATGGTGCTGAGGACACGGGTTCAATCCCAGCCCCGGGTCTGTGGAATTTGCATATTTTCTCGATGTCTGCGTGGGTTTCACCCCCACCCCCACAACCCAAAGATGTGCAGGGTAGGTGGATTGGCCAAGTTAAATTGCCCCTTAATTGGAAAAAAAATCATTGGGTACTCTGAATTTAAAAAAAAAAAGAATAAGCTTCTGGGGGCTTTCCCTAATTTTCTTTTCTAGATTTTGGGGAGTTGGTTGATCTCAATTACTGAAGTCTGAGAATAGCATCTTGAGACTTGACAGGGAATCTTATTATTCATTGTACAGAGTTGAAGGTATCCATTCTGAATCAAGGCACCAAATGGAGTGTTGATGAACTGATTTTAAGAGGGTGTGGCTAGCAGGACAAATCCAAATAAGGAAACTCCCGCCCTATCAGTTTATTCTCGGTCATCAGTTAAGTGATACAAGGGGTCATCAACCGTGCTCTCCAGCACCACTTGCTCAGCAGTAACCTGATGCCAGTTTGGGTTTCGACAGGTTCACTCAGCTCCTGACCTCATTACAGCCTTGGTTCAAACAGGGACAAAAGGACTCAGTCCCAGAATTGAGAGCGACTGCTCGCTGTCTTCAGGGGATGTCCCGGAGGACTGGAGAATAGCCAATGTTGTTCCTCTGTTTAAGAAGGGTAGCAAGGATAATCCCGGGAACTACAGGCCGGTGAGCCTTACTTCAGTGGTAGGGAAATTACTGGAGAGAATTCTTCGAGACAGGATCTACTCCCATTTGGAAGCAAATGGACGTATTAGTGAGAGGCAGCACGGTTTTGTGAAGGGGAGGTCGTGTCTCACTAACTTGATAGAGTTTTTCGAGGAGGTCACTAAGATGATTGATGCAGGTAGGGCAGTAGATGTTGTCTATATGGACTTCAGTAAGGCCTTTGACAAGGTCCCTCATGGTAGACTAGTACAAAAGGTGAAGTCACACGGGATCAGGGGTGAACTGGCAAGGTGGATACAGAACTGGCTAGGCCATAGAAGGCAGAGGGTAGCAATGGAGGGATGCTTTTCTAATTGGAGGGCTGTGACCAGTGGTGTTCCACAGGGATCAGTGTTGGGACCTTTGCTGTTTGTAGTATATATAAATGATTTGGAGGAAAATGTAACTGGTCTGATTAGTAAGTTTGCAGACGACACAAAGGTTGGTGGAATTGCGGGTAGTGATGAGGACTGTCAGAGGATACAGCAGGATTTAGATTGTCTGGAGACTTGGGCGGAGAGATGGCAGATGGAGTTTAATCCGGACAAATGTGAGGTAATGCATTTTGGAAGGGCTAATGCAGGTAGGGAATATACAGTGAATGGTAGAATCCTCAAGAGTATTGAAAGTCAAAGAGATCTAGGAGTACAGGTCCACAGGTCATTGAAAGGGGCAACACAGGTGGAGAAGGTAGTCAAGAAGGCATACGGCATGCTTGCCTTCATTGGCCGGGGCATTGAGTATAAGAATTGGCAAGTCATGTTGCAGCTGTATAGAACCTTAGTTAGGCCACACTTGGAGTATAGTGTTCAATTCTGGTCGCCACACTACCAGAAGGATGTGGAGGCTTTAGAGAGGGTGCAGAAGAGATTTACCAGAATGTTGCCTGGTATGGAGGGCATAAGCTATGAGGAGCGATTGAATAAACTCTGTTTGTTCTCACTGGAACGAAGGAGGTTGAGGGGCGACCTGATAGAGGTATACAAAATTATGAGGGGCATAGACAGAGTGGATAGTCAGAGGCTTTTCCCCAGGGTAGAGGGGTCAATTACTAGGGGGCATAGGTTTAAGGTGAGAGGGGCAAGGTTTAGAGTAGATGTACGAGGCAAGTTTTTTACGCAGAGGGTAGTGGGTGCCTGGAACTCACTACCGGAGGAGGTAGTGGAAGCAGGGACGATAGGGACATTTAAGGGGCATCTTGACAAATATATGAATAGGATGGGAATAGAAGAATACGGACCCAGGAAGTGTAGAAGATTGTAGTTTAGTCGGGCAGTATGGTCGGCACGGGCTTGGAGGGCCGAAGGGCCTGTTCCTGTGCTGTACATTTCTTTGTTCTTTGTTGTTCTTTGCTCTTGGCATCGAGACAGCATTTGACCGAGCATTGCATCAAGGAGCTCTTGCAAAACTGGAGTCCGTGAGAATCAGGGGGGAACCTTCCACTGGTTGGGGTCATGCCTGGCACAAAGGAAGATGGTTGTGATGGTTCATCTCAGCTCCAGGACATCACTGCAGGAGTTCCTCAGAGTAGTGTCCTAGGCCCAACCACCTTCAGCTGCTTCATCAATGACCTCCCTTCATAAAGTCAGAAGTGGGGGTGTTTGCTGGTGCACAATGATCCATTCGCCACTCCTTAGATACTGAATCAGTCCATGTCCAAATGCAGCAAAACTTGGACAATACCCAGGCTTGGGCTGACAAGTGGCAAGTTACATTTGCGCCACATAAATGCCAGGCAATGACCATCTCCGACAAGAAAGAACCTGCCCATCTGCCCTTGACATTCAATGGTATTTCCACCGCTGAATCAACATCCTGGAGGTTAACATTGACCAGAAACTGAACTGATCTAGTCATATAAACACTGTGGCTCCAGGAGCAGGTCAGATGTTAGGAATCCTGCAATCTGCAAGGCAAAAATCAGGAGTGAGATGGATTACTCTCAGTTTGCCTGAATGAGTGCAGCTGCAACAACACTTGAGACCATCCAGGACAAAGCAGGCCATTTGATTGGGACTTCTGCCACCACTGACTAACAGTGACAGCCGTGTGTACCATCTACAAAATGCACTGCATTTTCCTTAGACAGCACCTTCCAAACACATGACCGCTACTATTTAGAAGGGTAAGGGCAGCAGACAACTGGGAACACCTCCACCTGGAGGTTCCCCTGCAAGTCATCCACCATCCTGACTTGGAAATATATCGCCGTTCCTTCACTCTCACTGGGGCAACATCCTGGAACTCCCTCCCTAACAGCACAGAGGGTGTACCTACACAAGGACTGCAGCAGTTCAAGAAGGCAGCTCACCACCACTTCTTCAGTGCGGGATCAGCAATAAACGCTAACCAGCGATGTCTACATCCCATGAATGAATTTTTAACTATCAGTCAATATTTCAGGCAATATTTATCCCTCCCATCAAGGGGGGGGTTATCTGGTTGTTAACACATTGCTGTATGTGATATCTTGCTGTGTAGAAATTGGCTTCTCTGCTTATTACAAAAGAAAATCCACCTTTTGAAAGTACTTCATTAACTGTAAATCTATTTTTCAAAGAGAATATAATCACCTCTTCTTTTCATAGAATTTACAGTGCAGAAGGAGGCCATTTGGCCCATTGAGTCTGCACCGGCTCCTGGAAAGAGCACCCTATGTAAGCTCACATCTCCACCCTATCCCCATAACCCAGTAACCCCACTTAAACTTTTTGGACACTAAGGGCAATTTACATGGTCCATCTACCTAGCCTGCACATCTTTGGACTGCGGGAGGAAACCGGAGCACCCGGAGGAAACCCACGCAGACACGGGGAGAACGTGCAGACTCTGCACAGACAGTGACCCAAGCCGGGAATCGAACCTGTGACCCTGGAGCTGTGAAGCAACTGTGCTAACCACTGTGCCACAGTGCCCCCCCCCCCACAAACATTCAACATTCTTGACATTCAATTTGCAAATTAAACCAGAACATGAGTATCTACAGGTCTGTTAGCCTGACGCCAGTATTCAGGAAAATGTTAGAGTCGATTATCAAGTGATAACATTTGATAATTGATGGTCAGTTGGGGCCGAGTCACCTTGGATTTATGAAAGGGAAATCCTGCCTGTCATGGATGTTGGGATTTTTTTTTTTTTTTTTTGAGGATATAACTGGTAGAATAGATGAGGAGGAACCAATGGATGTGGTGTATTTGGATTTCGGAAGGCTTTTGATAAGGTCCGACACTCGAAGTTTAAGAAAAATTATGTATAGCTCATGGGATATACTGCCATGGATTGAAAATTGGTTAAAAGGAGTGAGCCGCCAAGGGCAGTGACTCTGTGCTTCCATAGGTACAGTGCGAAGCAGAAGGTCCTGAGCTGGGCCAAGCAGAAGCGGGTGGTGCAGTGGGCTGGAGCTGGTATACGTGTATACCAGGACTTTACGGTGGAGCTGGCGAGGAGGCGGGCTGCCTTCAACCGGGTGAAGAGGGCACTGTACATTAGCAAGGTGCGGTGCGGCATTGTATATCCAGCGAAGCTGAGGGTGACTTACAAGCTCAGGGACTTTTATTTTGGAACGGCAGAAGCAGCGGAGGAGTTTGCGAAAGCAGAAGGGCTGTGGCAGAACTGACAAATTGAGGAATGGCCATGTGCCGATGTAACCTCATGACTGTATTTTCTTCTTTTTTATATCACTGCGCGCGGGTGTAGAGATTAAAGGAGCCAATGTGGTACATATTTAGACAAGAGAAGGGACGGGACTTTCACTCGAAATGAGAGTTCTTTGGGGTGTAGGTGGATATGCGGGGTTTGTGTGCTAAAAGGGGATCTTTGGGCTTTCCTAGGGCCGGGCAAGTGGGAAAGGGACCCGGGCGGGGGCCTCCATGCTGGCCGGTTTAAGCCGGCAAGTGAACGGGAGTGAGGTGGGGGGAGGGGCTTCGGCCATCGGAGCCTGACAGAACAGGGTCCGAGTGGTCTAGCCGGGGTGGAAAGTTGGGGGGGAAGGAACCGAGGTTGGGAGGAGGAGTTTTACAAGAGGCAGTGGGCTGATTATTGTTTATTGTTGATGGATGTAAATGTGGGAGAAAATGTGAAAAAGGAGGAGAATAAAACATTTTTTTTTTAAAAAGAAAATTGGTTAAAAGGAGAGCAGGAAACCGAAATAAATGGGCCACTCTGGTTAGTCATCATGGTTGTCAGGTTGCACTCTGGCTGGTGTTCCTCTGGTATCAGTGCTTGGGCCACTGTTTTTCACGAGGGTATCGTCGGTGATTTGGATGTCAGGACCAAATGTGGGCACGATTCAATGGCCAGCCGTGAGAGCACAATGTGGCCGGTAAATCACAGGAGAGGCCTCCCGCTGGCTTCCGGCAGCTTTCGCGCTTCGCGGAATCCACCCAAGTCCCGCGAGGCATTGGAACCAGAACTCTGCCCAAAAGGGGCGAGACCAAATGGCTCTCACTAAAGTAGGTCTTAAACCTACCTGAGGCCTCCCTACCTGGGACCTACCGGCCTCCCGAGGGAGGCCACAGCCGGGTGCCGATCAGTGGTGGTTCACAAGAACGTGAACCAGGCGGAATGGCACCCAAGGGAGCCTCCCAGGGCACTGGAAGCCTCTGTGTGGTCAGGGATAATGCAGGGTAGCCCTCTCCCTGGAATGTGGCGCTGCCGAGGTACCCAGCTGGCACTGCCAAGCTGGCAGGAGCACTGTCAGGGTGGCAGTGCAAGGGTGCGTGGGTGCCAGGGAGGCACTGCCAAGGGTCGGGGCCTGGGGGAGGGGGTGGGGGGAGGTTTGAAGATTGGGGGTGTGCAGGGCAGGTAAGTAGGGGCCCCTGAGAGGTTGGGGGGTGCTGTAAGGGGGATTGAGGATGTCTGAAGAAGGGAGGCACCCAGGGACCCCATAGTGGGGTGACCTCACTTGGGAGGCAAGGGGGGGGATAAAGCCCACATGAGTGGGGGTGGACCCACAAGCTCACTTGGAGATCGGGCCACCCTTTCAAATTGGTGGCCCGATCTCTCGGTTCCGCATTCCAGTGCTTTGTGGGCTAAACCAGTGAGAAACTCCCAGGGCCCAAAAACGTGACTGTGTCATTCGATAGTATTGGGGAACTTGCCGACACAGCCGGGAACTCCCCGAAAAATCTCCCACATAGGGCGGCATGGTGGCGCAGAGGCTAGCACTGCTGCCTCAGGGCGCCGAGGACCTGGGTTCGATCCCGCCCTGGGTCGCTGTCCGTGTGGAGTGGGTCTCACCCCCACAACCCAAAGATGTGCAGGTTAGGTGGATTGGTCACGCTAAATTGCCCCTTATATTGAAAAAAAAAAATTGGGTGCTCTAAATTTTAGAAAAAACCCGCCACAAATTAACTTCAACATTTTTTCATTGCATTCCGCCCAATATTTCGAAGTTCGCTGTACCTAGGTGGGCATATGAGTTGTGAGGAAGGTTGAAAGAGGCTGGTGTCAGTAATTTAGAACACCCAATTATTTTTTCCAATTAAGGGGCAATTTAGCGTGGCGAATCCACTTACTCTGCACATTTTTGGGTTGTGGGGGCGAAACCCACGCAGTCACGGAGAGGACTCCACACAGACAGTGACCCAGAGCCGCGATCGAACCTGGGACCTCGGCGCCGTGAGGCAGCTGTGCTAAACACTAGGCCACCGTGCTGCCCTGGTGTCAGTAAACAGGACCATGAAGCTGTCATGGTTGTAGTTTTTTTAATAAGGAAGTGTTGACTGATGTCTTTTTTAGGAAAGGAAACTTGCTATTCTTAAATATTCTGGGCCCCTATGCTATTTGAGTCTCTCACCAATGTGGTTAATTGCTTTCTTGAAGTGGGCTAGCAAGGCGCTGAGTTGCATCAAACCACTAAGGTGACTCGCCACCAACATCCTGGGGCATTGAGAGCTTGGGCAATGAATGCCAACAATGCCAGTGATGCCCATATCCCCGATGACTTTTATAAATGGAGAGCCTTTTGCGTCCGTGCTCTGACAAAATCTGCAAGGGAGTGTCTGGGACACTTCACTATCTTAAAGGTGGCATATAAAGTTATTGTTGTTGCTGACACTCTACTGGTTGGGCTCACACAGCACACTGGCCACATTTTGGGAGCTCCAGGATCCCAGGTTCGATTCCTGGCTTGGGTCACTGTCTGTGCGGAGTCTGCACGTTCTCCCTGTGTCTGCGTGGGTTTCCTCCGGTTTCCTCCCACAAGCCCTGAAAGATGTGTTGTTAGGTGAATTGGACATTCTGAATTCTCCCTCCGTGTACCCGAACAGGCGCCGGAGTGTGGCGGCTAGGGGATTTTCACAGTAACTTCATTACAGTGTTAACATGTAAGCCTATTTGTGACAATAGTAAAGATTATTATGATTATTAACTGACTGACTGCTCCTGCCTTACCCTCAGACTGTAGCCTCTTGTTCTCGACATTCCAAGCAGGGGAAGCAGTCCCTCAGCCTCTATCGTATCAAACGTCTCTGAATCTTGTGTGCTTTTAAGGGAAGGAGTCCCAGCCGCAGCAGACAGGTGTATTCTGTCAGTCCTTGAGAATATATTAGCACCTTCTCCTGGGACTCCATGGATGGGACCTACCGATCGGCGGGGTGGCCTCTCGGGCTGGGGGCCTCTTCAGCTCCGCGCCGGCCCCTATAGGCCAACGCCATGTTGCGTCGGGGCCGGCGCGGAGAAGGAAGCCACCGTGCATGTGCGCAATCGCGCCGGTCGCAGTGCGCATGCGCAGACCCGCGGCGTCCATTTGAGGCCGGTATCGGCAGCTGGAGCGGCGTGGGTCGCTCCAGTGCCGTGCTGGCCTCCTGTAGGGATCAGAATCGCTGCTCCTGGGGTGTTTACGACGGCATCAACACTGAGCCTCAGGATCAGAGAAACCCGGCCCATATCTTTTTGATAAGATGAAGTCTTGGCCGGGATCATCCGACCCCCTGCCGGGTTGGCGGGGGCGGTCCTCGTTTGTGGGGGGGGTGGTGTCCCATGATCGGGGCCCGGGGGTGGGAGGTCTCGTGATCGGGGCCCGGGGGTGGGAGGTCTCGTGATCGGGGCCCGGGGGTGGGAGGTCTCGCGATCGGGGCCCGGGGGTGGGAGGTCTCGCGATCGGGGCCTGGGGGGTGGTCCCGCGATCGGGGCCCACCGACATGCGCACGGGCTTGTTCCGTGGGGGCACTTCTTACCTCCGTGCCGGGCCGCTATAAGGCTCCGCCATGTTGCTCGGGGGCCGGCGTGGTGAAGTGAACGCCCCGCGCGTGCGCGAGATCACTCCGGTCGGTCCGCGCGTGCGCGAGATCACTCCGGTCGGTCCGCGCGTGCGCGAGATTACTCCGGTCGGTCCGCGCGTGCGCGAGATCACTCCGGTCGGTCCGCGCATGCGCAAATTCGGCGCCGGCTGCGGCGGCAACACCTCCGCCATCCACCTAGCCCCTGAAAGTTCGGAGAATTCCTTACTTTTGGGGGCTGTTGAGGCTGGAGTGGTTGGCACCGGTTTTCCCACAGGCGTGGGGACTTAGTCCCCAGAAGGGAGAATCCTGGCCCAGTGTTTGTACAATGATCTTGTGGTCTCACCATGGTTCAAAACCAATTTAATGCTTCGATATCCCTCCATTAATTACTCCCCATGTTATGGCTTTAGTGAGTAATAGAATGCTGAGACCTACTTTTACTGCAAGATTGAAAGGCCAATTGATCATTTTTTTGCCTGCAGGATGGGGTTGAGAGGAAGGTAGTGGTTGGGGAGGGGGGGGGGCGGGGGGGGGGGGGGGGCAATGGGATACAGGGGAGGTGTGCTGTCCCATCTTTTGAATGAGCTCTTAACCTGAAGACCTGTCCGACCTCCTGAGTAGATCCCACAACCACCACTTTTGAGGATGAAACATGAGGGGCAGGTTTGCCTCTCCCTGACGCCGAACCGCGTTTGGAGACAGGTCGGAGAATCCGTTTTGACGGCCATATTGGGAGCGGTGCCGGTTTTTGGATTCTCCACCCCCTGAAAAGCGGCATACTCTCGGAGCACGCCGTGCCAATTATTCACGGCCTCAGCCCATTGCCTGAGAGCCACCCCGCGAGTTCCCGACAGCGTCGGATTCTCATGGGTCTCATCCATCGGGACCTCGGTGTGGCGGCTGCAGACTTTCCTGGCGTAAAAGACCATCGTTTCCAGGCTGGCGTGGGGACTTCGACTATAATATGGAGAATACAGCCGAGAACATTACGGCCGTGATGAAGGCCATTTGGTCCCTCCGATTTGTTCAAGTGGAAAAGAATTATCTGGCCTAACGTCACAGGCTCTTGGTCCCCATTCCCGTACTTAATGGCACTTCCAAGGGCACATCCAAGAATGTTTATAAAATGTGATTGAAGGTTTGCCGACGCAGGTGTTCAGCCCGTGTCCTGACCAACATTCCGACTTGGATCAACATCACTAAAACTGACGTCTCGTCACTTTGCTATGAGCAAATTAGCTGCCCCATTTCCTGCATTACAACAGCATCGACACTTCAAAAAGTACATCATTGGCTGTAAAGCGTACGGAGGTTGTGAAAGGTGCTATATGAATACAAGTCCTTTTTTTCGTGTGTAGCAAGTTTAGTTGTCTCGGTGGTGCATTAATCATGGACGATTTCACCAGACGCCTACACTGTTTCCTCCATTTGTTTTAATTTTATTTAAACAGCAACCACTTCCCCTGAGGGCGTGAAACTGTGTTGTCTGTCGCCTGTTCTCTTTTTTTTTTCTTCCTTCCGAATTTTCTGCCGTCCTCACTCAAGTTGCTGACTAATGATGGCACACAGCTCCATAACTCGAGCAAGTGACCATTCTACAGATGGGCTTGGACCATTGGGCCCTTTCATATCCTTGCTATGTCTGAGGGCATTTTGAGCGCCGGTGTTGTGTAGGTCATTGAAACGCCCCATTTAAATGCAGTCAACCGCCAGGTCGTTTGTGATGGGGCTCCGGGAGGAATGTCGGGTGTGGATTTTCGTAAGTGCCTCAATCAGAATGAATCGCGGTGGAGAAAAATGGCTGTAGCCAAATGGCAGTCATATAAACACAGCAAAACTGCAGCAAGAGGTCTACAAGATTATGAGGGTCATGGATAGAGTGGATGGGCAGGCACTCTTTCCCAGGGTGGAGGGGTCAGTCACCAGTGGGCATAGGTTTAGAGGGGATGTGCAAGGCAGGTTTTTACACAGAGGGTGGTGAGTGCCTGGAACACGTTGCCAGGGGAGGTTGTGGGAGCAGATACATTAACGACGTTCAAAAGGCATCTCGACAAACGCATGGACAGGATGGGTACAGAGGGACACAGTACTAGGAAGTGCTGAGGGTTTTGGCCAAGGTTGGTATCATGACCGGTACAGGCCTGAAGGGCCTGTTCCTGCGCTGTATTGTTCTTTGTTCAAACAGCGATCAGATAAACGGCTGGTTGATCTATGATGGGTGGTATTAGCTGCAAGGAAATTGGTCAGGACTCCCTGTTTTGGATAGTGCTCTAGCTACAGTCAGACCTTCGTTTAACTTGATGGGATGCTGTTCCTGACAATGCAGTAGGGCCTTGAATTTGTTTTCCATCTGGAATCAATCTCAGGATGTGGATTTCACCAGCAAAGCCTGCATTCATTGCCCATCCATAATTGCCCTTGATGGTGTTTCGGAGCACTGCTCCTTCCTCAGGCCCTTAGTGATTTGAAACAAACCCGTTGGACTTTAACCTGGTGTTGTAAGATTTCTCCATATCTTCAGTTCTGTAGAAGGGTCATTTAGGCCCAAAACATGAACTCTGTTTCTCTACACCGATGCTGCCACACCAGCTGAGTTTATCCAGCATTTTCTGTTTTTATTCCCCAGAGAATTTGACTGGGCCTCTGGATTACTCGTCCAGTCATATTACCACTGCACCATTATCTTCCACGCCCGCCCCCCCCCCCCCCCCCCCCCCCCCCTCCAGCCTTCCCTTTAACTGAACTTGTACTGTTCTCAACTACGCCTTGTGGTAGCAAGTTCCATTCTCTGCGACAAAGTTTCTTTGGATTTCCTTGAATCTAATTGCTTTCGCAAAACTGACGTCCAAAGGCACTTTAAAGCTGGGACTTTTTAAAGTGTCTGTGAAACGTCACCCCTCTTACTGCCTACTTTGTTTCATTTGATTTGCACTATTTGGGACACTCTGTCTGTGTAAGAGTGTGCCAGTTAAAACTGTTAATTTTGGTGACATTATTGGATACTTGGACATTTGCAGATGTCATGTAAACTATGTTAATTGCTTCATTTCAGACCGTGTCCTAACTGCTGGTGGATTGTACCATGTGGTTCCTGGCCTCTGTGAAGACCAGCTTTTCTTTATTACATACATGTATGTGAGTGAGTGAATGAACAAAGCCTATATCCCAAAGCCCATTACAATATGAAAGTCCCTTTTTAACCTGTCTTCTCCTAACTCTGCAATTTCCACCCTTGCCTATTGGGCGTGTGCATTGTTGAATACAGATCACCAAGAAACAATGCCAGTATTTACCAGCTGAGTCATTGAGAGTTGCCGTGAGTGGCAGCCCTAGCCCAGCTGCACTACACAATGAAATATTGACAGTCGTGACTGAGCCCACCCACTCCTAACCCCTGGGTGAGTTGACTCACACAATACTCACAGGGTACGGCTCCAAGGGTGTTACCTTGCTCAATTGGTTCTTTCTACTCATGTTAATGCTATGAGCCTTCTCCAGATGGATGAGGAAATTAACTTGGTTCAGCCATGTGGGAATGGCCAATGCCAAGACTTCCTGAAGTATTCCATTTCATATCCGTGTTGTAGTCAATATTTTCCTGCTTCTGTAGTAGAAAGATTCAACAACGCTCGTTGAGACAAAATAACAAGGCTTTATTTACAAAACGACTGCATGCAGTAATGGCTGAAACTTGAGGTTAGAGAGCAATTAGTGGAACTGCTGATTCCTTCTCAAGTTCGCGCTTTTACAGAAAATCAGTTCCGTATTTATACATTATCATTATCAAGTTTGCGTGACTACAGCTTAGTCAAATTCGATCGGAAGTAGAAATGGAAGCAATGCCTGCTGACCGTATTGTGCTCTTTGTCGCATCACTCATCCCATTATCTTGTCCTTGGAGGTCGGAGGAGACTTATTTCTTCCTGACCTTATCTTGTCTTATTCCTACGGCCCTGGGTTATGACGAGTTAGTCTTATCAGGAGTTGCCGAGGTCCGGTATTTAGGAATGGCTTGACCTTCTCTGATCTTATTCATACTTCAAGTTATGCAGAGTCGGCCTTATTAGTCTTACAGGGGTCTGAAATGGTTTGGGCAGCATTTCTTACATTGTATCAAATATTTTGACCAGTTTTCCCATCATGCCATTACTTTATTCGTACCATATCACATTCCCTCCTTTTGTCATATCATGACAACTAGTTAAATAGGTAAACAACCAAGCAATCCTATCCCTACTAACAGAAGTAGTAACAGCATGAAGGCCTTAAAGATCCAGTGAAATAATCCGTGACCCAACCACCCTAGCCAACCCGGCGGGTTATAGTCACGAAATTCACTGCCAATCTCTTGAATTTGAGCAGTCTGTCTCTTAATATGGTCGGCCAGGTTAGTGATATTTTCAGAGCCATCTGGAATATAAGTACAGCACTCCTGACCTACGATAGCGCACGTTCCTCCCTGCGAGGCTAACAGATAATCCAAAGCCAGTCGATTTTGTAATGCCACGGTCCGGACAGCCACTACCTGAGCCAGTGCCTGTCCAGTTCCCCCGGCTTCTGCTGCCGTTACGTTCGCCAGTTGTTCCAATGCTGTGGCCATGTGGATCAATTCGTCGGATGCCTTGCCCGTTCCATACAAGGGAAAGGCCATCATAAAGAACTGTTCCGTTATAGAAATAGTCCTTTTTGCTCGCAAGGGGGAGTGCTTAAGGGTGGGTAGGTGACGCATTTGAGGACATATCCCAAAAAGCAGGATCCTGTCCAATCAATGGGGAGCCACAGAAATGCTCTAGTGCCGCATATGAAATAGGTTCCATTATAGGCTGTAAAATCATCAGCTAATGTCATCCAGGGGATTGGGGATGTCTGTCCCCATGAACTGTTGGAGGTTATATTCCACACCATGGACCAATCACAGTTAAACATGCCCTTGTTGGCTATGCCTGGTACCGGTCCTTGCCAGTCAACTGTAAGGTTGCACCTACTTTGCCCCATTAACTTTCCTTTCCCTGATTTATTAAAACACATGGAACCTTGAACATTATACGAGTGGGCAGTGAGGGAGGGTGGAGTCAAGGCATGATTATAGTAGGTAGGTTGATACGAAACTGAAAATTTAGTCATGTCATAGCCAGCAGATTTCCATATTTCCATATCCCCCTATCTCCTCTGCTCCGTTTGATTTTGTCGTAAAATCCATTCAACCGTCTCTGCGATATGAAAGGGGAGGGATTGGAGAGGTATTCCTTCCCTCGAATGGACGGGGATGTGGGTACAAACCCAACACTTGCTTACATTCAATTTTTCGGCATAAAGATATGACATATATAAATAGGTATTGGAAGGCAGGTCTCGTTTAGTTCGTTTTTTTTACTACCGAGTGGCCATTAAGGCTAAATAGTCCAGAGAGTCCAAAAATTATACTGAAGATCTTCATCCTGTGTTCTCGTCTGGGTTGGAGACTATCTTCTTGCAGTCGGATAGATGTATCCAACTTGAACGTCCTTCAAGCTTGACGGACGTCGGTGTAGTCAGCAGTACGAGGAAGGATCCGCTCCAGCGTTGTCCTAGTTTCTTTCTGTCCCAGTTTTTCACCAACACGTGGTCTCTGGGTTTGATCACTGGATATCGAGGGACGGCTGTCCCTGCTGTCACTGGGAGATGTGCCTGTTTCACCTGTGAGTGGAGAAACTTCAGAGAAAGTGTTAATTACTTTAAATAGTTCTGCATTTGTTCCCCCATCACATGGAGGTCTACTCCCTCTAGGGGCTTTTCATGGGCATCCCAGGGAGTCCTCATTGGCCGACCATAGACTATCTCTGCAGCTGACAGTCCAGTCCGCGAATGGGGAGTCACTCATGTGAAACAGTGCCAAGGGTAATACTTTTAGCCAATTTAACCCAGTTTCTTCAGTTAATTTAGATAATTTTTCTTTTAAAGTCCCGTTGGCTCTTTCCACAATTCCTGCGGGTGATATGCGCAGTGCAGTTGCTGTTTAATTACGAGTGCTTCGCACAATTCAGTATTGATCCGAGCCACAAAATGTGGTCCATTGTCTGAGCTCACCATTTTGGGTACCCCAAAACGAGGAATGACTTCCGTTAACAACAACTTCACCACTGTATGTGCCGTACAATTAGTGGTGGGGAAAACTTCAATCCATTTACTAAACACATTGATTATTACTAAACAATATTTATATCACTGTGCTTTTGGCAATTCGATTAAAATCAAGCTGTATACAGGCAAAAGGGCCATCTGGTAAGGGAGTGGTTCCTGGAGGGCATTTAATGCCTTTACCCTTATTATGTTTCATGCAAATGACACATCGATCCAGCCACGTTTGCGCTGCTGTATTCAAATCTGGGTGGCACCAAGTTTTTAGGAGTAGCTGCACCATTCCCTCCTTGCCAAGATGGGTACAAGAATGCAAATAATCAATAAGTACCGGCAATTAAGAATTCGGAATACAAACTTGACCAACGGGAGTAAGCCAGAGGTCTCGTGTCAAGGAATGTGAACACCCCATTGACTTCCATAGTGTGCGCTTGGAATCAGAGGCGTCCCTCTGTAAATTTTGAACTTCAGTTATCTCTGGCATGCCCTTTGTTCCTAATGCAGGTACCTGGTTCAGAGCCTGATTAGCCTCACTGGGAACAATCAGAGAGGCTGATATAGCCGCAGCCCTAGCAGCTGAATCAGCACGGGCATTTCCTAATTGAACAGGAGTGTCCCCCTTTGTGTGCGCAGCACATTTAATAATTGCCAATTTATGGGGAAGCTGAATAGCATCGAGGAGATTTTTAACCCAAAGAGCATTTTGAATGGGAGCTCCCGCAGAGGTGAGACAGCCTCGCTGTTGCCAGAGGCGGCCAAAATCATGGGTCACGCCAAAGGCATACCTAGAATCAGTGGAAAACATTAGTACTTTTATCTGTGGCCAAAATACATGCTCGAGTAAGGGCGAATAGCTCGGCTTTTTGTGCAGAGACAGGGGTCTGGAAGGCTGCTGCTTCCCGAACGTCAGTGTCGGTTACCACGGCATATCCCGACTGTGGGATGCCAGAGAGAGAAATGGAGGAACTGCCATCAACATAAAAAATTAGATCTGGATTATCAATAGGCTGGTCCATTAAATTTGGGCGAGGCGCGGTAAGGAAGTGATTCCGAAGCAAACAATCGTGTGGCGGGTCCGCAACATTATCGGGGGGCTGCTCGAGGAAGACAGCAGGATTTAAGGTAGAACAGTAATGAAAAGAGAGGTTGGGGTTTCGCAACAGTGAAACCTCATAGCGGTGCAGGGAGGTAGACCGCAAGCTACAGGATCCAATTTTGTAGAATAGTAGGCGACCGGGCGACGCCGGGTCACCGTGTTCTTGTGTAAGAATATCAGTGGCACATTCATCAAGAACATTGACGTACAACTGAAAGGGTCATTCATACAGAGGTCATCCTAGCGCTGGGGCGGTAGCCAGGGCGTTTTTGAGAGTAACAAAAGATTGTTTTGCTGAATCAGGAAGTTCAAACTTAAGAGGAGTATTTTGAAAGGAGTACGGAGTTAAATCTTTAGTATGGACAGTAACATTCGGAATCCATTGTCTGCGAAAGTTCACCAATCCTAAAAAGGCTCGCACCTGCCTGGGCGATGTCGGAAATGGGGTCTGCAGTATAGGAGTAATGCGTTCCTGAGTAAGGGAGCGATCCGTAGCACTTATTAGGACACCAAAAATTTGACCTGCCGTTGGCCTTTATGAACTTTAGCGGGCGGGATCACATCCCCATGAATGGAGACGGATGAGCAGGTAAATGGTGTCACGCTGGTTAGCATTGAAGTCCGGGCTGGCAAGGAGTAAGTCATCAACATATTGGATGATGGTGGACCCACCAGGAGGTGATAATGTAGCTAACTGGGAGTGCAGGGCCTGTGAGAAAAGGGTTGGAGAATGAATGAAGCCCTGCGGGAGCCTAGTCCGAGTGTATTGGTTGCCCTTGAATGTAAAGGCAAACAAATACTGTGATTCAGGGGCGAGGGGTATCGCAAAAAAAGGCATGTTGTTAATCAACAAGGGTGAAAACAGTCGCTTCCAGTGGGACATTACTAAGGATTGTCGCCGGGTTTGGGACAACAGGATGTAATGGTTCTGCTATCTGATTAATACATTGGAGGTCTTGGACCAAACGCCATTCGGATGGTCTTCCTATCTTAGGAACTGGAAGAATCGGGGTGTTACAGGGCGATTGGCATGGTACCACAATTCCCTGTTGAAGGAACGATTGAATCATGACCGAGACTCTTTCTTCAGCCTCGGGGCGCAAAGGGTACTGTGAAATCGAGGGCAAGGGAATGTCAGGTTTAACTTTAATAGCAACGGGAGGGACATTAGTGAGACCAACTTCGTGTTTGGAGGCCGCCCATAAATCTGCGGGTAGTTCAGAAGTCGCAGATTGGACTGAACGATAGTGGCGCAGTGTGTCAATGAGGACAAATGGGCATTGAAAATATTCTAAAGTGCCTGCGGGTAGGGTTTGATTTCCATTAAAGAAAGGATCAGCTTGTCCTCGCAGTGCAGCTGCCAGAAATCCCAAGGACTTGGCACTGTAGCCTTCGTTGACAGAAAGGGTCACGTGGGGTGACACAAGTCCCGACTGACGCCAGAGGCCGTGGGGTAAATCAACAAGAAAGGCAGACCCTTCTTTTCCCAAGGCCAACCCAGGAAACGGATTGTAGAGAACCGAGGACGTCTTGGTAAATGCTCTCCAAATCAGACGAGCATCCTGTATGATCGTAGCAAAGAGTGACATGTGGATCGGGAATATCTAAGGAAGGTGAAAAGTGTGAGGGATCAAAATCAACCGACCACCACTGTGGAGTAGTGAAAAGGGGAACATTTCGAAGCTGGGCCTGCGGGATAGCTGATATAGTAATGCCGTTATCAAGGCAAACAATTTCCACCTGCAAGGGACACAGCAAATCACGTCTGGCCAGGTTGACACCGAGGACGTGGGTAACCGTGAAAGGGATGCAACATTCCCTGCCCTCAAATTGAACAGAGAGCGGCTTCGTAAGCGGATAAACAGCACCTTCCCCCATGAAACCAGCACGTTCCACATGCTTATCAGAGAGGGGAAAGCCATGTTTCTGAATTAATGTCCAGTCTAGCGTAGAATGAGTCGCGCCGGTGTCAATCAGGAAGGGGATAGGCACGCCCTCTATGTAAATCGTAGCGGTAGGCTCGTCAGAGTGGTCTGTTGAGAGGACCGGAAAGTTGGATCGGGCGAGTCAGTAGGGGTTATAGGTAGTGAAGGGTGTCTGCTGATGGGGTTGAAATCTACATTGTCGTCGGGGTGCTGGACAATCCCTAGCGTAGTGCCCTGTCCATTGACAGTTGAAGCAAGTGACATTGTACTTGGCAGGAGGACGGCGCGGAGGAGCGCTGTCGAAATCCTCCGCGTGCGGAGCGAAGGGGCAAGGCGGGCGGCAACCAAACCCAGGAGGGTCCGTGCAATCCGGGCGACAGCAACGCAAATCCGCCCGAGAGCCTCGACCTCCAGGAGCTCCTCCCCGAGCGGGACGCAGGACGAACCCGGATCCAAACCTGGGCGCAGTGTCCCCGCAACAGGCCCCACGGCTGCGGCCACCGCCCCAACAAAAAGACACCGCACGCCTCCCCCGAGGCCCAGAACTGTCAGACCAGTCCATGTCACCAGCCCTAACACTGGATGCCACGCGGCCAGGCAACATCCGCACCAGCAGTACACCAAACTGGGGAGACCATGCATCTGCACCGAAAGCAACGTCCCCCGGAGCAAAGAGTGCAAACGGCACGAAAGCGGTCAAAAAATTCTGGACCATCTTCCTTAGAAGTGGGGGTACATTCAAGAAGTTTGGCGATGTTTACGGAGAGCCCGTTTTAGTGCAGGGAACATTAAAGTACGTTGATCGTCCTCCGTTTGGTGAGCGGCGCTGAAGTCCGTCCATGTGTCCCCATGAAGTCCTAATTCATTTTTCCACCTTTCCCCTAATTCTGGGGGAAGGGATGAATAAATCAGAGAATATTGATCACGTGCGGTAGCACCGTACATGGTCGCAGTTCTGCTCAAAAACTCAGTGAGCCCTTCTGGGTCCTCTTTGCAGGAGGGACATTGGGCCATGATCAAACATAGCTCATGGGGTTTAAAAGCCTGCCACACCTCAATGAATGGGTCGTCATTATCACCAGCGTGGGGGTTAATAACACTCCTAATGGGATCATTTGCGGGGGGAGGTGGTGGCGGAAAAGTTTCCTCCTCCTTAGGTTAGAATGATAAATCAAGAAGAATAACGGCTTGCGCATGTGACCAAGTGCGTGTTGGTACGGGGGATGCGTTGGCAGGAGTTTCATTGGCAGTGGGACCATAAGGGGTAGGCTGTACTTGGGATGGTGGAATTGTAGGATCGGGGAGTGCAGGATGAGGGTGGGGTCCAGGGGTCAAATCCTCCTCCTCTTCTGTGTCGCCTGGGAAGGGAAACAGCGGCATGCCAGAGCAACTGGGAGGATCCTCATTTTGATTAATCTGATGGGCTAGCCCTCCCTGCCTATTGGTTGGAGATTTTTTATTTGTGTTTTGTTGTTTATGCTTTCTATCCCAAAGTTCACATTCCAATTTTAAAGTCTTCCAATTTTTTGCTTTACCATCCACACAATCATCAATCCCTTTTCTGCAGGCGTTATCTCTCCAACTCATTAATAGTGATTGTTCGTGGCGTTTAGTGGATGTTTTTTCCACTCTGAAATTAAAAATTTCCATTTGAAGCCAGCGTTTCTCTCCCAAATAGTTTGCTCCGCAGCAATGCAATTATCGTAGTTCCAGGTGCCACCCAGTGGCCAAATATTGTTACCCAATTTATTGTTCAGCGCAGCAGATAATCTCCGGAAATTACGTTCTTGAGAAGGGGTCTCGGAACACACAAAAAATAGAGGGGAATTGCCCCCGGTTTTGTCTAAAGTCTGTCCCATAAAGTCAGTAAAATGTGCCCCTGGCAACAAAAAAATGATCAAAAAAAATCCCTGGTAACAAATCAAATTGCAGGGTCCCTGACCCAAATTTAAGCTTGTGTAACAAGAGGTCCCTGACCTAAGGCTAACCACAATTGGGGTCCCTGACCCTAGGTATTCTACTAACAGTCCAATTTCGATTCGAGCACCGTCACCTGTTTAGTTACTTCCGGCAGGGATGAGGGGTCGAACCACCAATCCGAGAGAGAGAGAGACCAAGGTTAATCTACCTTGTGTCGGCGTCTGTCTCTTCCCTCCGGGTCGTGGCTCAATCACTTCCTCAGTCCCCCACGGAATTCACTCAGGGTATTGATAACTGTTCGCTTGCGCCAAAATGTTGTAATCAATATTTTCCTGCTTCTGTAGTAGAAAGATTCAACAACGCTCGTTGAGACAAAATAACAAGGCTTTATTTACAAAACGACTGCATGCAGTAATGGCTGAAACTTGCGGTCAGAGAGCGATTAGTGAAACTGCTGATTCCTTCTCAAGTTCGTGCTTTTACAGAAAATCAGTTCAGCATTTATACATTATCATTATCAAGATTGCGTGACTACAGCTTAGTCAGGAATTCGATCGGAAGTAGAAACGGAAGCAATGCCTGCTGACCTTATTGGGCTCTTTGTCGCATCACTCATACCATTATCTTGTCCTTGGAGGTCGGAGGAGACTTATTTCTTCCTGACCTTATCTTGTCTTATTCCTACGGCCCTGGGTTATGACGAGTTAGTCTTATTAGGAGTTGCCGAGGTCCGGTATTTAGGAATGGCTTGACCTTCTCTGATCTTATTCATACTTCAAGTTATGCAGAGTCGGCCTTATTAGTCTTACAGGGGTCTGAAATGGTTAGGGCAGCATTTCTTACATTGTATCAAACATTTTGACCAGTCTTCCCATTGACCAGTTTTCCCGTCATGCCATTACTTTATTCGTACCATATCACATACGGATCTAAACAAAAACAGAAAATACTGGACAATCTCAGCAGGTCTGGCAGCATCTGTAGAGAGAGAAAAGGGAGGTCAGGTTTCGAGTTTGGATGACTGTCAAAGATGGAGAGAACTGGAACTAGGGTCAGATTGATACTGTTGTGGAAGGGGCTGGAGCAGTGGGGGTGGATAGGGGGCCAGCGATGGATGGAGATGTCATGGACAGAAGACAAAAGGGATGTAGATGGATGTGATTAAGGCTAAGAAGGGGCTGATAGTGGCACATAAAGAGGTTAGAATGTGTAAATGGCAGAACAGAGGTGAGCAGTGTGTCAAAGGGCAACCGGGACCAGGGAATCGATGGCCCAAGTGGGGGAGGGGGGTACAATGGTGAGGGAAAAACAGATCGATGGAAATAAATTGATCACTCTGGGAGGTGGAGAATTTTGTGACACTGGTCCTCGCGCTCACGCCTCCGAGACAGATATTGTAGGTTCTGGTGCCATTCTAATGCCTTGAGCCTACGTAATGCAGGCTGACACTCCAGTGCGGTACTGAGGAAATGCTGCACTGTGGCAGAGATGTTAATGGAAGCCTCTCCTACCCCCCAAAAAAAAATAACCCCATGGTTCTATTTTAGAACAGGAATGTTCTCCCTGATGTCCTGGCCAGTATTTATCCCTCAATCAACAGCACACACACATCATTTCTTTATCATATTGTTGTTTTTTGGAGTCTTGCTCTGTGCAAATTAGCTTTTATTTTATTATTCTTTCTTGGGATGTGAGCATCACTTGTAAGATTAGCATTTATTGTCCAATCATAATTGTGATGGTGAGCCACTATCTGGATGCACTGCAGTGCACCGGTGGTCCTGAAATATCAATGCCGATCATTTTTAGTTACACCCGTAATGCTTTCGGGAAAGAGGTCCAAGATTTTAACCCAGTGAATGGAGGAATGGTGACCTCAGGATGGTGAGTTGCTTGGAGAGGAACTTGCAGGTGGTGGTATTCCCATTTATCTGCTGTCCTGTCCTTGGCCCTTCTCATGGTGAAGGTTGTGGGTTTGCTGTCACAGAAGCCTTGGTGTGTTGCTGTATCTCATCTTGTAGATGGGGCGGTCTGCTTCCATTGTTGCACCAGAATTGAATGGGAATGTTTAAGATGATCGATAGGTGATGTTGAAGTAGCTGCTTTTTCCTTGATGGTATCGAGCTTCTTGAGCGTTGTTGGAGCTGCACTCGTCCAGACATGTGGAGAGTATTCCATCACGCTCCTGACTTGTACCTTTGTAGATGGTGGACTGGCTTTTTTAGGAGAATTCTCTGACCTACTCTTGTAGTCATATTAATTACGTGGCTGGTCCAGTTACGTTTCTGGTCATTAATTTTTTCCAATTAACTTTTTCCAATTAAGGGGCAGGCAATGTAGCGTGGCCAATCCACCTACCATGCACATCTTTGGGTTGTGGGGGCGAAACCCACGTAGACACGGGGAGAATGTGCAAACTCCACACGGACAGTGACCCAGAGCCGGGATCGAACCTGGGACCTCGGTGCCGTGAGGCGGCAGTGCTGCCCCCTGTTTCTGGTCTATTCTAACCACGAGGATGTCAATGGTGAGGATTTAGCGACAGTAATGCCATTGCATGTCAAAGGGCAATGGTTAGATTCTCTCCTGTTGGAGATGATTGTTGCCTGGCAAATGCCACAAATCAGTCCAGGTTATCGGAGGGAGAGATCCAGCCAGAGGGATTGATGGGCAGAGGTGGGAAGGGTGGGGTACAGAAGAAGTTGGGTGAGGTGGGGTGAGGTGCAGGAGATAGAGAAGCGGTGGGGTGAGGTTGGGAGGGGGTGAAGGAGAGGGGGGGGGTACTGAAGCAATGAGGCTAGGTCGAAGGGGATACGGCAGAGGTCAGGGCAGGTGGAACAAAGGGGGGGGCACGTGGAGTGGGGCCGGGGGGGGCACGTGGAGTGGGGCCGGGGGGGGCACGTGGAGTGGGGCCGGGGGGGGCACGTGGAGTGGGGCCGGGGGGGCACGTGGAGTGGGGCCGGGGGGGGGGCACGTGGAGTGGGGCCGGGGGGGGCACGTGGAGTGGGGCCGGGGGGGGCACGTGGAGTGGGGCCGGGGGGGGGGGCACGTGGAGTGGGGCCGGGGGGGGGGGGCACGTGGAGTGGGGCCGGGGGGGGGGGCACGTGGAGTGGGGCGGGGGGGGGGGGCACGTGGAGTGGGGCCGGGGGGGGGGGGGCACGTGGAGTGGGGCCGGGGGGGGGGGGGCACGTGGAGTGGGGCCGGGGGGGGGGGGCACGTGGAGTGGGGCCGGGGGGGGGGGGCACGTGGAGTGGGGCCGGGGGGGGGGGGCACGTGGAGTGGGGCCGGGGGGGGGGGGCACGTGGAGTGGGGCCGGGGGGGGGGGGCACGTGGAGTGGGGCCGGGGGGGGGGGGCACGTGGAGTGGGGCCGGGGGGGGGGGGCACGTGGAGTGGGGCCGGGGGGGGGGGCACGTGGAGTGGGGCCGGGGGGGGGGCACGTGGAGTGGGGCCGGGGGGGGGGGGCACGTGGAAGTGGGGCCGGGGGGGGGGCACGTGGAGTGGGGCCGGGGGGGGGCACGTGGAGTGGGGCAGGGGGGGGGGTGTGTAAGTGGGGCGGGGGTGGGGGGGCACGTGAGTGGGGCCGGGGGGGGGCACGTGGAGTGGGGCCGGGGGGGCACGTGGAGTGGGGCGGGGTGGGGGGGGGGTGTAAGTGGGGCGGGGTGGGGGGGGGTGGTGTAAGTGGAGTGGGGCCGGGGGGCTAAGTGGAGTGGGGGGGGGATGTAAGTGGAGTGGGCCAGGTGGGGTAAGTGAGAGTGGGGCCGGGGGGGGTAAGTGAAGTGGGGCCAGTGGGGGGGGGGGGGGGTGTAAGTGGAGTAGGGCCGGGGGCTGGGGGGGGGGGGGGGAGTGGAGTGGAGTGGAGTAGGGCCGGGGGGAGGGGGGGGGGGGTGGAGTAGGGCCGGGGGGAGGGGGGGGGGGGTGGAGTAGGGCCGGGGGCTGGGGGGGGGGTGATGTGGGATCAGGGGGGTGGGTAAGTGGAGTGGGGCCAGGAGGGGGGTAGGTGAGAGTGGGGCCGGGAGGGGGGTAAGTGAGAGTGGGCCGGAGGGGGGGGGGGTTAAGTGAGAGTCGGGGGGGGGAGGGGGGGAAGGTGGAGTGGGGCCGGGGGGGTAGGTGGAGTGGGGCCCAGGGGCCGGGGTGGGGGGGGGGTGGTGTCAATGGAGGGGGGGGGCCTGTCTGTGGAGCAAATGCTTTCTGAAAAATATTGCCGGGTGATACCAAACGGGGGAGGATTCGGTTGTTTATCTTCAAAAATGTGTAATTAGTAATTGTCAAGTTTTTTAAATTATTATCAGGTTTACTCACCGTAGCAAAGCTTATTGCGTGTAGTTGGATTTATTAATAAGTTAAGAAAAATAATGCATTAATTTACACACAATAAAGCTGACAGCGCAGGTGATGCGACTGTGAATGTGACAGTTCCTGAACACTGGTGTGATCTAGGACAATCCTGTCTGCAGTACAGTGCGATCCAGGACACACCGGTCTGGAGTACGATGTGATCTAGGACAATCCTGTCTGCAGTACGGTGTGATCTAGGACAATCCTGTCTGCCGTACGGTGTGATCTAATACAATCCTGTCTGCCGTACGGTGTGATCTAGGACAATCCTGTCTGCCGTACGGTGTGATCTAGGACAATCCTGTCTGCCGTACGGTGTGATCTAGGACAATCCTGTCTGCCGTACGGTGTGATCTAATACAATCCTGTCTGCCGTACGGTGTGATCTAGGACAATCCTGTCTGCCGTACGGTGTGATCTAGGACAATCCTGTCTGCAGTACGGTGTGATCTAGGACACACCTGTCTACAGTACGGTGTGATCTAGGACACACCTATCTGCAGTACCTGTCGGGGGCTCGAGGAACTCTGACTCCGAGTCGATTGCTGGAAGCTGAGCTGCAGTCACTGTGACACATCAAGGAGATTGAAATCAGCCATGATTGAATGGTGGAGTGGATTCGATGGGCCGAATGGCCTTACTTCCGCTCCTATGACTTATGGTCTTAAGGTGTAAAGCTACCTGGACACTTTGTTCCATGAGCTGATAACGCCCCCAAGGTTAGGATCTTCTGATTTGGCCAGGGACAGGGGGGTGTGACACTGAGTGAGGCAGGTAAGGCGATCGAGAAGGGAGGAGTGGGGGAGACTCAGCCCTTGCAATTGTCCAATAGGTTTGATGTTCCTGCAAACTGGAATGACAGAAGCGGGGGCTGCAGGATGGGAGCTGGCAAACTGACCATGGTACAGGGAGCCATTCAAGCAGGGGCAGTTAATAGAAATATAGTGGCAGTAAAGGCCAGGTGTTGGACACTGTTATCTGCAGCCGAGAACAGCAGTCCAGGGAGTACCAGGATAATAGAGATGGGGTAAAAAGGGTGTTTGATTGACAGTCAAAATATCCAGTTGGATAAAAAGGATGTTTTGTGCTTCACAATTGGCTGTGGGAAGATGCGGTGCATAGATCTGATGGATGATTGATGGCGGGAGTGCTGTGAAGGGAGCGTTGTGTTGTGAGGGTGGGCGGCGGTGGGCAGAATTGAGTAATGAAGCCTCCAGGAATACAATCAACTGAATTGTTAATCCCATTATGTGGGAAAACAGCCATTTAGGCCATTCGGCCCATCGAGTCTGCTCCGTCATTCGATCATGGCTGATCTGTTCCACGTCCCAATTCTCCTGCCTTCTCCCCATAACCCTGATCCCCTTATTACTAACCCTAATCCCCACAACAGATTTGTGCTTTAAGTGCTGTTACTTACAGGGCTAGACCAAGAGCTGGAAGATGGAATTAGACAGAATAGTTCTTTCTTAGAATCATAAAATCCCGAAAGTGCAGAAGGAGGCCATTGGGCTCATTGCGTCTGCACCGATCCTCTGAAAGAGCACTCTTCCACGGCCCACGCCCCTGCCCTATCCCCGTAACCCCACCTAGGCTGCATATCTTTGGACACAAAGGGGCAATTTATCATGGCCAATCCACCTAACCTGCACATCTTTGGAATGTGGGAGGAAACCGGAGCACCCGGAGGAAACCCATGCAGACGCGGGGAGAACGTGCAGATTCCACACAGACAGTCAATTGAGGTTGGAATTGGATCCGGGTCCCTGGTGCTGTGAAGCAGCAGTGCTAACCACGGTGTCACCGTGCTGCCCCTTAGATCATTAGAATATAAGAACTAGGTGCAGGAGTAGGCAGTTTAGCCTCTTGAGCTTGTTCCACAGTTCAATATCATGATGGATGATCTCATCATGGCCTCAACCCCACCATCTTGCCTGTTCTCCATAACCTTCAACCCATTGCACAGTTGCTTCACAGCGCCAGGGTCCCAGGTTCGATTCCCGGCTTGGGTCACTGTCTGTGCGGAGTCTGCACGTTCTCCCCGTGTCTGCGTGGGGTTCCTCCGGGTGCTCCGGTTTCCTCCCACTAGTCATTTAAAAACGTGCTTTTTGGGTGAATTGGACATTCTGAATTCTCCCTCTGCATACCCGAACAGGCGCCGGAATGTGGTGACTAGGGGCTTTTCACAGTAACTTCATTGCAGTGTTAATGTAACCCTACTTGTGCTACTACAAAGATTATTGTTATTATCATTATGCCTCATTCTGTTAAATATAAATGCCAACGTTCTATTTGCTGCCTTTCCATTTTTCCGACCAAAAGGGATGACCTCACACTTATCCATGTGCTACGTTTTGTCCCACTCCTTTAACCTATCGATATCCATTTGTAAGGTTCTTATTTCCTCATTGAACATACTGTCCATAGTGTCATCTGCAAATTTGGCTGTAGATCCTTCTATCACTGTATCCCAAGTCGATAATACAGATTGTTAACAGTTGGGGCCCAAGGACCGAACCCTGTGGTACCCCACTAATTACATTTTGCCTCCAGAAAAAGACCCATTTATCCTGACTCTCTGGGCGGGATTCTCCCAACGGGAGTCTAAGTGCCGACGTCGGAGTAAAAACTGGAGTGTTTTACTCCGGCGTTGGCGCCCGTTCCCAGACCCCTATTCTCCCCTCTCCGTGGGGCTAGCAGGGGCGTTGCCCGATTTACGGGGGGCGGGGGTAAAAAGACGCGGCGCCTTGGGTCCTGCGCATGTGCAGTTGGGCCGGCGCCAACTACCGCATACCGCGGTGGCTGTCCTCCCCCAGGCCGTCCCACACAAACATGGCTGATGGACCCAGGCTCGCCGGCGGAAGACGGGAGGCCTGCCAACAGAGGCCGGCCCGCCGATCAGTTGGTCCCGATCGCGTACCAGGCCATTCCGGAGGGCCTCCCCGGGGTTGACTCCCCCCCCCCCCCCCCCCCCCCCCCCCCCCCCCCCAAACAGGCCGCTCCCAGCCGCTTGAAGCCCCACCGGCCCGACAGCAGGTTAGAACAGCGCCGGCAGGACTGTCATTTTCTTCGCTGGCTGCTCGGCCCATTCGGGCCGGAGAATCGCCGTTTGCGATTCTCGCGGCGCTGGTTTCGGGGGGGGGGGGGGGGGGGGGGGAGAATCGCTTCCGTCCAAGCTAATAAATTATCCAGAATCGCATTGATTTAAGCTTCAGTGCGGCATCTTATCAAACGCTTTCTGGAAGCCCAGATATATTACAGCTTCAATCCCAATAGTTTGTTCAGTACAGTTTCCCTGTTGGCCTGACTGGCAATGAATGAAGGCAAGCCTTGGAGAGGGATGAGAGCCGATTGCAGACAGGTAGTTGAATTCTGCCGGACTGGAAAGAGACCTCTTGCCTTCTCTTGGTTCCATATCACATTTGTAGGGGAGGAGGGGAAACTATTTTTTTGTTAAGGCCACTCACTGTGAAAACTCAAGGATACCATTATCCCCGGGAATCCTAGAACAGGGAAAGGTCTGCGAAATGTCTGCTCTCGGCATACAGCCATAAAATGCAGTGATCCAATATTACATCAGGCAATCTGAGATGTTGGTCCAAGTAGACCCATGTTTGTACTTGTTTGACGCCCCTGGAATGTTGCAATGTTCTCTGCCTCAACCACTCCCATCTTCCTCATTCTTACAATCTGATGTAGAATGAATGTTATGAAAATAAATCTAGAGAGGTTTGGGTTACTGTGGGACAATTCGCCAGAAGAACGAGCAGAGGTCCTGTGAATACAGGCAGCCTAGAACGAGAGGTCGTCCTCTCTGGAACGAGAGGCCATAGTTTTAGGACAAGAGGTCAAAGATTTTAAATGGACTTGAGGAGAGTCTACTTCTCCCAAAGGGTTGTGAATCTGTGGAATTCGCTACCCCAGATGCGGTGGATGCTGGGACAGTGAGTAAATTTAAGGAGGAGTTATACAGATTTTTAACTGGTAATAGGTTGAAAGGTTAAGGAGATCGGACAGGACGGTGGAGTTAAGCCTAGGATGAGATCAGCCATGATCGAAGAGTGGAGAAGACTCGATGGGCCAAATAGCCTAATTCTGCTCCTATATCTTGTGAACTTATGAACCTGGAGCTGGTTGTCCTGAGTTTACTGCTCCAGTTCA
The DNA here is from genome assembly GCF_047496885.1 of Scyliorhinus torazame. Taxonomy (NCBI): domain Eukaryota; kingdom Metazoa; phylum Chordata; class Chondrichthyes; order Carcharhiniformes; family Scyliorhinidae; genus Scyliorhinus; species Scyliorhinus torazame. Next base: position 342,709,609 of record NC_092709.1, on the reverse strand, counting down.
CCGGGGCTGGCATTCCTCCTCTATCCTCCTGTAAACCGTAGCTCTTCAAAGCCCTGCTTTCCACATCCTTATTTCTACCTGGCCTTGTTCTCGCTGACCTATATTGGCTCCTGAGCAGTCAACACCTCAGTTTTAATATTGCTTCTAGCAGTAAGTTGGACTTCCCTCTCTATGCCCCTCAGATTCTCTCCTTCTCTCCTGTGGTCCTCCTTTGATCAAGCTTTGAGTTACCTCCACCCACCTCTGTGAATTGATGCCAAATTTTGTTTGACGAAGTCCCTGTGAAGTGCCCCCCGCCCCTGCCCCCCACACCCCCCATCTGCTGACGATTAATTTCCTGCAAAGAAGTGGACGGACGGTTGCCACCTCCGGGTGAACCCGAACAGTGACCCTCTCAAGGCGAACTTGATTTTCTCCAAACCGAGAAAGCTAGCCATGTCCGATAGCCAGGCCTCCGGCTTCGGGGGCTTTGAGTCCCTCCAAGCTAATAGAATCCGTCTCCGGGCTACCAGGGAAGCAAAGGCCAGAACGTCTGCATCTTTCTCCTCCTGGATTCCCGGTTCTTCCGACACCCCGAAAATCGCCACCTCTGGACCTAGCGCCACCCTTGTTTTTAACACCGTGGACATGGCATCTGCAAACGCCTGCCAAAATCCCCTAAGCTTCGGACATGCCCAGAACATGTGGACATGGTTCGCTGGCCTCCCGCACATTTTGCTCACCTGTCCTCCACCCCAAAGAATCTGCTCATCCGGGCCACTGTCATGTGATCCCGGTGAACGACTTTGAATTGTATCAGGCTGAGCCTGGCACATGTTGCGGACACGTTGACTCTACTCAACGTGTCTGCCCATAGACCATCCTCTAACTCACTTCCCAGCTCCTCCTCCCACTTGCGCTTCAGCTCCTCGGTCTGCGTTGCCTCCGACCCCATAAGCTCCTTTATAAATGTCCGAGACGCTCCCTTCTACTACCCACCTTCTGGAAACTACCCTGTCCGGAATCTCCTTTAGCGGTAGGAGCGGGAAGATTGACACCTGTTTACGTAGGAAGTCTCGCACCTGCAGATACCTGAATTTGTTTCCCCTCGCCAACCCAAACTTCTCCTCCAGCGCCCTCATACTCGGAAAGCTCCCCTCTATGAACACATCCCCCATCCTCTCAATCCCCACTCTCCGCCATAACTGGAACCCCCCGTCCATACTCCCCGGGGCAAACCGGTGATTATCACAGATTGGGGCCCAGACCGAAGCTCCCACATGCCGCCTCCACTGGCCCCAAACTCTCAGGGCCGCCACCACCACAGGGCTGGTGGAGTACCGTGCCGGCTGGAACAACAGAGGCATAGTTACCAACGCCCCCAAACTGGTGTCCTTGCATGAAGCCGCCTCCATACGCTCCCATGGGGACCCCTTCCCCACCACCCACTTCCTGATCATGGCTATATTAGCCGCCCAGTAATAGTTACTAAAATTTGGCAGCGCCAGCCCGCCCTCTCCCGACTCCGCTCAAGCATTACCTTCCTCACTCGCGGGGTCTTGCCCACCCAGACGAAGCCCGTGATCACTCTGTTGACCCGCTTAATAAAGGACCGCGGAATAAAGATGGGGAGACACTGAAATACAAATAGGAATCTCGGGAGGACTGTCATCTTCACCGTTTGCACCCTCCCAGCCAGAGACGACGGAAGCGCGTCCCATCTCCGAAAAACGTCCTTCATTTGGTCTACTAGACGGGCCAGATTTATGCAGCCGGTCCCATTCCCGCACCACCTGGGTGCCTAGGTACCTAAAGCTTCCCCCTATTAATCTAAACGGCAGCTCCCCCAATCGCCTCTCCTGTCCCCTCGCCTGGACCGCAAACATCTCACTCTTTCCCATATTAAGCTTATACCCCGAAAACCGGCCAAATTCTCCTGGAGTCATCATGATTTCTTCCATCCCCTCTTGGGTCCGAAACGTACAGAAGCAGGTCATCCGCATAGAGCGAAACCCTGTGCTGCTCCCCCCCCCCCCGCCCCGGACCAGTCCTCTCCAGCCCCTTGAGGCTCTCAGAGCATAGAACATAGAACAATACAGCGCAGTACAGGTCCTTCGGCCCACGATGTTGCACCGAAACAAAAGCCATCTAACCGACACTATGCCATTATCATCCATATGTTTATCCAATAAACTTTTAAATGCCCTCAATGTTGGCGAGTTCACTACTGTAGCAGGTAGGGCATTCCACGGCCTCACTACTCTTTGTGTAAAGAACCTACCTCTGACCTCTGTCCTATATCTATTACCCCTCAGTTTAAAGTTATGTCCCCTCGTGCCAGCCATATCCATCCGCGGGAGAAGGCTCTCACTGTTCACCCTATCCAACCCCCTGATCCTTTTGTATGCCTCTATTAAGTCTCCTCTTAACCTTCTTCTCTCCAACGAAAACAACCTCAAGTCCATCAGCCTTTCCTCATAAGATTTTTCCTCCATACCAGGCAACATCCTGGTAAATCTCCTCTGCACCCGCTCCAAAGCCTCCACGTCCTTCCTATAATGCGGTGACCAGAACTGTACGCAATACTCCAAATGCGGCCGTACCAGAGTTCTGTACAGCTGCAACATGACCTCCCGACTCCGGAACTCAATCCCTCTACCAATAAAGGCCAACACTCCATAGGCCTTCTTCACAACCCTATCAACCTGGGTGGCAACTTTCAGGGATCTATGTACATGGACACCTAGATCCCTCTGCTCATCCACACTTTCAAGAACTTTACCATTAGCCAAATATTCCGCATTCCTGTTATTCCTTCCAAAGTGAATCACCTCACACTTCTCTACATTAAACTCCATTTGCCACCTCTCAGCCCAGCTCTGCAGCTTATCTATATCCCTCTGTAACCTGCTACATCCTTCCACACTATCGACAACACCACCGACTTTAGTATCGTCTGCAAATTTACTCACCCACCCTTCTGCGCCTTCCTCTAGGTCATTGATAAAAATGACAAACAGCAACGGCCCCAGAACAGATCCTTGTGGTACTCCACTTGTGACAGAACTCCATTCTGAACATTTCCCATCAACCACCACCCTCTGTCTTCTTTCAGCTAGCCAATTTCTGATCCACATCTCTAAATCACCCTCAATCCCCAGCCTCCGTATTTTCTGCAATAGCCTACCGTGGGGAACCTTATCAAACGCTTTGCTGAAATCCATATACACCACATCAACTGCTCTACCCTCATCTACCTGTTCAGTCACCTTCTCAAAGAACTCAATAAGGTTTGTGAGGCATGACCTACCCTTCACAAAGTATTGCTGACTATCCCTGATCATATTATTCCTATCTAGATGATTATAAATCTTGTCTCTTATAATCCCCTCCAAGACTTTACCCACTACAGACGTGAGGCTCACCGGTCTATAGTTGCCGGGGTTGTCTCTGCTCCCCTTTTTGAACAAAGGTGCCACATTTGCTGTCCTCCAGTCCTCTGGCACTATCCCTGTAGCCAATGATGACATAAAAATCAAAGCCAAAGGTCCAGCAATCTCTTCCCTGGCCTCCCAGAGAATCCTAGGATACATCCCATCAGGTCCCGGGGACTTATCTATTTTCAGCCTGTCCAGAATTGCCAACACCTCTTCCCTACGTACCTCAATGCCATCTATTCTATTAGCCTGGGGCTCAGCATTCTCCTCCACAACATTATCTTTTTCCTGAGTGAATACTGACGAAAAATATTCATTTAGTATCTCGCCTATCTCTTCAGACTCCACACACAATTTCCCATCCCTGTCCTTGACTGGTCCTACTCTTTCCCTCGTCATTCGCTTATTCCTGACATACCTATAGAAAGCTTTTGGGTTTTCCTTGATCCTTCCTGCCAAATACTTCTCATGTCCCCTCCTTGCTCGTCTTAGCTCTCTCTTTTGATCCTTCCTCGCTACCTTGTAACTATCCATCGAAACTTCACACCTCATCTTCACATAGGCCTCCTTCTTCCTCTTAACAAGAGATTCCACTTCCTTGGTAAACCACGGTTCCCTCGCTCGACGCCTTCCTCCCTGCCTGACCGGTACATACTTATCAAGAACACGCAGTAGCTGATCCTTGAACAAGCCCCACTTATCCAGTGTGCCCAACACTTGCAGCCTACTTCTCCACCTTATCCCCCCCAAGTCACGTCTAATGGCATCATAATTGCCCTTCCCCCAGCTATAACTCTTGCCCTGCGGTGTATACTTATCCCTTTCCATCATTAACGTAAACGTCACCGAATTGTGGTCACTGTCCCCAAAGTGCTCTCCTACCTCCAAATCCAACACCTGGCCTGGTTCATTACCCAAAACCAAATCCAACGTGGCCTCGCCTCTTGTTGGCCTGTCAACATATTGTTTCAGGAAACCCTCCTGCACACACTGTACAAAAAACGACCCATCTATTGTACTCGAACTATATCTTTTCCAGTCAATATTTGGAAAGTTAAAGTCTCCCATAATAACTATCCTGATACTTTCGCTCTTATCCAGAATCATCTTCGCCATCCTTTCCTCTACATCCCTAGAACTATTAGGAGGCCTATAAAAAAAACTCCCAACAGGGTGACCTCTCCTTTCCTGTTTCTAACTTCAGCCCATACTACCTCGGAAGAAGAGTCCCCATCTAGCATCCTCTCCGCCACCGTAATACTGTTCTTGACTAGCAGCGCCACACCTCCCCCTCTTTTGCCTCCTTCTCTGAGCTTACTAAAACACCTAAACCCCGGAACCTGCAACATCCATTCCTGTCCCTGCTCTATCCATGTCTCCGAAATGGCCACAACATCGAAGTCCCAGGTACCAACCCATGCTGCCAGTTCCCCTACCTTGTTTCGTATACTCCTGGCATTGAAGTAGACGCACTTCAAACCACCTACCTGAACACTGGCCCCCTCCTGCGACGTCAAATCTGTGCTCCTGACCTCTATACTCTCATTCTCCCTTACCCTAAAACTACAATCCAGGTTCCCATGCCCCTGTTGCATTAGTTTAAACCCCCCCAAAGAGCACTAACAAATCTCCCCCCCCCAGGATATTTGTGCCCCTCAGGTTCAGATGTAGACCATCCTGTCTGTAGAGGTCCCACCTTCCCCAGAAAGAGCCCCAGTTATCCATACATCTGAATCCCTCCTGCCTGCACCATCCCTGTAGCCACGTGTTTAAATGCTCTCTCTCCCTATTCCTCATCTCACTATCACGTGGCACGGGCAACAACCCAGAGATAACAACTCTGTTTGTTCTAGTTCTGAGCTTCCATCCTAGCTCCCTGAAAGCCTGCCTGACATCCTTGTCCCCTTTCCTACCTATGTCGTTAGTGCCAATGTGGACCACGACTTGGGGCTGCTCCCCCTCCCCCCTAAGGACCCGGAAAACACGATCCGAGACATCACGTACCCTTGCACCTGGGAGGCAACATACCAAACGTGAGTCTCTCACGCTCCCACAAAATCTCCTATCTGTGCCCCTGACTACAGAGTCCCCAATTACTAATGCTCTGCTCTTCTCCCCCCTTCCCTTCTGAGCAACAGGGACAGACTCCGTGCCAGAGGCCCGTACCCCATGGCTTACCCCTGGTAAGTCCCCCCCCCCCCCCCCCCCCCCACAAGTATCCAAAGCGGTATACTTATTTCTCAGGGGAACGACCGCAGGGGATCCCTGCACTGACTGCTTTTTCCCAGTCCCTCTTACAGTTACCCACCTATCTCCAATCTTTGGTGTAACTAATTCCCTGAAGCTGCTACCTATGACCCCCTCTGCCTCCCGAATGATCCGAAGTTCTTCCAACTCCAGCTCCAGTTCCCTAACTCGGTCTTGGAGGAGCTGGAGATGGCAGCACTTCCTGCAGGTAAAATCAGCAGGGACACTAACTGCATCCCTCACCTCAAACATCCTGCAGGAGGAACATTGCACTCCCTTCCCTGCCATTCCTCTAACTTTCTACCAAGATCTGGCTAACAGCTAAATTAAATTTTTTATAAAAAATAATAATAATATAATAAAATATGGTACTTACCTCACACCAATGGGTTTTATTATTAGGTTAGAGGAGGAGGGCGGGTGGGAGACACTACACGTGTAGTGTCTCGGGTTTCCTCTCCACCAGAATTTATTGGTGAGGGTCTTCCCAGACGTCCGCGGGTCGACTTCCTGTTCCCGCCTAAAACACTAATTTAAAAAAAAAAAATTCTCAGCTCCTGCTGAAATTGACTAACCAGCCAGCTCCACTCCCGCCGAAATCGACTGGCCTGCCCCTGCAAAGACAAGTGCTTTTAAAGGACAGACTTACCTCCCAGCAGCCACTTCCGCACTGCTCCCGCTGAAACTGACTCACCAGTTGTTCTCCCGCCGAAATCGACCGCCGAAGTAGAGCCAACGGCTCTATAGCCAGCGCAAACAACAGTGGGGAGAGGAGGCATCCCTATCTCATTCACCCGGTGCAGTCTAAAATAGTCCGATGTTGTCCTATTTGTCCGTACACTTGCCACAGGAGCCTGATACAGTAACCTGACCCAGTCAATAAAGCCCCGCCTGAATCCAAACCGTCCCAGTATCTCCCACAGATAGTCCCATTCTACCCGATCAAAAGCCTTTTCTGCATCAATTGCGATCACTACCTCCACCTCCCTACCTTCCGGGGGCATCATGATCACATTTAACAGCCTTCTTACATTGACCACCAACTGCCTGCCCTTAACAAACCCTGTCTGGTCCTCCCCAATAACGTCCGGAACACAATCCTCGATCCTGGAGGACAAGATTTTGGCCAGCAATTTAGCATCCACATTCAACAGGGATATCGGCCTGCAGGACCCACACAGCTCCGGGTTCTTGTCCCGCTTAAGAATCAGCAAAATGATTGCCTGTGACATCGTCAAGGGCAACACCCCTCTTTCCCTTGCCTCATTGAACATCCTCAACAACACCGACCCCAATATCCCCGAGAATGTTTTAGAAAACTCCACTGGGTACACGTCCGGCCCCAGGGCCTTACCCGTCTGCATGGCCTTCAAGCCCTCCACTATCTCTTCCAGCCCAATTAGGGCCCCCAGCCCTTCTACCAGCTCCCTGTCCACCTTTGGGAAATTCAGCCACTCCAAGAAGTGCCTCATCCCCTCTGGCCCCGTAGGGGGTTCCAACCTATACAGCCTACTGTAGAAAACCCTAAACGCCTTATTCACCCCTGCTGAATCTCCAACCAGGTTCCCATCTCCGTCCTTTACTCTCCCTATCTCCCTCTTCCTAAGCTGCTGTGCAAGCATTTTGCTAGCCTTTTCTCCATGTTCATAGATTGCCCCCCCCCCCCCCCTGCCTTCCTCAGCTGCTCCACTGCCCACCCTGTGGTCAGCAAGCTAAACTCTGCCTGTAACCTCCGCCGTTCCCTTAAAAGCCCTGCCTCTGGGGTCTCCGCATACCTCCTATCGACCTGTAGTATCTCCTTTACCAGTCGGTCCGTCTCTGCCCCGTCCACCTTCTCCCTACGGGCCCGGATCGAGATCAGCTCCCCTCTGACCCCCGCCTTCAGTGCTCCCGAAACCATTGCTGCTGAAATTTCCCCCGTGTTGTTGACCTGCAGGTAGTTCTGAATGCATTTCCTCAGCCACTCGCACACCCCTTCGTCAGCCTAAAGTCCCACATCCAACCTCCAGTGCAGGCGCTGGTTACTGTCTTTACTAACCTGCAGGTCAACCCAGTGCGGAGCATGGTCTGAGATTGTGATCGCCGAGTACCCCGTGTCCACCACCCCTGCCAGTACGGCCCTGCTCAAAATAAAGAAATCAATCCGGGAATACACTTTATGCACGTGTGATATTTAACTTTTCTTAACAGCACAGTGCTGCCCACGCAGTGACGGCAGACTTTCAACTGTGTTCCTTATATGGGAAGAGCGCAAGTTAATCTGTTTAAAATGGCCAAATGTTTCTTCATTCTTTTTCCCTATGTTGCTATGGGTCTGTAGTGTGGATAATCAGAGGCTTTTCCCCAGGGTAGAGGGGTCAATTACTAGGGGGCATAGGTTTAAGGTGCGAGGGGCAAGCTTTTGAGTAGATGTACGAGGCAAGTTTTTTACGCAGAGGGTAGTGGGTGCCTGGAACTCGCTGCCGGAGGGGGTGGTGGAAGCAGGGACGATAGTGACATTTAAGGGGCATCTTGACAAATACATGAATAGGATGGGAATAGAGGGATACGGACCCCGGAAGTGTAGAAGATTTTAGTTTAGTCGGGCAGCATGGTCGGCACGGGCTTGGAGGGCCGAAGGGCCTGTTCCTGTGCTGTCCTTTTCTTTGTTCTTTGCTGGCCAGTTCTTCCTTAAAGAACATTCATGAACCATATGGATTTTTACAACAATGGTTTAAAATCCAGATTTTTGTTGAATTCAAATTTCACCATCTGGCATGGTGGGATTCGAACACTGGTCCCCAGAACTATCCCCTGGGTCTTTGGGGCCACAAGTCCAGTGACAATACTACGTCACCACCTCCCGCAAGTTCCATAGGCGGAGAGTACAAAAGTCCAGGAAATATGCTAACCCTTCATAAATCAACTGGTTATGCCTCAAAGTGAGCATTGTGCCCCATTGTGAAAGTAGTGAGGACACTCACTAGAATGGCAGCATGAATTTGTGTTTCCATGGAGAGATTCAGGAAGCTGGCTCCTTTAGCGCAGAGAAAGCTGTTCAAAATGGAGGCTTCCATTGAGTGGAGAGGGAGAAACTTTGCGTTGGCGGGAAGGTCAGCAAGCTGAATGGCAAGAAGAGTTGGAGGCACGATGGGAATTGCTTTTTCATGCAGCAATGATGATTTGGAGTTCTCTGCCTGAAAGGACGGTGGAAGGTCAATTGTCGAAAAAAACGCATCTGGTTCACTGATGTCCTTTCGGGAAGGAAATCTGCCTTCCTTACTGGTCTGGTCTACATGTGACTCCAGACCCACAGCAATGTGGTTGACTCTTAACTGCTCCTCAAGGGCTTTTAGGGATGGGCAATAAATGCTGACACAATCTGTCCCATGAACAAATTTTTTTTTAAATCGCCACTTTCAAATCGGATCAGTATGGAAAATGCTGGAAAAAGTTCAGGAAGTCTGCAGAGAGGCAGAGTTGCTGACTTTTTTTGTCCAAAGGGAAGTGGTAAAATACATGAAAAGGGAACTTTTGCAGACCTATGAGGTGAGGGGAAAGCAGAGAGACTAGGACTAACTGGTTTTGAAGCATTGGCAGTGCTGGATGGCCGACTCTTGTGTTTTAAGATTCTCTGATTCCGTTGCAGAATTAGCACAGGGAGAGACATCAGGAGACTGATAACCCACTGAAAGTGAAAGAGGCACATCAGATTAGGAAGAGGTAGTTAGTAAAGGCTATATCGGGCTTTTACTGAACGGTTCTTGCTCAAGGTGGAAGGGTCACACTCTTGCCATTGCTGTGGAACCCCTGAATATCCTTGCTGGCTTCTGGTTGCAGCTTCTGCTGCTGCTCTCTTGCTATTCCTGTTGCTAATTCCTGCTAAGGGTTACGAATCTTTGCAATTCTCTACCTCAGCAGATTGTGGATGCTCCATTGTTGAATACATTTAAGGCTGGGATAAACGGATTTTCGGTCTTTTAGGGAATGGAGGACCGTGGAGATGTATCCCGAGATCAGCCACGATTGTACTGAATGGCAGAGCATTCTCGATGGGTCACGTGTTTCTTTTCTGGTCGTGATGTCTGTACTTTTTTTTGCTTGCTCTTTTTGCCTCTCTCTCTCTCTCTCTCTCTCTCTCTCTCTCTCTCCTCTGTCCTCTGTCCAGTCGCCTCCTCTCTCCCTCTTTTTTTTTTCTCTCCCTCTTTTTTTCCTCTCCCTCTTTCTTTTTCTCCCCGTCTTCTTTTTCTTCCCCTCTTTTTCTCCCCTCCTTTTTCTCTCTCTCCCCTCCTTTCTCTCTCTCTCTCTCTCTCTCACTCACTCACTCACTCACTCACTCACTCACTCACTCACTCACTCACTCACTCACTCACTCACTCACTCACTCACTCACTCACTCACTCACTCACTCACTCACTCACTCACTCACTCACTCACTCACTCACTCACTCACTCACTCACTCACTCACTCACTCACTCACTCATTCTCTCTCTCTCTCACTCACCTCACTCATTCTCTCTCTCTCTCACTCACCTCACTCATTCTCTCTCTCTCTCACTCACCTCACTCATTCTCTCTCTCTCTCACTCACCTCACTCACCTCTCTCTCCCTCACTCACCTCACTCACCCCTCTCTCTCTCTCTCTCTCTCTCTCTCTCTCTCTCTCTCTCTCTCTCTCTCTCTCTCTCTCTCTCTCTCTCTCTCTCTCTCTCTCTCTCTCTCTCTCGAACAGCTTCCCTCATTCCATTCCTCCTGTATCCCTCTTTATTTCCTCTATCTCCTTTCCCCACACACCGCTTCCGCTTTCCTTTACTGGCTACGCCCTGAGTCATAACATTCGTAAAGAAACTATTTCCACTGACCGGAGGATTGGTAATCAGAGGGCAACGATCTCCTCGAATGGTGGAGCGGACTTGAGGGGGTCAAATGACCTATTCCTGTTCCTACGTTCCAATACGCCATCTTCTCAATTTCTCTGCCTGGCTCTCCTCTCCTCCTTCAATAGGAAATTGGATATGTACTTGAAAAGGAAAGGTTTGCAGGGCATTGGGGAAGTGAGGGTAATGGCAGTAGGACTAATTGGATTGCTGACCGGAAACTGGCAAGAGCGTGATGGACTGAATGGTCACCTTCTCTGCTGTAATGGCCGTGTTTTCTGGCAGCGGAAGTGACTGGCCATTGGCGGTGTTTTGAGTGGCGCATCCGTCCTGCCGCAGAAAATCCCACCCTGTGATGTTTCCACGGGCAAGCAATTGGGACGCCAAATGGAATGTCGGCCTTCAGCACAAGGAGAGTAACGATGACTTGCTGCCATTGGGTAGTGCCTTGGTGACATCTCAACCTGGAGTATTGTGTGCAGTTTTTATCCCTTTATCTAAGGAAGAATATACATATCACAGAGGGCGTGCAATGGAGGTTCACCAGATTGATTCCTGGCTTGGAGGGGTTGTCTCCTGAGGAGAGATTGAGGAGTCTGTATTCCATGGAGTTTCGAAGAGACATACAAACTCCCTTACAGGGCGTGACAGGGTAGATGTAGACGCAATGTTTCCCCTGGCTGATTGATGTGTGGGGGACCAAGGGATACAGCCTCAGAATTCGGGACAGGCCATTTAAGACTAAGATGAAGAGGAATTTCTTCATTAAGCGGGTGGTGAATCTTTGGAATTCTGTTCCCTAGAGGGCTATGGAGGCTCAATCATTGAGTATGTTCAAGACAGAAATCAATAGATTTCTAGACACCAATGACATTGGGGAAATGGAGATAGTGTGGGATGGTGACATTGAGGTAGATGATCAGCCAAGATCTGTTTGAATGGTCGAGCAGGCTCAACAGACTCCACTCCTGCTCCTTTGATCTAAAGGGGTATGATATAGTTGGGACTACGTCAACATGGCTCCAAGGTGACCAAGGATGGAAAGTAAACATTGGGGGTTTAGAAAGGACAGACAGAAAGGAAAAGGTGGTGGAGTTGCATTGTTGATTTAAAGCTATTGATACAATATTGAGGAAAGATATTCGCTCAGATGGTGTGGAATCAGTCTGGGTGGAGTTAAGAAACATCAAGGAGCAAAAAACATTTGCAGGGGTGGTGTACAGACCAGCAAACTGTAGTGGTAATCTTGGGAACAGCATCAGACAGGAGATCAGAGATGCATGTGATAAAGGAACATTGGTCATTATGGATGACTTTAATCTGCAGATAGATTGGGTGACTCAAATTAGTCACAGTACGATAGAGGAGGAATTTCCGGAGTGTAAACAGGATGGTTTTCTGGACTAGTATGTTGAGAAACCAAGAAGGGAACAGGCAATCTTGGACTGGGGGTTATGCAATGAGAAAGGATTAGTTGGCAATCTAGGTGAGAGAACCCTTGGGGATGAGTGACCATAATATGGTAGAATTCTTTATCAAGGTGAATAGTAAGGTAGCTAATTCTGAGATAAAGGTCCTTAACCTCAATAAAGGTAACTATGATGGTACGAGGCACGAGTTGGCTAAGATGGACTGGGAAACATTACTGGAAGGAAGGGCAGCGGACAGGCAATGGCAGACATTCAAGGACCGAATAGATGAACTCTCAGTTGGAAGAAGGTGACTTAACACGCAATCTCTCTCCAAATCTGCTGATATAAGCCTCCTCATTCCTCACACTTTTTGTAGAATGGAACAGTCCCTTGCCCCATGGCGAGTGGTTATGTTGCTGGACTCGTGACCCAGTGATCCAGAGACATGAGTTCAAATCTCATTACGTCCCGTTCATTAACTGAGATTTAAAAATTCAATGAGTCAATGGATGAGCATAAACTACTGGATTGTTGATAAAACATATCTGGTTTATTAATGTCCTATTGGGAAGGGGGTGTGAGGAAGAGGGAGTCCTCAACACCAACTCCAGACCCCAGGAAGTCTTATGGCATCAGATCGAACATGGACACGGAAACCTGTCTCTGATTTTCCGCCCTTGACACTATTGGTAGAAATGCCCACTGGCACAGCCCTTGTGATGATGAAGTCTCATGTACACACCTTGAGGAAACCTTCCATCCTGTGTCACGGCATAACCACCGTGCCCAATGGGATAGATTTCAAACAGCCCAAAACTCCGTATCTAACGAGGCGTTGTAACCGTCAGCAACAGCAGAATTATATTCTAGCACAAGCTGCAGTTTTGTGGCCCAGTGTAGCCCTCCCTCTACTTCCGAGCCATGAGATCACAAATTGGAGAAGCTGAGCAGAGAGAAACCAGGTGAACGACTCAAACCCAAGGTACTCTCTCCTTCAGACCACTCAAAATGGGAACTCTGTTTCTACCTCCGCAGATGCGACCAGACCTGCTGAATAGTTCCAGCACGTTCTCTTTTTGTTTCAGGTTTTCCTGCAGCTGCAGTATTTTTCGATTTATTAAAGCCATTAGATCTTTCTTTTTTAAAGTTGTGGCTGTTGGGTGGATTGGTCATGATAAATTGCTCCTTAGTGTCTAAAAGGTTAGGTTGGGTTTCTGGGTAGTGTCAGGGCATGCGCCTAGGTCGGGTGCAGACTCGATAGGCCGAATGGCCTCCTGCACTGTAGTGATTCTGTGAACATAGAAAATCGAAGCAGGAGCAGCCCATTCGGCCCTTCGAGCCTGCTCCGCCAGTCATTATGTTCATGGTTGATCATTAAGTTTTTAAAATAAATTTAGAGTCCCCAATTATTTTTTTCTAATTAAGGGGCAATTTAGCATGGCCAATCCTCCTACCCTGCACACTTTTGGGTTCTGGGGGCGAAACCCATGCAAACAGCGGGAGAATGTGCAAACTCCACACGGACAGTGAGCCAGAGCCGGGATCGAACCTGGGATCTCAGTGCCGTGAAGCAGCAGTGCTAATCACTACGCCACCGTGCTGCCCTTCTTCATGATCAGACCTAATTCAGTGTGAAAAGTTGAAGGGAGCAGCACCAGTGAACTTAGAGGTGTTAACCTGATGATGCCACACCACGGGCCTCCATGTCACTTCTGTTTAGCATTGTTACAACAGCCCTACCCCGGAGGTCACAGGGTGTGGACCATCCGGTTCCCCAGGATCTCTGCAGAGTACCAACTAGCTAGCACTGTGGCTTCACAGCGCCAGGGTCCCAGGTTCGATTCCCCGCTGGGTCACTGTCTGTGTGGAGACTGCACGTTCTCCCCATGTCTGCGTGGGTTTTCTCCGGGTGCTCTGGTTTCCTCCCACAGTCTAAAGACGTGCAGGTTATGTCATGATATTCAAACACACACATCATGATGGACACACTAACAGGCAAATCAGAGTACACAACACCACAACCAATCACAGACAAGAACACCAACCACATAAAAAGCACGAGCACGACACCTGGAGGTCAGTAGGTCTGGGGAGAAGGAAGCATGAAAGAGCTGTTGAAACACCACAAGCAGGGAGCCCCCCACGTGCAGAGTGCAAAGACCAAGTTGTAAATAGTGAGTTTAAATAAACAAGCGTTGTACCATATGCAACTGTGTTGGCTCTTCTGTGTGTTAGAACACCCAACACCACATGGTACAGGAGTGGATCGATACCTGCCTACCAACCTGCCATTCTGGACATGGACCACACCGGCAAACCGCAGCCGATGCAAGTCACGGGGAACCTAGGCACCAACTGGAAGCTCTACAGGCAGCGATTTGACCTGTACATCCGTGCCACCGAAAAACAGAATGTCTCGGATGATTCGAAGATTGCAATGCTCCTCTTCTACGCAGGCCCCCACCCAAATGATGTCTTTAATTCACTGGTGTTCGAGGAAGGCGAAAACCAGGCCAAATATGACACGGTCATCCTCAAAATGGACCAGCACTTTCAAACTGAAGTAAACGAAACTTTCGAAAGATACATCTTTCAGCAACGCCTGCAAGGTAAGGAGGAGCTTTTTCAACCCTTTTTGACGCACCTCCGGATTCTGGCGCAGTCCTGCGGTTACGGCACCACCACAGAGTCCATGATCAGGGACCAGATTGTTTTTGGCGTTGCCTCCAGTGGCCTACGCCAGCAGCTTCTTAAAATAAAGAGCCTCACCTTAGCGTCTGCTGTGGAAGCCTGTGTCCTCCATGAGAATGCTGCCTGCCGTTTTGCCCGATTTCAGGCGTCCGAGTTGGCACGGAGGGGGTCCCCAGCCGTCGAATCGGCAAGCCAGGCCGCCCACGACGTTGAACGCATCCAGGCCGTCGATTTCTTCCCGCCCCACGGCCCGGACGACAGCGGCCGCTTCCCGCGCTTTTCGCGGTCTCCCGCGCAGGTGCGCGCCAAGAATAACGGCCACAACGAGGGACGCACTGCGCAGGCGCGCCCACCGCAAGATCGCACTGCGCATGCGCAGTGGCGCAACGAACGCCGTGACGTCATGACGTGCAGCAAGTGTGGAGGTCTACACTTAAAAGGGCAATGTCCTGCAAAATACCAACAGTGCAACAGATGTGCCATGATAGGCCACTACGCAGCCCGCTGTCGTGCGGCTCAACCCATGGATCCGGCGCATCCTCGACAACCTCGCACACGAGTCAGGACCGTCCAGCCCACGCATCAAGACTTCCAGTTAAGTGATGCAGATGACCAGGATGACTTCAGAGTTGCCGTCATTGATGTCAACAAGGTCAATGCCATCAATCCAGACGATGAGTGGTGTGCCACCCTGACGGTCAACCGATCGCGCGTCGCCTTCCGTCTGGACACCGGCGCATCCGCCAACCTGATTGCTTACTCTGCAGTCCAGGCCATGAAGGTCAAACCACTCATCACACCATCCCGGCTTAAGATGGTTGACTATAACGGGAACGTTATCCCGTCCGTAGGATCTTGCCAGCTACAGGTGACTCACAAGAGGTACACGGCCACACTCCCCTTCGAAGTTGTGGGCTCATCAAAGGACTCGTTACTGGGCGCACAAGCGTGTAAGGTCCTTCACCTGGTACAGCGCATCATGTCTCTCTCTCCAGATGAGATATCCGACTTCCCGGATGCTGAGTTCCACGCGAATCTCCATTCCCTCCTCGCTCACAACCAGGAGGTTTTTGAAGGCATGGGGACATTGCCACACACGTACAAGATTCGACTCAGACCGGACGCCATCCCTGTCGTTCACGCACCTCGCAGGGTTCCTGCGCCTCTCAAAGACCGCCTCAAGGCACAACTGCAGATTCTTCAGGACCAAGGGGTCCTATCCAAGGTCACGGAGCCCACGCCATGGGTCAGCTCCATGGTCTGTGTAAAGAAGCCCTCTGGCGAGCTCCGTATATGTATAGATCCAAAAGATCTGAACAACAACATCATGCGGGAACACTATCCCATCCCGAAACGAGAAGACCTCACCAGCGAGATGGCGCGAGCCAACATATTCACTAAATTGGATGCGTCCAAAGGATTCTGGCAGATCCAACTGGACCCGGCCAGCCGAAGACTATGCACATTCAACACCCCTTTTGGCAGATTCTGCTACAACCGGATGCCATTCGGCATCATTTCGGCATCTGAAGTATTCCACCGCATTATGGAGCAGATGATGGAAGGCATCGAAGGGGTACGTGTATATGTGGACGATATCATCATTTGGTCCACCACTCCGCAGGAACACATGCATCGTCTTCGACGTGTCTTCACCCGCATACGGCAAAATGGCCTGCGTCTCAACCGTGCGAAGTGTGCTTTCGGCCAGACGGAGCTGAAATTCCTCGGGGACCACATCTCAAGGTCCGGGGTCCGTCCCGATGCAGACAAGGTTAGCGCCATCACAGCCATGCCACGACCGGCTGACAAGAAGGCTGTCTTAAGATTCCTGGGCATGGTCAACTTCCTTGGGAAGTTCATTCCCAACCTGGCTTCTCATACAACAAACATGCGCCATCTCGTAAAAAAATCGACGGAATTCAACTGGCACCAGTCGCATCAGCAGGAATGGGAGGAGCTCAAGCACAAACTGGTCACGGCACCAGTGCTGGCCTTCTTTGACGCGACTCGCCCTACAAAGATCTCAACAGACGCCAGCCAATCTGGTATTGGAGCGGTACTCCTGCAAAAAGACAGCACGTCATCATGGGCCCCGGTTGCGTATGCCTCACGAGCCATGACCCCTACCGAACAGCGCTACGCGCAAATCGAAAAAGAATGCCTGGGCTTGTTAACTGGACTGGACAAGTTCCACGACTATGTGTATGGCCTGCCACGATTCACGGTCGAAACTGACCACCGCCCCCTGCTCAACATCATTAACAAAGACCTGAACGACATGACTCCTCGCCTCCAGCGCATCTTACTCAAACTCAGGAGGTACGATTTTGAACTGATCTACACTCCGGGGAAGGAACTCATAGTGGCGGACACTCTTTCCCGAGCAGTGAGCACACCACCAGATGCGGAGGGGTTCGTGCGTCAAATTGAGGCACACGTGACTCTGACAGCAGCAAATATGCCAGCTGATGATCCTTGTCTGGCCCACATACGCGCAGAGACGGCGACTGACCCTCTGCTGCAGCGAGTGATGCGCCACATGACGGAAGGGTGGCTAAAAGGGCAGTGCCCCCAGTTTTATAATGTGCGAGATGATCTCACCAATATAGACGGGGTCCTTATGAAATCGCATAGGATCGTCATTCCACACAGTGTGCGCCAGATGATTCTTCGTCAACTACACGAAGGCCACTTGGGTGTCGAAAAATGCAGACGAAGGGCCCGGGCGGCGGTATATTGGCCGGGTATTAATGAAGACATAGCCAACATGGTGCTCAACTGCACAACCTGTCAGAGGTTTCAGCCGGCGCAACCTCCGGAAACACTTCTACCACACGAGATGGTGACGTCCCCCTGGGCGAAGGTGGGTGTTGACCTATTTCACGCGCTCGGCAGAGATTACATTGTTATTATAGACTACTTCTCAAACTACCCGGAAGTCATGCCTCTCCATGATCTGACGTCGTCCGCAGTCATTGGGGCCTGCAAGGAAACGTTTGCTCGCCATGGCATTCCAAGGACTGTCATGTCAGACAATGGACCTTGTTTTGCCAGCCGTGAATGGTCGTCCTTTGCCGCAGCATATGGTTTCACTCATGTGACATCCAGCCCTCTGCATCCACAATCGAACGGGAAGGCTGAAAAGGGTGTCCACATCGCAAAGCGGCTCCTGTGCAAGGCGGCTGATGCCGGATCGGACTTTAACCTTGCCTTGCTGGCCTATCGATCGGCCCCGTTATCCACGGGCCTCTCGCCAGCGCAGCTACTAATGGGTCGCTCCCTCAGGACGACGGTACCTTCCGTCCTGGCACCGACAACAGACCATGAGGCGGTTCTTCGGGACATGCAACTGCAGCGTGATCGCCAGAAAGGTCGGTACGACACACGAGCGACGGACCTGCCCCCCCTGTCCTCCGGAGACAATGTACGCGTCCATCAACCGTATGGTGGCTGGTCAGCACCGGCCGAAGTCCTCCGACAAGTGGCTCCCCGCTCGTTCCTGGTTCGCATGCCGGATGGTTCCGTGCGTCGCCGCAATCGGCGCGCCCTTCGCCGACTTCCACGTTCACAGCCACACAACACGCCAGATCCTCAACAGGCTTCCGAGGATGACTTTGTGGAGCTGCCGCACATCACGCCCTTTCCATCGCCACCCATGGCCATGCCTGCACAGCAGCCGGTGGTTCTTGATCCACCCTTAAGGCGGTCAACCCGAATTCGTCGCAAACCCATTAGAATGGACTTATAATACAGTTCATATGTTTAATAAGTTGGACAATTTTACATGATAACCTGTTGTTGTTTATCGTTCCAGATGTCGTCTGACTGGACAACTGTTCAAAATTTTTTTTCTTCTTCTCTCGTTCGCATTTCTGTTATGTTATGGTACAACTGGATTCATGTGACGCACTCGACATCGCCCCATGTACATAGTTCCGTCATAGACACATGCTGCACACGACACACACACACTCTTAGATGCACTCACGTCACGATCATATTTATTACCACGTAGGCACATATCTTTGTAAAAAGGGGGGATGTCATGATATTCAAACACACACATCATGATGGACACACTAACAGGCAAATCAGAGTACACAACACCACAACCAATCACAGACAAGAACACCAACCACATAAAAAGCACGAGCACGACACCTGGAGGTCAGTAGGTCTGGGGAGAAGGAAGCATGAAAGAGCTGTTGAAACACCACAAGCAGGGAGCCCCCCACGTGCAGAGTGCAAAGACCAAGTTGTAAATAGTGAGTTTAAATAAACAAGCGTTGTACCATATGCAACTGTGTTGGCTCTTCTGTGTGTTAGAACACCCAACACCACAGGTTAGGTGGATTGGCCGTGATAAATTGCCCTTAGTGTCCAAAAAGGTTAGGAGGGGTTATTGGGTTACGGGGATAGGGTGGAAGTGAGGGCTTAAGTGGGTCGGTGCAGACTCGATGGACCGAATGGCCTCCTTCTGCACTGTATGTTCTATGTTCCCCGGTAATGGGGTGGCTCTTCACCTTTAACAAGGGGAGCCCACCGAATATATAAACCCCGGCCTAAGTGTAGGGTGGGAGACCCTTGGGGGAGTGGAGTAGTTAATGTACTTATCTGTAACCATTTATTTTTGCATCTTACCCTTCGTTCCATGTGATTACTTTGTGTGGATTCTACAAGCATGTATGCTTTGGACATAGTTTTAAAAAATATACTTTTATTCTCCATTTTCACATTTTCTTCAGAATTTACACCCCACCAACAAGCAGTAAACGGTATCGGATACAATGTCAATCCCCCTACCAACAACAACGATCCCATCCTCCCACCACCCCCCAAGCAACGACCCACCTGACAATATCAATATAAGCAAGAAAAAAACTAAACCACCCAAGGAGGAAAAAAGAAAAAGGAATCCGGAATCGCCCCTGGTCACCGTTGACATATACAGTCCATGTAAGAGTACCGTGAATGGCATCCATGAATTGTTGACTCGCCCCCACCCCCCTCCAAGACTCCTCCCCTCCACTTCCTCTTGTAAACTCCTCCCCCCAAACTCAGTTCCTTCCCCCAACTTTTCACCCTGGCTAGACTCACCGAAACCTGGTCTGCCAGGCTCCGATGGCCGCAGCCCCTCCCCCCACCTCACTCCCGTTCACTGGCTGGCTTAAACCGGCCAGCGTGGAGGCCCCCGCCCGGGTCTCCTTCCCCCTTGCCCGGTGTGGTAATACCAGGTATTGCGGTACCAGAGAGAGGAATGACCATTGGCTAGACCGCGGGGTCTACCATTGGGCAATGTACATAGCCCCGCCCTGAGAGGCAGGGTATAAGAACCTGTGCTGTCCCCAGCAGCCTTCACTTCTGTAACTTCGCTGCTGGGTACAGTTCTATCTGATTAAAGCTGAATCGATATGACTCCACGTGGACTCAAGAGTATTGATTGTGTATCACCCGGTCCCAGGAAAACCAAGAAATCCCCTTTAGCACACAACCCCCACATACACACCCAAGCCTCAAAGAACCATCATTGCAAATGAAAGTCCCATCTCTTCCCTTGTCCAAATATGCAGCATCAACTTATTTAGTACATACACCAACACGCAGTGAAAAAATAAAGTGAGGCTACATCGGAACACGACCCGCTCTCAGTCCAATTTCTCAGTTCTGCCACAGTCCTTCTGCCTTCGCAAACTCCTCCGCCGCTTCCACCATCCCAAAATAAAAGTCCTTGGGTTTGTTAGGTCACCCTCAACTTGGCTGGATATACTATGCCGCACTGCACCTTGCTGATGTACAGTGCCTTCTTCACCCGGCTGAAGGCAGCTCGCCTCCTCGCCAGCTCCACCGTAAAGTCCTGGTATATGCGTATACCAGCTCCAGCCCACTGCACCACCCGCTTCTGCTTTGCCCAGCACAGGACCTTCTCCTTCACGCTATACCTACGGAAACACAGAGTTACTACTCTTGACGGTTCACTCGCCTTTGGTATGGGCCTCCACGACCGATGAGCCCAATCCAGTTCGTATCAAGCGGGATCGTCCCCCTCCCCCAATAGCTCCGCCAACGTCGTGGCAGAATACTCCATCGGCCTCGGGCCTTCCACCCCTTCAGGCAGACCGACGATCCTCCGATTCTGCCGCCTGGATCTGTTTTCCAGGTCTTCCATTTTGGCTCGCAGACCCTTGTTGGTCTCTGTCACCCTCCGCAGCTCCTTCCCCATCGAGGCGAGTTGATCACTGTGCTGCGATAATACCTCTTCCACTTCCTCTGTGTCTCACCTTGCACCCGCAACACCGCCGCTGCGCTTGATACCGCCGCCCTCACCGGGGCAATCGCCTCCTCCACCAGCACTTTCAATACCGCCCCCATCTCCTTCTTCATCGCTTCCATGTGCTTTGTGAACTGTTTTTCCAGTTCCACGACCATCACTTTGGCCACTTCTTCTGCTGTGAGCGATGCGGCCTCCCCTGGTGCTCCAGCCTCTGCTTTCCTTACAGTTCCTGCGCTGACGTTTCCACTCACTTTCATTGACCCCCTTTTTCACGGCTGGTTTTTTTCCCCCAAGCTTGGACACTTCTCCTCCCTGTGCCTTCTTACAGCTTTTTCAGCCTCCGTTGCCCCTGGAGCCGGGCGTTAAAACCCCAAAATTTCTATTCCCGAGTGGGAGCCCTCCAGTGTGCGGCTGCCTCCCGCCCGCCGTCACCGGAAGTCCTGCTTTGGACATAGTTGAGCAACCTCACAAACAACAGCTCTTATCTAGCTCTGCAATCCTGCCATTATGTTGGTGCAGAAGATAGGGCAGCACGGTGGCGCAGTGGGTTAGCCCTGCTGCCTCACGGCGCCGAGGTCCCAGGTTCAATCCCAGCTCTGGGTCACTTGTCTGTGTGGAGTTTGCACATTCTCCCCGTGTTTGCGTGGGTTTCGCCCCCACAACCCAAAGATGTGCAGGGTAGGTGAATTGGCCACGATAAATTGCCCCTTAATTGGAAAAAATGAATTGGGTACTCTAGATTAAAAAATTTTTTTTTTTAAATGTTGGTGCAGAAAACAAAATGTTGGTGCAGAAAACTAGATGAAAGCATTTGCGACTATCTTGAGCCAGAAATGCTGAGTGGATGATCTATCTTGGCCTCCACCTAAGGCCCCCACCATCATGAAAGCCATTCTTCAGCCAATTGAATTCACTCCACGCAACATTCAAGAAATGGTTGAGCGTGCTGGATACAGCAAAGGCTATGGGCCCTGACAATATCTTCTGTAGTGTTGAGGACTTCTGCTCCAGAACCGGATGGGCCTAGTCTAACCAAGCTGTCCCAGCACAGCCACAATACTGACATCGACCCATGAATGAATGGAATCAAGGCCTTGCTATCTAGTACGTCCTCCCCTACCGTGGTCTTGATTAATCAGAGAGTTGGCAATGTCCAACAACTTCAGCGTATCTCCTCACCCAGCCCTTTACAACAGCCCTACGTGCTCCCGCATTAGCACATTGTGACCTCACACCTATGTGACAATCCAGGCTCAGTTTGGACAAGTAACTTCACAGTAACTTCATTTGAAGCGTACCTGTGACAATAAGCAATTTTCATTTCAGTTGCCTCCTATCAAAACTCTGGAATTCCCTTCCTAAACCTTTCCTTCTCCGTGTCTTTTGAAATGCCCTTTACAACCTACCAAGCTTTTAATCACCTGTCCTAATGTGGCTTGGTGTCAAATTTTGTTTGATAATTCTCCTGTGAAATGTCTTGGGACATTTTAATATGTTAAAGATGTAGTGATCTCTAGATGTGCATGTACACAAGGGGTTAATGTGTAATCAGTCGCACCACATGATCACTAGAGGGCTGGAGCAACAGGGGTATAAAAGGCAGCCACATTGCGTCTCTCTCTCGGGTGCACTGGATCAAAGCAACAGCAGACTAGTTTAGATGGCCAGTGGAGTTACATATAGTAACCAAAGTTAGATCTTGTTAACCTCACCACAACCAAGGATTGAGTAGCACATGTTACCTACCACACAGGTAACAAAACAAAAGACATTGTATATAATTAACACCCGGCTCTCTCTATTGCTGACAGTCTCTCTATTGACAAGTGCAAGGAAGATCATGAACTACCTTATTAGTCGGATTGAAGCCATTCCTTTGGATGCCTCTGCCACTTGTTTGCTCCCTCCTGCCCCATGTCTTCCCAACCCATTTCCAGGCTAATCCTCTGTGGGGAAACCCACCTCCTGTTCCCTTGACCGCGTTCCCACTAATAAGCCCATCATTGTGTTGTCTCCATGTCAAATCAATGTCTCCACTTTATGATGTAAACTGCGACTTTTTTCCACCATTTGTTATTGCTGACTCGCAAGGAGAGATGACGAAAAGGTTGTTCGCTAAGTACAAGATAGTAACGAATAAGAAAAAACTTTGATCGGATGAGCGGTGAGAATGTGGAACTCACAGTCACAAGGCGTGATTGGGGGATAACATGGATTCCTTTCAGGAAAAGTTAAATATATATGTGGCAAAGGCTAACTGTTCCTTTGGAACAGATGTAAGCAGGTGATTTGCCTGCCTCACATGCCGTAAGACATGGGAAGGGAACTAAAACATTATATATATATTATATATATATATATATATATATATATGGTTTCTGATTGGTAAATAAAAGTGAAGAATAGACATTGTCCTTGGGCCTGTAGACTCAACACTCGTATTTGACTCAAATGTGTGTTTGTAAGAGTTAACCTTGCGTGCATCTGATAAAATGGCAACAATATTAACAGAGCCAGCAATTGACTTCTGATTGGTGTGAGTGCTTGACTTCCTGAACGGCAGAAGGTGTTTGTTCAGTAAATAACTGGTGCATTTATCTGTGTCGTGTGGAAGGTAAGCTTTTTGTACAATTCTGGGTTCAGGGTAAACCATTTCGGACAGAGATAAGGAGACATTTCTTCACCCAAAGAGTGGTGAGCCTGTGGAATTCATTACCACAGGGTGCATGAATAGGATGGGAATAGAGGGATACGGACCCAGGAAGTGTAGAAGATTGTAGTTTAGTCGGGCAGCATGGTCGGCACGGGCTTGGAGGGCCGAAGGGCCTGTTCCTGTGCTGTACATTTCTTTGTTCTTTGTTGATGCTAAAACTTTGAATATATTCAAAAGGCGGTTGGATATAGCACTTTGGGAGAATGGGATCAAAGGCTATGGGGAGAAAGCAGGATTATTGAGTTGGATGATCAGCCAGGATCGTGATGAATGGCTGAGCAGTCTCGAAGGGCCAAAAGGCCTCCTCCTGCTCCTATCTTCTACGTGTGTAACTCCCATCTTTCGGATGAGTGATTAAACTGAGGCCCACCTCGGGTATTACAAAATTCAGTGAAACCATTTCGAAGACGGCCCAGGGGTGTTCTCCCCACTGTCTTGACCAGTATTTATCCCTTAATCACCATCAGAAAAACAGATTGTCTGGGGTTTTATCACACTGCTCTCTGTGGGAACTTGCTGTGCACAATTTGGCTGTCGTCTTTTCCACTATGCGGCACGGAAGCACAGTGGTTAGCACTGTTACTTCACAGTGCCAGGGACCCGGGTTCGATCCCCGGCTTGGGTCACAGTCTGTGCGTTCTCCCCGTGTCTGCGTGGGTTTCCTCCGGGTGCTCCGGTTTCCTCCCACAGTCCAAAGATGAGCGGGTTAGGTGGATTAGTCATGCTAAATTGCGCTGTAGTGTCCAAAAGTTAGGTGAGGTTGCTGGGTTAGGGTGGGGTTGCTGGGGATAGGGTAGAGGTATGGGCTTAGGTAGGGTGCTCTTTCTGGGACGGGTGTAGACTTGATGGGCTCAATGGCCTGTCTACACTATAAATTCTATGATTATAACAGAGCATTTCAAAAAGCACCTTGTAATATGTAAATCGTTTTGAGATTTCCATTGGTGATAGTGTCATATAAATGGAAGTCTTTTTCTTCTAAAGCGAATGCATGAGGTTAAACGGGGGTTATAATGGGCACCACACCTGTGGCTGGTCAATTTTTAAAAAATATATTGAACAAGGAAGAAAGGCGATAGTTTTAGGCTGAGGGGTGGCAGATTTAAAACCGACAAATGAGGAGGAATTACTTCACTCGAAGGGTTGTGAATTGGTGGAATTCTTTACTCCAGAGTGCAGTGGATGCCGGAACATTAAACAAATTTAAGGAGATAGAGAGGTTTTTAATTGGCAGCGGGAAGGGCAGCTCGGTGGCACAGTGGTTAGCACTGCTGCCTCACGGCGCTAAGGATCTCGGTTCAATCCCGGGTCACTGTCCGTGTGGAGTTTGCACGTTCTCCCCGTGTTTGCGTGGGTCTCACCCCCCCACAACCCAAAGATGTGCAGGTTAGGTGGATTGGCCACGCTAAAACATAATATCGAAAAACATAATTGGGTACTCTAAATTTATATTATTAAAAAGAAGAGGGGGGGAAAAAAAACAATAATTAGTAGCAGGATGAAGGATTACGGGGAGCAGGCAGGATGAAAGATTACGGGGAGCAGGCAGGATGAAGGATTATGGAGAGCAGGCAGGATGAAGGATTACGGGGAGCAGGCGGGATGAAGGATTACGGGGAGCAGGCGGGATGAAGGATTACGGGGAGCAGGCGGGATGAAGGATTACGGGGAGCAGGCGGGATGAAGGATTACGGGGAGCAGGCAGGATGAAGGATTACGGGGAGCAGGCAGGATGAAGGATTACGGAGAGCAGGCAGGATGAAGGGTTACGGAGAGCAGGCGGGATGAAGGGTTATGGAGAGCAGGCGGGATGAAGGGTTATGGGGAGAAGGCGGGATGAAGGATTATGGGGAGCAGGCGGGATGAAGGATTATGGGGAGCAGGCGGGATGAAGGATTATGGAGAGCAGGCAGGATGAAGGATTACGGAGAGCAGGCAGGATGAAGGATTACGGAGAGCAGGCGGGATGAAGGATTACGGAGAGCAGGCGGGATGAAGGATTACGGAGATCAGGCGGGATGAAGGATTACGGAGATCAGGCGGGATGAAGGATTATGGAGAGCAGGCAGGATGAAGGATTATGGAGAGCAGGCGGGATGAAGGATTACAGGGAGCAGGCAGGATGAAGGATTATGGGGAGCAGGCAGGATGAAGGATTATGGAGAGCAGGCGGGATGAAGGATTACGCAGAGCAGGCGGGATGAAGGATTACGGAGATCAGGCGGGATGAAGGATTATGGAGAGCAGGCAGGATGAAGGATTACGGAGAGCAGGCAGGATGAAGGATTACGGAGAGCAGGCAGGATGAAGGATTACGGAGAGCAGGCAGGATGAAGGATTACGGAGAGCAGGCAGGATGAAGGATTATGGAGAGCAGGCAGGATGAAGGATTACGGAGAGCAGGCGGGATGAAGGATTACGGAGAGCAGGCAGGATGAAGGATTACGGAGAGCAGGCGGGATGAAGGATTACGGAGAGCAGGCGGGATGAAGGATTACGGGGAGCAGGCAGGGTGAAGGATTACGGGGAGCAGGCAGGATGAAGGATTATGGAGAGCAGGCGGGATGAAGGATTACGGAGAGCAGGCAGGATGAAGGATTACGGGGAGCAGGCAGGATGAAGGATTATGGCGAACAGGCGGGATGAAGGATTACGGAGAGCAGGCGGGATGAAGGATTATGGAGAGCAGGCAGGATGAAGGATTACGGAGAGCAGGCGGGATGAAGGATTACGGGGAGCAGGCAGGATGAAGGATTATGGAGAGCAGGCGGGATGAAGGATTACGGAGAGCAGGCGGGATGAAGGATTACGGAGAGCAGGCAGGATGAAGGATTACGGAGAGCAGGCGGGATGAAGGATTACGGAGAGCAGGCGGGATGAAGGATTACGGAGAGCAGGCAGGATGAAGGATTACGGAGAGCAGGCGGGATGAAGGATTACGGAGAGCAGGCGGGATGAAGGATTACGGGGAGCAGGCAGGGTGAAGGATTACGGGGAGCAGGCAGGATGAAGGATTATGGAGAGCAGGCAGGAAGGTGGGGATGTGATCAGTCATGATCGTACTGAATAGCAGAGCAGACTTGAGGGGCTGAATTGTCCAGTCCTGCCTCTAGTTCTTGCGTTTATGTTTTCTAACACGTGCTGAGGCTATCGGATGAATTAAAAGATGTGTAAGAGCTATTCAACTGGAGACAGTTCATTCTTGGGAAATTATGGAAATTATTTTAGGTCCTGCACCTTTTTGTTACTGTTCAAACGTTTGCAACCTTCCTGCCTGTTTATTTGGATTTTAAAGAGTTTAATCTGTGAATTAAGTGAAGTTACTGAGCAGACACAATCTGCACGTCCCAGCATGCCTTTCACAACTCCAAGACGTCCCAAAAAGGTCTTCGCAGCCCCAATGAAAGTACTTTTGAAATTATAACAGCAAATGCTGAAAAAGTTCCGCCTGTCTGGCGCACCTGTGGCGAGAGAAGCTGGATTAACTTTTCAAGTCCGTACAAAATCCCACCAACAGCAATGTGACAAATATTGGGGGAGGAGGTCGGAATACTGGGAGAATGCTCTACTCCACATAGTGTCATCCACCTCCAAAAGATTTAAATGCCTCATCCAAAAGTTATGGCACTTGCACCATTGCGACTATCCATAAATTCCTGCAAAGAAGTGTTGGTTGTGGACAAACCGAGGGTGAGGTTGAACCCCACAACCTTCTGTCTTGATTGAGAATCCTACCCACTGAGCCACGGCGCTACCAGTGATGGGATAGCGTCAGCTAAGAACAACCTGAAAGGCAGCAGCTGGGAGTGGTATTGCCGCTGGCGAACTTTGTCAGAAAAAGTGCGATGAAAGAAAGAGGCTGGGCAGTGATGCCCTCTGCAGTTCAATAGCCAACTGGCACTCCCTTGTCGAGTCTCGGCATCTAGTGCGCGTTGAGTTTGACATTGGAGGCATTCAACTGTATTCAGGGGTTGTGGCTTCAGGAGAGAATGGAGGACGTGGCAATGAAACCGATGTCCTTCAATGTCACGATAGGTCGTTGGTAGCTAATGACTTGCGTCTAGTCATAACAGGGCATTGACCAACTGAGAAATTTTAGTTTAATCTCTGAAATATTACGCAGAAGTGGCTTTGACTCTCCCCCTTGCTAACCCGACAATTAAAAAGAAAGGAATTTTGGATATCCTCTGGAATAGAACTCCTTTATTTTAATTTTGGAATGGAGTTCCCAATTTACTGCAGCATAAGGAGAAGGCTATTCAGCGTGTGTCTGCGGGCGGACGTGCTCTTGTTGACTGATGGGAGTACAAGAGGGCAGGTTGGTGCTCACATGTGTGATCATGTTTCTGTGGGAGAGAAGTGACTGACACAAAGTGCAATTTGCGAATGATTTATGGGACCGTGATTTTGCAGAGGAGAAGGAATTGTTTTGGAAATAAAAAGAAGAAAAGCTGCTGTTCCACAAACAATTAGTATGTGCCATTTCACAAATGCCGTGCCTCCCTTCAACAATTAGCACTTCAAAGATGCTAATTTTGCGAAGTGGGTACACCACGATACATGTCTGGCTAGAACAGTGAATCGGGTCTCAGTTGGAATAGGCCGTTGTCCATGGATTGACGCCTTGAGGAAGGTGCCATCACTGATCCCAATCTTCAGAGAATGTGACTTCAAATTCCATTGTGACAGCTTGAGAATTTGAAATCAGTAAAAAAAGACTTGCATTTATATAGTGCCTCTCGCAACCCCTGGTTACCGCGAACCCCTGGTTACCGCGAAGCGCTTTGCAGTCAATGATGTACTGTTGTAATGTAGGAAGCACAACAGATAATTTGCACACAGCAAGATCCCACGCACAGCAGTGTGATATCTCTGATTTTAGGATGTCAGTTTGAGGACCATGGCTCTGGGGAACTCACCGAATTTGAAAATAGTGCCACGGGACTCTGAAGTGGGACTTAAACCCACAACCTCCAGAGGCCAGAGTGCCTCCGAGAGACGACTGACATTTTTTAAAGTCCCTTCAGGGGATGTTGCTGTCTGGGCCAGCATTTATAGCTCATCCCTAATTACCCTTGAACTGAGCGGCTCGCTAGGCCTTTTCGGAGGACATTCAAGGGCCAACCACTGTGAATCTGGAGTCACGGGTAGGCCAGACCAGGTGAGGGGTGGAAGATTTCCTTAAAAGGGAAACCAGATGAGGTTTTACGACCATCAACAATCATGAGACATTTAATTCCAGGTATTTATTGAATCGCCACCTGCCCTGGAGTGGGATTCGAACCCAGGTTCTCAGAGCATTGCCCTGGGGGGTCTCTTGATTACTAGTCCAGTCACAATACCACTACGCCATTGCTGCCTTATGGGCTGTAATGCACTCCGCTGCCACCCCATCTGTTGCGAACTGAATGAATTCACACACACAATAATCAAATTGCTCGATATTTCAGCAACCAACCCCCTGTAACTTAATTATTTAAAAAGAATCTAGAATTTAAAAAAAAAACTTGCCTCAGTACAAATGCCCATGATGCTGTTGGATTGTTGATTAAAACCCTGCTGGTTCACTAATGCCCCTCTGGGTAGGAAAGTTGCTGTTGCATCTAGGGCCAGACTGGGTAAGGACAGCACGGTCCATTTTACTGACCACCAGCATGTGTTTTAAAACGGCCTTGGGAAGTGGTGGGGTTGGAGGTTGGTGGTGACGAGGTGCATCTGAATTTGCGTTCTCTGTATTATTAGACCAAGCCTCGGAATTGCTAAAGGTAATGTAACCGTTACCAAAGTAAGGATTACTGATCCCTGAGGCTGTGCAGTGACTTGGTGGCTTGATATGCGGCCTGCTGCCGAACCTTACAGGCCCATGTTCAATGGAGGTCCATATTAAATGGATGATGCTCACTTGACTAAACCGCTTGAGCAGCGGATGAGTGTGAAGCCAGCTCCGGGTGGTCTGTATCCAAGGGAGAATCAGCAAACATCAGGAGAACAGCAGAGAAAATGATAGGACTCCAGAATCTTGCAGTGCAGACGGTGGCCATTCGGTTCATCTGGCACTGTTGCTTCACAGCGCCAGGGTTCCAGGTTCGATTCCCGGCTTGGGTCACTGTCTGTGCGGAGTCTGTACGTTCTCCCCGTGTCTGCGTGGGTTTCTTCCGGGTGCTCCGGTTTCCTCCCACAAGTCCCGAAAGACGTGCTATTAGGTAATTTGGACATTCTGAATTCTCCCTCAATGTACCCGAACAGGCGTCAAAAGTGGCGACTGGGGGATTTTCACAGTAACTTCATTGCAGTGTTAATGTAAACCTACTTATAACAAAGATTATTATTGTTATCTTTGTTGACTCTTTGAAAAGAGCTTCCCAATTTAATCTTGCACGTTCTACTCTTTTCCCCATAGCCCAATAAAAGTTTCTACTTTTCAAGTGCACATCCAAATCCCTTTTGAATTTGCACTTACTATTATATTTTCTTCTGCAAGACAGTCGTGTATTTTAACTTGCTGCGTTTCTAAAAATTTGGTTGCAACAATTATTTTCACTCAGGCTCTTTTGGCAATTATCTTGAACCTGTGTCATTGAGTTACTCCCTTCACCACCCAAATAATGCCAATGGGAACAGTTTAGTTTCTCCGTTTAGCTAACCCCTGTGGTCCCTTCAGTAAAAGGGGGGGTGGGGAAAACAAGTGCTGCAAGGAAATACTGAACCAGGTCAGGAATAATGAAATTTGTGATATTCTGCTGTTTGTCTACTCCAGACATTAAGAGGGTGGCCAGACATCGGGCTTGGTACCTAACAGATTACTTGGCACTTTTCACAACCTCAAGATATTCCAAAGCGCTTTACAGCCAGTCAAATACATTTTGTAGTTTATTTACTGATGCAATGCAGGGAACATTGCAACCAATCTCCAGACAATTAGATTCCATAAACTCCACCAGTTTGTTAATGATTAGATAATCGGTTGTGATATTGTTTGAGGGATTAATAAGGTAAAGTTGCCATAGTCCCAGATGACCATCGGGGTAGAGCTGACTGGTGGTGATTTAACCTGAGGATCACCACACCTCAGGCGAGGGACAAGGTTGAGAATCTCGGCCGGTATGGGAATTGCTGCTGGTCTCGCTCTGTATCACAAACCGGCTGTCTAGCCAACTAAGTTAAACCAGCCCCCAGGAGGGATAAATATTAGCCAGGCCACCACAGAACTGTCCCTGTTCTGCTTCAAAGAGTCCATTGGGATTCTTGGCATTCGCTTGAGTCGGCAGACAGGGCCTCTTCAGGGGCAGCGCAGTGGTTAGCACTGCCTCACGGCACCAAGGACCCAGGTTCGAATCCGGCCCCGGGACACTGTCCGTGTGGAGTTTGCATATTCTCCCCGTGTCTGCATGGGTCTCAACCCCACAACCCAAAGATGTGCAGGGCAGGTGGATTAATCATGCTAAAAATGAATTGGGTACTCTAAATTTATAATAAAAAGACAGGGCCTCTTCCCTGGTTTCATGTACCTGTGACGGTGCAGCACTCCATTTCAATTTGGTTATGTGATCAAGTCTTTGGAGGTAGGCTTGCCCGCATCCCGGGCGCTGGCCCGCATCCCGGGCGCTGGCCCGCATCCCGGGCGCTGGCCCGCATCCCGGGCGCTGGCCCGCATCCCGGGCGCTGGCCCGCATCCCGAGTGCTTGCTCAGTGAACCATAATCACACCTAAAGCAGGTGGGTCTGTTGGAATTGAGGTTTGGCATTGAGCAGAGTGAGTAGAAACTTAATTTAATTACCTGTTCAAAGGCTGACTCACAGACCTCATATATAAGCATCGACCATTTAATCTAATTTGATTCTAATCAAGCAACCAACAAGTAATCCAAACTTGAGATGTGTCAACTCCTGCAAAGCGTGGCGTATCAAATTGATTTGGACGATCTCAGGGAGAGCGCGCCGCTTCTGAAGCAAGGTTTTGAGAGGTCCGTGCTAAGAGTTACGGAGAAGCCAGTGCAGCCGCCAGGGATGAGCAGAGAAGGGCAGAAATGGGAGCTTAGAACAAGGTCATTCAGGCCAACTTCAATCTTAAGCTGAGTGGGAGCTTAAACATCCTGAGCGTGCAACTCCATCTATAAATAGCAGTGTCTCCAACAAACAAGAGATGGTTTGGAGAGGGGAGGATTAGCAATACAGCAGGAAATACATTAGTGAGGGTATGACGCCATTGTTTACAAACCAGGCCTGGGTTCTTGGCTACCTCCCAGGTGCTATTAGAAAGTATGTAGAACCATACAGCATTGAGGAAGGTCATTGGGCCCATCGTGCCTGCTCTTTGAAAGAGCTATTTAGTTGGTCGTACTCGTCTGCTCCTGTTTTCCTTCACATGTTCAAGTGCGAGGACATACAAAGGCAAAGAAAAATATTTAATTAAAGTAACACAGGTTATGGAGTGATATGAAATGATAAAATTTTTCAAAAAGAAGCAAGTATGGAACTATGTGGATTTAAGCAGACTTTTGAGTAAATTGAAGCATTGTGTACCAGGGGTAAGGTTTTAAACAGTGCTGGGGAACTTGCTTCATGGCTGTGGGACTATGGAATTCACATCCAGAGTTAGTGATTACATTTGATTGGATAGAGGAATTAAAAAGAAATTCATTCATGGGATGTGGGTGACACTGACGAGACAGGTTTCTCTGAACTGAATGGCTTCTTGGTCCATTGCAGAGGGCAGTTGTGGCTTCTTGGTCCATTGCAGAGGGCAGTTGTGGCTTCTTGGTCCATTGCAGAGGGCAGTTGTGGCTTCTTGGTCCATTGCAGAGGGCAGTTGTGGCTTCTTGGTCCATTGCAGAGGGCAGTTGTGGCTTCTTGGTCCATTGCAGAGGGCAGTTGTGGCTTCTTGGTCCAAAAGTCAATCACATTTCTATGGGTGTGGAGTTGCGTGTCGGCCAGACCAGGTAAAGACAGCAGATTGCCTCCCCTCGGGCAGCAGTCGATGGAGGTTGTCATGGTTATCATTATTGATGCCAATTGCCATGGTGGGGTTTGAACCCATGCCCCCAGCATATTAACCTGGGCCTCTGGATTATGCTACCATCGCCTCCGAGGATGTGATATAGGAGCAAGGCTGGTAAATGTGATGAGGAATATTTGCTTGTGCGAGTATAAACGGCAACATGGCAGATTGGGCCACATGGCCTCTCTCCATCTTGCAGCTCAGAATTAACAAATGGTTACAGCACAGAAGGAGGCCATTCGGCCCATCTTGTCTCTGCCAGCTCTCCGCCAGAGCAACCCAGCCATTCCCACACTCCCACCTTTTTCCCTGTAGCCCTGCAAACATTTTCTCTTTGGATAATTATCCAATTCCATTTTGAAAGAATTGAACCTGCCTCCGCCACATTTCTTTTAAAAATCAATTTAGAGTACCCAATTCATTTTTTACCAATTAAGGGGCAATTTAGCGTGGCCAATTCACCTACCCTGCACATCTTTGGGTTGTGGGGGCAAAACCCACGCAAACACGGGGAGAATGTGCAAACTCCACATGGACAGTGACCCAGAGCCTGGGACCTCAGTGCAATGCTAACCACTGCTCCACTGTGCTGCCCCTCCACCACATTTCTGAGCAGTACGTTCCAGATCCTAGCCACTCGGTATGTAAAAACATATGCCACCTTTGGTCCTTTTGCCAATTTCCTTCAATCCATGTCCTCTGGTCTCGCCCTTCTGCCAATGGGAGCAGTTTCTTCTCTCTCCCTATTCTATCGAGACCCTAACGATCCTGAACACCTCTCTCAAATCTCCTCCCCGATCTCTCTCCCACAAGGCGGACTGCCCCAGCCTCTCGAATCTGTCCATGTAACTGAAGTCGCTCATCCCTCCAACTATTCTCTTTAAAGCACAGTGCTCAGAATTGAACACAATACTCCAGTTGAGACCAAATAAGTGTGATATATAAAGTTCAGTCATAACTTCCTTGCTTTTATTATGGAATCATAGAATTTACAGTGCAGAATGAGGCCATTTGGCCCATCAAGCCTTGGAAAGAGCACCCTACCAAAAGGTTGGTAAAGGCAGCCTTGAGGAGGAGTTTATAGAATGTGCCCGGGATAATTTCCTGGAACAGTATGTAATGGAACCTACAAGGGAACAAGCGGTTCTAGATCTGGTCCTGTGTAATGAGGCAGGATTGATTCATGATCTCATAGTTCAGGATCCTCTTGGAAGGAGCGACCACAATATGGTGGAATTTAAAATACAGTTGGAGGATGACAAGGTAAAATCAAACACTAGTGTTTTGTGCTTAAACAAAGGCGATTACAATGGGATGAGAGAAGAACTAGCTAAGGTAGACTGGGAGCAAAGACTTCATGGTGAAGCAGTTGAGGAACAGTGGAGAATCTTCTGAGCGATCTTTCACAGTGTTCAGAAAAGGTTCATACCAACAAAAAAGAAAGACGGTAGAAAGGGGAAAAATCAACCGTGGATATCTAAGGAGGTGACGGAGAGTATCAAATTGAAGGAAAAAACATACAAAGTGGCAAAAATTAGTGGGAGACTAGAGGACTGGGAAGTCTTTAGGGGACAACAGAAAGCTACTAAAAAAGCCATAAAGAAGAGTAAGGTAGTCTATGAAAGTAAACTGGCTCAGAAAATAAAAGCAGATAGTAAAAGCTTCTACAAATATATAAGACAAAAAAGAGTGGCTAAGGTAAATATTGGTCCTTTGGAAGATGAGAAGGGAGATGTAATAATAGGAGACGGGGAAATGGCTGAGGAGCTGAACAGGTTTTTTGGGTCAGTCTTCATAGTGGAGGACACAAATAACATGCCAGTGACTGATGGAAATAAAGATATGATAGGTGAGGACCTTGAGATGATTGTAATCACTAAGGAAGCAGTTATTGGGCAAGCTAATGGGGCTAAAGGTAGACAAGTCTCCTGGCCCTGATGGGATGCATCCCAGAGTGTTAAAAGAGATGGCTAGGGAAATTGTAAACGCACTAGTGATAATTTATCAAAATTCACTAGACTCTGGGGTGGTCCCAGAGGATTGGAAAGTAGCAAACGTGACACCACTGTTTAAAAAAGGAGGTCGGCAGAAAGCGAGTAATTATAGGCCGGTAAGCTTAACTTCGGTTGTAGGGAAAATGCTGGAATCTATCATTAAGGAGGAAATAGCGGGGCACCTGGAGGGAAATTGTCCCATTGGGCAGACACAGCATGGGTTCAAAAAGGGTAGGTTGTGTCTGACTAATTTTGTAGAATTTTTTGAGGACGTTACCAGTGCAGTAGATGACGGGGAGCCAATGGATGTGGTATATCTGGATTTCCAGAAAGCTTTTGACAAGGTGCCACACAAAAGGTTGCTGCATAAACTAAAGATGCATGGCATTGAGGGTAAAGTGGCAGCATGGGTAGAAGATTGGTTAACTAGCAGAGAGTGGAGATAAATGGGTGTTTCTCTGGTTGGCAACCTGTAACTAGTGGGGTCCCTCAAGGATCAGTGTTGGGCCCGCAGTTGTTCACAATTTACATAGATGATTTGGAGTTGGGGACCAAGTGCAATGTGGCAAAGTTTGCAGACGACACTAAGTTGAGTGGTAAAGCAAAAAGTGCAGAGGCTACCAGAAGTCTGCAGAAGGATTTGGATAGGTTAGGTGAATGGGCTAGGGTCTGGCAGATGGAATTCAATGTTGCCAAGTGTGAGGCTATCCATTTTGGGAGGAATAACAGCAGAATGGATTATTATTTAAACGGTAAGATGTTAAAACATGCTGCTGTGCAGAGGGACCTGGGTGTGCTGGTGCACGAGTCGCAAAAAGTTGGTGTGCAGGTGCAACAGGTGATTAAGAAGGCTAATCGAGTTTTGTCTTTCATTGCTAGAGGGATGGAGTTCAAGACTAGGGAGGTTATGCTGCAATTGTATAGGGTGTTGGTGAGGCCGCATCTGGAATATTGTGTTCAGTTTTGGTCTCCTTACCTGAGAAAGGACATATTGGCACTGGAGGGAATGCAGAGGAGATTCACTAGGTTGATCCCAGAGTTGAGGGGATTAAATTATGACGAGAGGTTGAGTAGACTGGGACTGTACTCATTGGAGTTTAGAAGGATGCGGGGGGATCTTATTGAAACATATAAAATTATGAAGGGAATAGATAAGATAGATGCGGGCAGGTTGTTTCCACTGGTCGGGGAAAGCAGAACTAGGGGGCATAGCCTCAAAATAAGGGGAGGTAGATTTAGGATGGAGTGTAGGAGGAACTTCTTCACCCAAAGGGTTGTGAATCTCTGGAATTCCTTGCCCAGTGAAGCAGTTGAGGCCCCTTCTTTAAACGTTTTTAAGAAAAAGATAGATACCTTTCTAAAGAATAAAGGGATTCGGGGATATGGTGTACGGGCCGGAGAGTGGAGCTGAGTCCACAAAGATCAGCCATGATCTCATTAAATGGCGGAGCAGGCTCGAGGGGCCAGATGGCCTACTCTTGTTCCTAGTTCTTATGTTCTTGTGTACCTAAGCCCACGCCTTCACCCCAGCCCAGTAACCCCACCTAATCTTTTGGACGCTAAGGGGCAATTTAGCATGGCCAATCCACCTAACCTGCACATCTTTTGGACTGTGGGAGGAAACCGGAGCACCCGAAGGAAACCCACACTTTTGTACTACCAGCCCAGGATACCATTTGCCTATAGCCACTTTCTCGACCTGCCCTGCTACTTTTAAGCAAGTTGTGTGCGTCTACTCCCAGGTGTCTCTGTCCCTGCACCGTTTTGAAATTGTACTTTTTATATTGTCTCTCCTAATAACTTTTCACACATTTCCTTATTATTAACTGACTTCTGCCAATATTCTGAATGCTGTTGTCTTCATGCTGCCTGTCGGTGGTTGTGTCGGTGTTGGGGCCGGCGACCTGTGAGAAACGTTTTCAGTTCCTTTTCAGATGCCAGAGTCCGGATGTGAGACAACTTGACTTTGGCTCTTTGACACCAGCAAGCGAGGAGACCGAAAAATGCCAAGAATCCGCGCACAATCTGGATGATTGATCATTATCTAACCATTCTGCAATATCTTGCAATAATTTATTTTTAGTGAGTGACCTTGAACTGAAAAAATGCAGTGAGAATAGGAAATATGTGTCCAAATCTGTAAGGTTTCTTTGCCTTCCTCCAGTGCAGGAAAATACTGAAACACGTGCATCTGTGGGCACAACCTCATTGCAAATAATTCTATTTCATAGTCTGTGCATTGGCAGTAGGGTTATAGCTCATGCCCCAGCAATGTGCCCCTGTGATGCACTACAGTGTTGGAATAAACATTTCCTCTCTGGAAACATTTAACACAACAGAGTTGGCGAATCTCCAGCAGCGCAAAGCTTTCCCTGCATTTGGAAATCCCACTCTAAGCTATTAGACCGCGTCTGAAATTGTGTTTGCCTTTCAAGAATTTTAAGCACACAGTCCAGGCTGACACTTCAGTGTAGTACTGAGGGAGTGCTCCAGAGGTGCGATCTTTCAGAAGAAACGTGAAACCAAGTAACTTGTCTGCTCTTTCCGATGCTGTGACATGTCTATCCCCAACATTAGTAAGATTAGATCATTTCTCTCACTGCTATCTGTGGGATCTTGGTGTTTTGGAAAATTGACTGCTGTGTTTCCTACATTTATGACAAACTTCAAAAGTACTTTGTGATGCCTGAATGCAAGTCTGCCTTTTTTCACTATCTGACAGACTCTCTCTTGAGGAAGAGTGTGGAGATACTGGGGGGTGGGGGAATTTTGAAGTGAGACATTGTAGGTGAAGCCAACTTCTCTGTAACTGTCCTGATAAAGCACCAAGGATAATAAAATAAAAATTCCTCTTTTGATTTCTTTGTTTACAGAGATGGTAGGTGGGGTGGCACAGCGGTTAGCACTGCTGCCTCACGGCGCCAGGGACCCATGAAAGATTGTCCATGAAAGATTCCTCTAACTCTGAGTTAGGGGCAGCACTTCTGGGTTCGATCCCAGCCCCGTGTCACTGTCCGTGTGGAATTTGCACATTCTCCCCTTGTGTGTGTGGATCTCACCCCCACAATCCAAAGATGTGCAGGGTAAGTGAATTGGCCACGCTAAATTGCCCCTTAATTGGAAAAATAGAATTGGGTGCTCTACAAAAAATTTTTAAACTCTGATCTA
The DNA here is from genome assembly GCF_047496885.1 of Scyliorhinus torazame. Taxonomy (NCBI): domain Eukaryota; kingdom Metazoa; phylum Chordata; class Chondrichthyes; order Carcharhiniformes; family Scyliorhinidae; genus Scyliorhinus; species Scyliorhinus torazame. The sequence continues at coordinate 342,671,839 of NC_092709.1, read as the reverse complement.
ACCAATCTCTGTAAGATTGTAGCCTGATTTTTATTTTTGTTAAAACTCCCATTCAACCTAATCCTTAGACCCACATTTGGACCTGTTGCTGGATGGGCATCATCGGCAGCAATAAGGGCTTCCAGTTAACCTGGTGGCTAAGGTAGAAAGTTGTTTCACAAAGGCACCATCATGAGAAAACTGGGCACTGGGAAGAGAAAGGGGAAAGGTGTGTTGTGCCTTTATCTAAACCACAGTGCGTGTTTAACCCGTATATGGTGGACAAATGATCACACAAGTTGTTCAGTACAATAATTGTTTATTAATATACACAAGGTTAGTTACTTAATCACATGTTAAAGCACATTAGCCTATATTCAAATACACTTAAAACGACAGCGAGTTCTTGAGGTTGAAGTGATGAGGTGGAGGTGTCAGGCTGGAGTGGGAATCATCATCATTATCATCATCATCCTTCTCAGCTGAAGAACACACCAGCCCGACTGTAGAGTCACCAAGTAATGCCCAGGCTGAGATCAGCTAACACAGCCCAAGACCGGGTGGGGGCTGGGGAAGGGCTCACCTGCAGAAAGCGCTTCTAATAGCACATGGAACAGTCAGTGTGTTAAGATTGTAAAGCTGTGGTGGCTGACTAGTTTGGGTTGGTGTGGAAACCTTTGCTTGTAGGGGGTCATTTTGTTTTGCTTGGTCATTTTTTAATTTGGCTGGAACATGTATTTGCTTCAGAGAAGTGGACCATTTACTCCCTCGAACCTGTTCTGCCATTCAGTTTGATCATGGCTGACCTGCGCCTCCCCTCCATTTTTCCATTGATATCTCTATCAAACACGCACTTGTTGATCTCAATCGTAGAAATTCCAACTGACTCCCAGCATGTACAATCCTATCCGGGAGAAATCTCACCCCTAAATGGAATTAGTTTTAACTTTGTGCCCTCTGTTTTGGATTTTCCCTTCAAATGGAACCGTTTCTATCGCTATTGAACCCCTTTATCATTTCAATTCGATCACCCTTCAACGTTCTAAACTCAATAGAACGCAAGGCAAATTTTCATTATACTTGAGCATTGATCACGAGCAATATTGTCAAAATGAATGTTTGATTGATCCACTCGTCTTCTCCTTCAGGAACCAAATAAATATACTGTGTTGCCATTGTTACTTTAACATGTAATGCAAGAATTAAAGAGTGCTACAGAATACACCATCATGCTGCAGGTGATATCGTTTAGAATGCTCACTGTCAAAAAAATTGCATTTTTAAAAAGGGGGACATGACTCATAGAACAAGAATGCCAGTGATGTGTTTTGTAAAGGCTTGTTTGCACAGATCTCCCATAGGAGCAGCTATGGATGTAGATCTTGGATCTGTGAAGTAGTTCTTTGCTAGCCATTGCTAATGACTATGTCAGCGTAGCATGCTTGTTATTGCTTGTCTACACCTTGTCACCAGCCAGCTGTTACCACACTGCTCCCAAACAACTTTGGAATGCTCTGAATACTGTCCCAATTTGGGGGAAATCGTCTGAATTTTTTTCTGTGTGAATTATTTGTTTTTGTGAGAGGTGGAGCTGGGGTGACTGTTACCTGTTCCATTAGATGCACTGATCCTGGTTGTGGGATCCTCATTTCAAACACCTTGGGCGTCATTCTCCGCCAGCGGGAGTCTCCGTTCTGCCGGCGCCCGGGGGTTTCCCGACAGCGTGGGGCTGCCCCACAATGGGAAACCCCATTGACCGGCCGGTGTTACGGAGACTCCCGCCGGCCGGTCGGCGCAGAAATGGGGCGGGTAGGAGAATTTCGCCCCTTATCTGCAATTGTTTTGTAACTTGAGCACTTCCTGAGATCATGAACGATGGGTCATACTTTCTTCATTTATTTCCTGAACAATTGAGTTCCTTCTGCCCCATTACTGACGCACACTGACCCATAGAGTCTCACATGGCCATTCAGCTTGATAGAACTGAGTGACTTGTTGGGCTATTTCCGAGCATGGTTAAGAGTCAGGTCAAGTTGGTATGGGGCTGGGGTCAGACTGAATGAGGACTGCAGGTTTGTTAACTTGCTTTGTTACTTTGTGCTCTTATCCAAGATAGACTCTTCCTTTCCAAGAAGTAGATTACTGCCAATCCTTCGTACCAAAATGTACCATCTCACACTCATCTATATTGAAATCAGTTCACCATTTACACATCCAACCTACAGGCCTGTAAACTTTGTCTTGTATTTTGTTGCAGTCTTACCCGGTATTAATGAGACATCGCTGCAGGAGTTCCTCCGTTGGGCCTAGAACACAGCCCTGTCTACAGTTGCTTCATCGGTAACCTCCACCCATCATAAGATTAGAAGGGGAGATCATCTTGGGGACACTTGACTGCAACAAACTCTAGCAAAACTGGAATCAATGGGAATCGAGGAGGAAACAAAGGCTGTGGTGGTTGGAGGTCAAACATCTTGCCTCCAAAACATCACTGCACAAGTTCCTCAGGGTAGTGTCCTAGGTCCAAACATCTTTAGCTGCTTCATCAATGACCTTCCATCCATCATAAGGTCAGAAGTGGGGATGTTCGCTGCTGATTGCATGTTCAGCACCATCAGTGACTCCTCAGGTACTGAAGCGGATGTGCCCATGTGTAGCAAGTCCTGGACAACATCCAGGCTTGGGCTGATAAGTGACCAGTCACACCTGTGTTGCACAAGTGCCAGACAATGACCAACTCCATCCATCTCCTCTTGACATTCAATGGCATTAGCCTCACTAAATCCCTCTCAATCAACATCTAGGGTGTTTACCATTAAGCAAAAAGCGATTGGACCAGCCATATAGATAAAAGCAAAACACAGTGGGTGCTGCAAATCTGAAATAAAGACAGAAAACGCTGGGAAGACTCAGCAGGCCTGGCAGCATCTGTGGAGAGAGAAACAAAGTTAATGTTTTGAGTCCTTTTCAGAGCCATATAAATACTGTGGTTACAAGAGCAAATTAGAGGCTGGGATCTCTTCGACTATTCCATAGAATGTCCAATTCACCTAACAAGCACCTCTTTTGGGACTTATGAGAAGAAACTGGAGCATCCGGAGGAAACCCACGCAGACACGGGTAGACTCCGCACAGACAGTGACCCAAGCCATGAATTGAAACCGGGTCCCTGGCGCTGTGAAGCAACAGTGCTAACCACTGTGCTACTGTGCTGCCCTCAGTTGGCATCTCACCGACACTGAAATTCATGTACCAGGATGGGAGGGCTGGATGGCCTATTCCTGCTCCTATGTTCCTATACTCTGTATATTCAGGATGTGGAGATGCCGGCGTTGGACTGGGGTGAGCACAGTAAGAAGTCTTACAACACCAGGTTAAAGTCCAACAGGTTTGTTTCGATGTCACTAGCTTTTGGAGTGCTGCTCCTTCCTCAGGTGATTCAGGTGATTCATATCCAGGTGTATATTCATGTGTGTATGGTCGCTTAACAAATATATTTCACCATTTTACAACCTATGTAGTTAAAGCACTTGAATACTCTCTTTTTGTCAGTATATCTTACTAAATAACGCATCAAGTACAAATGCAAACTGGTACAGTAGCAGTTATGTGACGGGACCAGTAATCCAGGGAACGCCAGTTCATATCCAACGGCAGGCTGAAAATTGAATTAGGCTTTTTGAAAACCAAAAATCTGGAGGCAAGAAATGACCCTGAATGAAGCTGCTGAATTCTAATAAAAACCCAACTGGTTCACTGAATTCCTTGTCAGTTTCAGCAGATTTCCTTCCTTAAATGTGACCTATTCGTAACTCCAGTTCCAGCGCCTCTTACCCTCTAAAGATACTCCGAAAGAAAAGACCTGCCAGCCCTACCGGAATGTCGGCCAACCTTGCCAACGATGTTGATTGTTCCCAGAATGGACGAGTTTTTAAAAAGAAATGCACAATGCCCATTCCCAAGGACATTATCTGTTCATTTTTTGTTCCGATTATTTATGAATCAAATTTCTGAAATTCCCTCCCGAAAGCGCTTCCATCTTTCCCTCCTCGTTTTAAACTCTTCCTTTAAGACAGTCCTTAAAACCTATCACCTTCATCAGTGGAAGAGAATAGAGAAGTTGGTGTGTCTTTATTTTTTAAGTCGTAAATGTTATTATCTTGTAGAGGAATGGCAGGGTGCCTGTGACCCCTGGAGTGTATGTCACGTTCCACGTGGGAACTCCAGGACATTTCCTGTGCCCTGGATAACCATATGTGCAGGGAGTGCCGTCAGCTGCAGTCGCCTCAGCTCCAGATTTCCGCGACTAGCGTCACTGTGGCAAATCCGTGATTTTGAGAACTTTGTGGATATCCCGTTTAAAAACGGGGTCACCCTGCAGCTGAGGGGGTATGCAGGAAGAGAGTGAAGGAGTGACCATCGGGCAGCTGGGAAGAAATGGGCAGGTAGTGCTGCAAGAGTCCCCTGGGTGCATTTCACTCCCAACCAATATTCCATTCTCAATACTGATGAAGTGATGGTTCACCTGGGGAGTGCGGCCAGAGGCAAGTCCATGACACCATGCCTGGCTCAGATGTACAAGGTGGCACCAAGGAGACTGGAAGAGCAATTGTGCTTGGTGATTTGTTAGGGAAACATAAAGATATTATTTTATGCATCTGGGATGGTGTGTTACCCCCCTGATGCCAGGGTCAAGAATGCCACTGAATGGCTACAGGGAGGGCGAAGAGCCAGTGGTCATGGTCCACATAAGTACCAACAACAGATTGAAAGAGTGATGTGGTCCTGAAGTCAGAATTTGGGGAGCCTAGTAGGAAATGAGCAAGTGGGACCTCAGAAGAAATAATCTTCCAATGACCCCTGGTACCACGCGCAAGTGAGTATCGAAACAGAAGGCTGTGCGGTTAGAGAGATTATGCAAGGGGGAGGGCTTCAGATTCTTTGGACACTGGGATCTGTTCTGGTGGAGATGGGACCTGGAGAAGCCGGATGGTATTGCACCTGAACCGAGCCGGATCAAATACCCTTATGGGGAAAAGTGCTATTGGTAAGGGTTTCTACTGAGCAGTAGGGTGTTGGAAAAATAAATTCAAAGCAACAAAGGTATGGATGAAGGTTCCTGAAATAGATAAGTTGAGGAATGGGTACAGGTGGATGCCGTGACAGAGGTGGAAATAGGCAGTCCTGGGATGAACTGATATGTGGTCAGGAGCTCATCTCGGGGTGACCTATTTCAACAATTTTGAAAGTAGCTTGGTTCCGCCTCGGAGAGCCGTCAGGAATAATAAATAAATAACCTTCATTGTCACAAGTAGTCTTACATTGACACTGCAATGAAGTTACTGTGAAAAGCCCCTAGTCGCCACATTCCGGCGCCTGTTCGGGTACACTGAGCGAGAATTCAGAATTCTCAGCTGGTACGGGAAGGGCAATTTAATTTGATGGCTATGGAAGGGAGCCTGTGCCAGGGACTGACGCCGATAGTTTTGACCTTCCCAATATTTAGATTGTACTTAATGAGCTAAAGTTCATGAAGGAAGTACTGAAGTAAGATCTGCTGCTTCAGCCACAATGATTCGACTTCCTCATCACTGTAACCTTTTGCAAAGGTTTAAATTGGTTAATGTGTGTCTCTTGCAAATAGCTGACCTGACTGAGAACAGAACAGACCAGTGTTACGTGAGTGGGTGTCTGGGCAAACCTGACCTATCATCTTTTAACATGCAACCGACATAAGAACATAAGAACTAGGAGCAGGAGTAGGCCATCTGGCCCCTCGAGCCTGCTCCACCATTCAATGAGATCGTGGCTGATCTTTTGTGGACTCAGCTCCACTTTCCGGCCCGAACACCATAACCCTTAATCCCTTTATTCTTCAAAAAACTATCTATCTTTATCTTTAAAAAGTTTAATGAAGGAGCCTCTACTGCTTCACTGGGCAAGGAATTCCATAGATTCACAACCCTTTGGGTGAAGAAGTTCCTCCTAAACTCAGTCCTAAATCTACTTCCCCTTATTTTGAGGCTATGCCCCCTAGTTCTGGCTTCACCCGCCAGTGGAAACAACCTGCCCGCATCTATCCTATCTATTCCCTTCGTAATCTTATATGTTTCTTTAAGATCCCCCCCCTCATCCTTCTAAATTCCAACGAGTACAGTCCCAGTCTACTCAACCTCTCCTCGTAATCCAACCCCTTCAGCTCTGGGATTAACCTAGTGAATCTCCTCTGCACACCCTCCAGTGCCAGTAAGTCCTTTCTCAAGTAAGGTGACCAAAACTGAACACAATACTCCAGGTGCGGCCTCACTAACACCTTATCTGTTGGGATTATTTCTTTTTCCAAATTCATTTTCAGGAAGTGGTTAAAGAAAGAGGGACGGTTGTCTATGTAGCACCTTTCGCAACCTCAAGACATTTCAAAGCACTTTTAAGCTAAGGGAGAACGTCGGAAGTGTAGTAACTGCTGTATTTTTGGAAATGTGGTAGCCAGTTTTCACACCCTGAATACCCACAAACAGCAATGTGGTAGTGACCTGCTAATCTGTCTTTGTGATGTTTGAGGAATAGATATTGGAAAGGACATTGGGAATAACTCCCAATGCTGTGCAATAATGTCACTGCTGAATGATGCTACATTGGGTAATTGGTTGCTTTTTGAAAAAAATAGTTCAAGGAATGTGGGCATTGCTGGCAAGGCAAACGTTTATTGTTCATCCTTTTATAAAAAAAAAAAATATATATACTTATCCAAGATTTTCAACAAAGGCCCCCCCCCCCCCAAAAAGAAAGCAACAAGAACACAACAAGTAGAAATTATACATTGGATTTCCCCCATGTACAGTAACCCCCCTTATAACAGTAAAAAGCACAAATAGGGGGAAAAAAACCACCTTAACCCCCCCAAGAGAACCCCCCCCCCCAAGAGAACCCCCCTCCCCCACCCCTGGGTTGCTGCTGACCTCCTCCTAACGCTCCGCGAGATAGTCTAGGAACGGTTGCCACCGCCTGAGGAACCCATGCACAGACCCTCGCAAGGCAAACTTTATCCTCTCCAGCTTGATGAACTCTGCCATGTCATTGATCCAAACTTCCACACTAGGGGGCTTCACATCTTTCCATAATAGCAAAATCCTCCTCCGGCCTACCAGGGACGCAAAGGCCAGAATACTGGCCTCTTTCGCCTCCTGCACTCCCGCTTCCACCGATACCCCAAATAATGCCAACCCCCAGCTCGGCTTGACCCGGGCATTCACCACCTTGGCATAGTCCTCGCAAAACCCATCCAGTGCCGGGCACGACCAGAACATATGGACGTGATTTGCCGGACTCCCCGAGCACCTCCCACATCTGTCCTCCACTCCAAAGAACCTACTCAACCTCGCCCCTGTCATATGCGCTCTGTGAGTAACCTTGAACTGTATTAGGCTGAGCCTGGCGCAAGAGGAGGAAGAATTAACCCTACTCAGGGCATCAGCCCACAGACCCTCGTCTATCTCCTCCCCAAGCTCCTCCTCCCACTTGCCCTTTAACTGCCCCACCGAGGCCTCCTCCTCTTCCATCAGCTCCTGATAAATCGCCGAAACCTTCCCTTCTCCAACCCATACCCCCGAAATCACCCTGTCCTGAATCCCACGCGCCAGAAGCAGCGGGAATTCCCTCACCTGCCGCCTCACAAACGCCCTCACTTGCATGTACCTGAAAGCGTTTCCCGGGGGTAGCCCAAACTTCTCCTCCAGAGCCCCTAGGCTCGCAAACGTCCCATCGATGAACAGGTCCTCCTTTCTTCTAATCTCTGCCCGATGCCAGCTCCGAAACCTCCCATCCATCCTTCCCGGGATGAACCGATGGTTCTCCCGAATCGGGGACCAAACCGAGGCTCCCACCTCGCCCATGTGTCGCCTCCACAGCCCCCAGTTCTTCAACGTCGCCACCACCACCAGACTCGTGGTGTACCTTGTCGGCGAGAGCGGCAGCGGTGCCGCCACCAGCGCCCTCAGGCTCGTGCCCACACAGGACGCCATCTCTTACCTCTTCCATGCTGCCCCCTCTCCCTCCATTACCCACTTACGGATCATCGCCACATTGGCTGCCCAATAATAGCCACACACATTCGGCAGCGCCAGCCCCCCCCCTGTCCCTGCTACGCTCCAGAAACACCCTCTTCACCCTCGGGGTCTTATTCGCCCCACAAATCCCATGATGCTCCCGCTTACCTGTTTGAAAAATGCCTTGTGGATAAAAATGGGAAGGCACTGGAACACAAAGAGAAACCTCGGAAGGACCATCATTTTTACCGACTGCACCCTGCCCGCTAGTGAGAGTGGCAGCATATCCCATCTTTTAAAATCCTCCTCCATCTGCTCCACCAACCGCGTCAAATTGAGCTTGTGCAGGGCCCCCCAACTCCTCGCTACTTGGATCCCCAGGTACCGAAAGCTCCTTTCCGCCCTCTTCAGTGGTAACTCGTCTATCCCCCTTCCCTGGTCCCCTGAATGCACCACAAAGAGCTCACTCTTCCCTACGTTGGGTTTATACCCCGAAAAGTCCCCAAACTCCCTAAGGATCTGCATGACCTCCGCCATTCCCTCCACTGGATCCGCAACATACAACAACAGGTCATCGGTATACAATGACACCCGGTGTTCCTCTTTCCCCCCCCCCCCCCCACCCCCCGAACCAATCCCCTCCATTTCCTGGACTCCCTCAGTGCCATGGCCAGCGGCTCAATTGCCAGTGTAAACAATAAGGGGGATAAGGGGCACCCCTGTCTCGTCCCCCAGTACAGCCAAAAGTACTCCGACCTCCGCCGGTTCGTAGCCACACTCGCCACCGGGGCTCTATATAGCTGTCTGACCCAACTGATAAACCCCTCCCCGAACCCAAACCTTCGCAACACTTCCCAAAGATACTCCCACTCCACCCGATCAAAGGCCTTCTCCGCATCCATAGCTGCCACTACCTCCGCTTCCCCCTCCACCGAGAGCATCATAATCACATTGAGGAGCCTCCGCACATTTGTATTTAGCTGCCTACCCTTCACAAATCCCGTCTGGTCCTCATGAATCAACCCCGAGACACAGTCCTCAATTCTCGTAGCCAGCACCTTCGCCAGCAACTTAGCATCCACATTGAGGAGCGAGATCGGTCTATACGACCCACACTGCAGTGGGTCCTTGTCCCGCTTCAGGATCAAAGAAATCAGCGCCCTGGACATTGTCGTGGGCAAGGTCCCCCGCTCCCTCGCCTTATTGAAAGTCCTCACTAGCAACGGGCCCAGCAGGTCTACGTATTTCCTGTAGAATTCAACCGGGAACCCATCCGGCCCCGGGGCCTTCCCCGCCTGCATGCTCCCCAATCCTTTAACCAGCTCTTCCAGCCCAATCGGCGCCCCCAAACCAGCCACCTCCTCCTCCTCCACCCTCGGGAACCTCAGCTGATCTAAGAATCGTCGCATACCCTCCTCCCCCGCTGGGGGCTCAGACCTGTACAGATCCCCATAGAAGTCCCTAAATACCTCATTTATTCTCACCGCACTCCGCACCTCTATCCCTAACTCCACCAATCTCCCTCGCTGCCTCCCTCTTACGAAGCTGATGTACCAGCATCCGACTCGCCTTCTCCCCATACTCATAAACCGCCCCTTGCGCTTTCCTCCACTGTGCCTCTGCTTTCCCCATGGTCATCAGGTCGAATTCCATCTGGAGGCTCCGTCGCTCCCTAAGTAGTCCCTCCTCGGGGGCCTCTGCATAACTCCTGTCCACCCTCAAAATCGCCCCCACCAACCTCTCCCTCGCCCTCCTCTCTCTCTTCTCCCTGTGGACCTTAATGGAGATTAGCTCTCTCCTGACCACTGCCTTCAACGCCTCCCAGACTACCCCCACCTGCACCTCCCCATTGTCATTGGCCTCCAAATATCTTTCAATATACCCCCTCACCCGTCCGCACACCCCCTCATCCGCCAACAGTCCTGCATCAAGGCACCACAACGGGCGCTGGTCCCTCTCCTCCCCCAACTCCAGCTCCACCCAATGCGGGCCGGGGTCTGAGATGGCTATGGCCGAATATTCCGTTCCCTCCACTTTCGGGATTAGCGCCCTACTCAAAATGAAAAAATCTATCCGGGAGTATGGACGTGGGAAAAGAAGGAAAATTCCCTGGCCAGCGGCCTGACAAACCTCCACGGATCCACTCCCCCCCCCCCCCCCCCCCCCCCCCAAAATCTGGTCCATAAACCCCATAAGACCATAAGACAAAGCGGAAGTAAGGCCATTCGGCCCATCGAGGCCACTCCACCATTCAATCATGGCTGATTTCAACTCCATTTGCCCGCTCTCTCCCTGAGCATTCTGGCCGCAGCCGGCCTCTTACCTGTCCTGGACCTAGAACGGTCCAGTGCTGGGTCCAGCACCGTGTTAAAGTCCTCCCCCATTATCAAGCTTCCTGCCTCCAGATCCGGGATCAGACCCAGCATGCGTTTCATAAATCCAGCATCATCCCAATTCGGGGCATATACGTTCACCAGTACCACCCGCACCCCCTGCAACCTACCGCTCACCATCACATATCGACCTCCATTATCCGCTACAATATTCAGTGCCTTGAACGACACCCGCTTCCCCACCAGTATTGCAACCCCTCTGTTCTTCGCATCCAGCCCTGAATGAAAGACCTGCCCTACCCATCCTTTTCTCGGTCTAACCTGATCTGCCACCTTCAGATGTGACTCCTGGAGCATAACCACGTCTGCCTTTAAGTGCGCGAACAGCCGGGCCATCTTGACTGGTCCGTCCAGGCCCCTCACATTCCAAGTTATCAGCCAGATCAGGGGACTACTCGCCCCCCCTGCCAACTAGCCATCTCCTTTTCTAGGCCAGCCACGTGCCCGCGCCTCCCGCGCTCTCCAGTCCCCCAGGCGGCGGCCCCCCGCCCCGACCACCTCTCCTGCTCCCAGCTCCCCTTTGGCCAATGCAGCAGCAACCCATCGCCCCCCCCCCCCCCCCCGCTAGATCCACATCTAGCCATTTTGCTCCCCCCATGACACTCCCGTAAGTCAGCTGACTCCTGCTGACCCCGGCCTCTCCCGCCATTCCATCGACTCCCAGAGTGAGAATCCCCCCACCTCTTGGCAGTCAGTGTGCACTCCTCTCCAGCAGATCCCTTCCCCCCCCCCGGCCCCACCCCCATCCTTCCCTAGCGCGGGAAAAAGCCCGCGCGTTCCGTCTGCCCCCTCTGGCGCAGCTCCTTTTTGCGGCCTTACCCCAACTCCCCATCCCCGGGTCTCCACCCCCCCCTCTTCCTCCGCGGTGCCCTGCCCCTCCAACACCGACGCCCACACTCTCTCACAGCCCCCACATCAAATCCATTCACCCATCCCCACCCAGCACCAAAACAAAAAGAACATTCCCCAAACGCAGTAAACACAGTAAACATCCCCCCCCATGACCAAACCCTCAGTTTGAGTCCAACTTTTCAGCCTGGATAAAGTTCCATGCCTCATCAGGCGTTTCAAAATAGTGGTGCCAATCTTGGAACGTGACCCACAATCGCACTGGCTGCAGCATCCCAAACTTCACCCCCTTCCAATGGAGCACCGCCTTAGCCCGGTTAAAACCAGCCCTCTTCTTAGCCACTTCCACACTCCAGTCCTGGTAAATTCGGATCTTTGTGTTCTCCCACCTGCTGCTCCGTTCTTTTTGTGGCCCATCTCAGGACACACTCTCTGTCCATAAACCGGTGGAACCTCACCACTACAGCCCTTGGCGGCTCGTTGGCTTTGGGTCTCCTTGCCAGGACCCGATGAGCCCCATCGGGAAAGCTCCCACGCCCATCAGCGAATTGGACATCATGCTCATACATGCCCCGGCATCGGGCCCCTCCACTCCTTCGGGGAGACCCAGAATCCGAAGATTCTTCCTCCTCGACCTATTCTCCAGGTCCTCAAATTTTTCCTGCCACCTCTTGTGCAGCGCCTCGTGCGCCTCCACCTTCACCGCCAGGCCCAAGATCTCGTCCTCGTTCTCCGAGGTTTTTTGGCCCACCCCCCGGATCGCCGCCCCTTGGGCCTTCTGGGTCTCCACAAGCTTCTCAATCGTCATTGGCGCCAACATTTCTGTCTTAAGCTCCTCAAAGCAGCGTCTAAGAAACCCCGCTGCTCCTGCGACCACTGCGCCCACGCTACTTGGTCTCCGCCCGCCGCCATCTTGCTTTTCCTCCCTCACACTTTCCGCTGCACCAGGATCACTTTTTTCACCGCTCCACTCCTGGTCCAATCCATATAATGTCGGGGGGAACCTTGCTGTCACCTTCCCACACTGGAAGCCTTCGAACAGTTGCGTTGGGGCCCCGCTGAAGAGCCCAAAAGTCCGTTCCCGGCGGGAGCTGCCGAACGTGCGACCTACCTCGGCATAGCCGCAACCGGAAGTCTTTACTGTTCATCCTTCACTGTCGTTCAGAGGTTTGTGGTGATTTTCTCAAAACACTTACTCAAGAAAAAGTTCTGTCCAGCAACGTTTTACAAGAGACACACATTAACCTTTCCAAAAGGTTTAAATTGGTTACAGCGATAAAGAAGTTGAATCGTTTTCGCTGGAGCCGCAGATCGAGTCTTCCAGCCCTGAGGCAGTCGATGTGGTCGGTAATTCTTTGCTGAAAGTTGCAGTGGTGTTCCTGAAAAGTGCAACTTTAAATGAAACAAAAGCAAAACGGCACAGTGGTTAGCACTGCTGCTTCACAGCGCCAAGGACCCGGGTTCAATTCCGGCCTTGAGTGACTCTCTGTGTGGAGTTTGCACATTTTCCCCGTGTGTGTGTGTGGGTTTCCTCCGGGTGCTCCGGTTTCCTCCCACAAGGATGTGCAGGTTAGGTGGGGTTATGGGGAGTGGGCCGAGGGAGGGAGCTCTTTCAGAGAGTCGGTGTAGAGATTTGTTTTTTAATAAACGGGTAATTTTTGGTATTTTAACAACAACACAATAAACAATGTACATGAAACTATAAACACCGTGCAAAATCTGTCTCCCTCCCTTACAGGTCCCATCTTTATTAACCCCCTACCCTAAGCTAAACTACCCCCCCCCCCCCCTTCCCCCACCGTCTGCTGACAATTAATTTTCCGCAAAGAAGTCGACGAACGGTTGCCACCTCCGGGTAAACCCTAACAGTGACCCTCTCAAGGCGAACTTGATTTTCTCCACACCGAGAAAGCTCGCCATGTCCGATAGCCAGGTCTCCGACTTGGGGGCTTTGAGCCCCTCCAAGCTAATAGTATCCGTCTCCAGGCTACCAGGGAAGCAAAGGCCAGAACATCTGCCTCTTTCTCCTCCTGGATTCCCAGGTCTTCCGACACCCCGAAAATCACCACCTCTGGACTAGCGCCACCCTTGTTTTTAACACCGTGGACATGATAACTGCAAACCCCTGCCAAAACCCCAAAGCTTTGGACATGCCCAAAACATGTGACAATGGTTCGCCGGTCCTCCCGCACATTTTGCTCACCTGTCCTCCACCCCAAAGCATCTGCTCATCCAGGCCACTGTCATGTGAGCCCGGTGAACGACCTTAAATTGTATCAGGCTGAGCCTGGCACATATTGCGGACGTGTTGACTCTACTCAACCCGTCCGCCCATAGACCATCCTCTATCTCTCCTCCCAGCTCCTCTTCCCACTTGTGCTTAAGCTCCTCGGTCTGCGTCTCCTCTGACCCCATAAGTTCCTTGTAACTGTCCAAGACGAATTCTCCTACCCACCCTCTGGAAACTACCCTGTCCTGAATCCCCCTTAGCGGTAGGAGCGGGAAGATTGACACCTGTTTACGTAGGAAGTCTCGCTCCTGCAGATACCTGAATTCGTTTCCCCTCGCCAACCCAAACCTCTCCTCCAGCGCCCTCATACTCTGAAAACTCCCCTCTATAAACATATCCCCCATCCTCTCAATCCCTGCTCTCCGCCATATCCGGAACCCCCCCTTCCATACTTCCCGTGGTAAACCGGTGATTATTACAGATTGGGGACCAGACCAATGCTCCCTCTGTTCCCACATGCCTCCTCCATTGCCCCCAGACTCTCTGGGTCGCCACCACCATGGGGCTGTTGAAGTACCGTGCCGGCGGGAACGGCAGAGGCGCAGTTGAGTCGGTGCAGACTTAATGGGCCGAATGGCCAACTCCTGCATTGTAGGGATTCTGTGGTCCTATGGAATCAGATTTTCCCACTGCAACTAATGTAAAAGCTGCAGTTGGGTTCTGCAGGACCTACATGGGTTTTCTCCGGGGGCTCCGGTTTCCTCCCACATTCCAAAGTTGTGGCTGTTGAGTGGATTGGCCATGATAAATTGCTCCTTTAGTGTCTAAAAGGTTAGGTTGAATTTCTGGGTAGTGTCAGGGCGTGCGCCTAGGTCGGATGCAGACTCGATAGGCCGAATGGCCTCCTGCACTGTAGTGATTCTGTGAACATATAAAATCGAAGCAGGAGCAGCCCATTCGGCCCTTCGAGCCTGCTCCGCCAGTCATTATGTTCATGGTTGATCATTAAGTTTTTAAAACTATATAAATTTAGAGTCTCCAATTATTTTTTTCCAATTAAGGGGCAATTTAGCGTGGCCAATCCACCTACCCTGCACATCTGTGGGTTGTGGGGGCGAAACCCACGCAGACACTGGGAGAATGTGCAAACTCCACACGGACAGTGACCCAGAACCGGGATCGAACCTGGGACCTCGGCGCCGTGAGGCAGCAGGGCTAACCCACGCTGATCATTTAAAACCCTGATCCCACTTTCTCCCCCCCCTCCCAATAACCCTTTGCCCCATTAATCCCAAGAGCTGTATCTGATTCTTTTTGGCCTTAACAACGTGCAGGGATTGAGAGGATGGGGGATATGTTTATAGATTCACCACTGTCTGGGTGAAGAAATTTCTCCTCACCTCAGTCCTAAAAGGTTTACCCCTTATCCTCAAACTATGACCCTAGTTCTGGACTCCCCCGCTGTGATGAACGGTTACTGTAACACTGTACCCTTGTCATCATGTAAGGTGATGTCCCCTTTAAGACCGGGCTTGGAACCCTGGGAACTCCGCCTCTGGCTCCGCCCATCTGTGAGCCGTATATAAGGGGCCGCCTTGTGGGCAGTGCAGCAGTTAGTACACGTCTCGGCTCTAGCCTAGTTCTTAGTTTATTAAAGCCTTCTTTACTGTTTGCACTCTAAGCTTCGTTATTGAGGGTACCACACCCACCATGGGGAACATTCTTTCTGAATCTGCCCTGTCTAAAACTGTTAGAATTTTAAAGGTTTCTATGAGATCCCCTGATATTTCTCAGCAAAAAAACTCTAAAGCACTGTACCCTGTAAGTTGAAACATTTATATTCAGAAATTAAGTAACTTTTAAAATAACATAAATTAAAAAATATGAAAGAAATATGCAACTTCTACTAGTTGCCTAATCCCTGAATAGCCAACTCTGCAGCTTGTCATCTCTCCTGCTTACTGATCCTCTGCTTCTCTGCCTCTCATTGAGCCTCTGGCTTGCCGCTTCTCCTGCTTGTTGACCCTCCCCCAACCTTCCCCTCCGTGACCCTCACTACACCCACCATCCTGCTCGTCGCTCTTCCTGCTCGCCGACGCTCGTGACCCTTTTATCACTCACTGACCTCGCCTGCTCTCTCACTCTTGCAGTCACCGCTGATTGAGCCTACTGCACATGCTGCTCACCACACACCCTGATGACACGACCGTAGTGGATCGGATCTCAAACAACCATGAGTCAGAGTACAGGAGGGAGATGGGGAACCTAGCGGAGTGGTGTAACGACAACAATCTCTCCCTCAATGTCAGCAAAACTAAAGAGCTGGTCATTGGCTTATAGAACATACGGTGCAGAAGGAGGCCATTCGGCCCATCGAGTCTGCATGGACCCACTTAAGCCCTCACTTCCACTCTATCCCCGTAACCCAATGACCCCTCCTAACCTTTTTTTTGGACACTTAAGGGCAATTTAGCATGGCCAATCCACCTAACCTGCACGTCTTTGGATTGTGGGAAGAAACCGGAGCACCCGGAGGAAACCCACGCAAACACGGGGAGAATGTGCAGACTCCGCACAGACAGTGATCCAGCGGGGAATCGAACTTTGGACCCTGGCGCTGTGACGCCACATTGATAACCACTGTGCCACCGCGCTGCCCTTTTCAGGAAGCAAAGTACTGTACACACCCCTGCCTGCATCAATGGTGCCGAGGTGGAGATGGTTAACAGCTTCAAATTCCGAGGTGTGCACATCACCAACAATCTATCCTGGTCCACCCACATCAATACTACGACCCAGAAAGCACAACAGCCCCTATACGTCCTCAGGAAACGAAGGAAATTCGGCAGGTCCACAGATGCGCCATAGAAAGCATCCCATCTGGCTCCATCACAGCCTGGTATGGAAACTGTTTGGTCCAATACCATAAGAAACTTCAGAGAGTCGTGAACACAGCCCAGTCCATCATGCAACCCGGCTCCCATCCATTGACTCTGTCTACACCTCCCGCTGCCTTGGGAAAGCGGGCCCCATAATCTAACACCCCTCCCACCCGGGTTATTCTCTCTTCCAACCTCTTCCATCAGGCAGGAGATACAAAAGTCTGAGAACAAGGAGAGGTTCAAAAATAGCTTCTTCCCCACTCTTACCAGACTCCTGAATGACCCTCTTATGGACTGAACTGATCTCTTCACACATCTTCTCTACGGAGTCGTACTACACTCTGTGTGCTTCACCCAATGCCTTGTCTATGTATTTACTTTGTGTATTTATCGTATGTCCTATGTTTTTTCATGTATGGAATGATCTGTCTGGACTGAAGCAGAACGATACTTTTCACTATACCTCGGTACATGTGACAAATCCAAATCCCACTCGCCACCTCTCCCACTCGCAGCTTCTCTCTTCCGGAACCTTGCCGTGAGGGAGTGTTTTGGAAATGAGCAATGAGAGGCACCAAGAGTAGCTTCGGAGTGAAAGTACTTCCGAGTTGTGGAGGCAACCATAAGTGTGAGAGTTGGAGAGGGCACTCCAAAATGGCGTTAATCAGGTCAAGCGTGAATATGTTGGACACGGTATGAAACAACATTAAAACAAAACTCCCGGGAATACCAACACCTTTAACTGAAGAGCGATTTAGAACAGGGCAACATAAAACTGAAGACTTGCTATATGTACACTGTGCTGTTAGGTAGTGAGTTCCAGGATTTTATTGACCACCTTCGAGTTGCCTTGAATGGAGTAGCACGCTGGGACTAGTTCAGAAGGCAGTTGAGGGGCAGTCATGTAGGTGTGGGACTGAGTCCCATTGCCAGACAGGGCATGGATGGCAAAATCCATTTCCTAATTGAATTGGTAAACCAGTAGAAATATATTTTTATTACAAAGTTATGAAAATCTGTACTCAAATTGTCAAACTGCTATGGTCAGACTTGAACAGACATTCTTACGAGAGGCATCTGGATTATACGGCCAGTAACGCAATTGACATAGTAAATCTAGCCAAGGGGAGGAAAACCTCCTTTGCCTGGTGGTTCAGCGTCTTGTACAAAATGAATTTTGGGGAAACCAATCTCTTGTGAATGGCTTGTCCACAGCATTTCAAGTGATTGAATGGGACGTGGGTGTCACTGACTAGGCCAGCATTTGTTGGCTATCCCAAAATGCCCTTGAGAAGGCGATGGCCTTCTTGAATTGCTGCAGTCCATGTGATGTAGGTACACCCACAGTGCTATTAGAGAGGGAATTCCAGGATTTTGCCCCAGCGACAGTGACGGCGATATATTTCCAAGTTGGGGTGGTGAGAGACTTGGAGTGGAATCTCCAGGTGGTGGGATTCCCATGTACCTGCTGCTCTTGGTACATGGTAGTGGTCGGGGGTTCGGAAGGTGCTGTCTAAGGAACATTAGTGAGTTACTGCAGTGCACCTTGTAGCTGCTACACACGACTCCCACTGTACGTCGAGTGGGAGTGAATGTTTAAGATGATGCCTGGGGCGTCAATCAAGTGGGCTGTTTTGTCTCGGATGTCTTGCTGCAGCTGCACTCATCCAGGTAAGTGGAGAATATTCCATCAGACTTCTGACTTTCACTTTGTGGACAGGCTTTGGGAAGTCAGCAATGAGGAGTTACCTGCCGCAGAATTCCTAGCCTCTGACCTGCACTTGTAACCACAAAGTCTGACTTTGGAAGATGCAATTGGTTGGACCGGGTCCACCGCGAGCTGCTGGAGGAAGACATTTTCTACAATGAGGCCAAGCTGGCTTCCTTGTTTTCCATAATCCCTCACGTTCTTGTCCTGTTATTTTTGCAGAGACACTGGAAGAAGAATTGGTTTGTCTTGTATCCGGCTAGCCAGTATGGAATATCCCGGCTGGAATTCTATGACAGCAAGGATGGGGCCAACGTGTCCGAGAAACAGGCCACCAAAAAAATGGACAAAAAGATAATCCGGCTGTCTGACTGCATCAGCATCGCCCAATTACAGAATGAAGTGTGTCCGAAGGAGACCATGTCGGCTTTCACCATTGAAACTGAAGAGAAGCGGTACACCTTCGCTGCGGAGAAACAGACCAGCGCAGAATGGGTCGAAAAACTGTGCGAAACTGCATTCCCGGTGAGTCCAATGAATGTCACTGATGAGGAGATTTACCAGGAATGAAAATGATACATTAAATAAGGAGGCTTACGTGCCTGTACTAGCTGTAATGGTCGAGCTATCTAATTAATCGCACTTAATAATAATAATCTTTTATTGTCACAAGTATGAAGTTACTGTGAAAAGCCCTTAGTCGCTACATTCCGGCGCCTGTTCGGGTAAGCTGGTACGGGAATTGAACCTGTGCTGCTGGCCTTGTTCTGCATCATAAACCAGCTGTCTAGCCCACTTGAGCTAAACCAGCCCTACTTGCCTACTCTTTCTCCAAGGCTCCGTAATTTCTTTCCCTTTTGTTAACGGGCAGCACGGTAGCACAAGTGGATAACACTGTGGCTTCACAGCGCCAGGGTCCCAGGTTCGATTCCCCGCTGGGTCACTGTCTGTGCGGAGTCTGCACGTTCTCTCCGTGTCTGCGTGGGTTTCATCCGGGTGCTCCGGTTTCCTCCCACAATCCAAAGACTGGCAAGTTAGGTGGATTGGCCATGATAAATTGCCCTTCGTGACGAAAAAAAGTTAGATGGGGTTACGGGGATAGGGTGGAAGTGAGGGCTTAAGTGGGTCGGTGCAGACCCGATAGGCCGAGTGGCCTCCTTCTGCACTGTATGTTCTATGTACTATGTACCTTTTCAGTTCACTTTTGAATATTACTGTCGAGTCTGCTTTCCAGCACCCTTTCAGTCAGTGCAGTCCAGAACGTAACAAGTTGCCAATTCTAATTATTTTGATGTGTTGTTTCCAGTTCTTGCAATCTACATTTACTGGTAACCCAACCTTCCTGCTACTGGAAACCAGTTTCTCCTCTTTTTCATTCGATGGATGTGGGCTTTTCTGGCTAGGCCAGCATCCATTACCCATCCCTAATTGTCCTTATTTGTTCTGTCAAAACAATTCATGTTTTTGAGCGGTTCCATTAAATATCCTCCTAACCTCCTCTGTTCTAAGGAGACTGGACTCTGCATAGCCCATGAGCGGGCATGCAGACCCAGGGATAAGTACATTAATCAAGAGAACATAGAACATACAGTACAGAAGGAGGCCATTCGGCCCATCAAGTCTGCACCGATCCACTTAAGCCCTCACTTCCACCCTATCCCCGTAACCCAATAACCCCTCCCAACCTTTTTTGATACTAAGGGCAATTTAGCATGGCCAATCCACCTAACCTGCACGTCTTTGGACTGTGGGAGGAAACCGGAGCACCCGGAGGAATCCCACGCACACACTGGGAGAACGTGCAGACTCCGCACAGACAGTGACCCAGCGGGGAATCGAACCTGAGACCCTGGAGGAAGGGGAACTATTTTTTTAATGGTTTTCAAGTATCTAAGAAGGCTTTAAAAAAAAAAAAAAAATCATTCTTGAACTCTGGCTGGGTCAGCATATGTTGCCCATCCCTAATTGCCCTTGAACGGAGTGGCTTGCTCGGCCATTTTGGTGAGGGGGGGTGCAGTTAAGAGTCAACCACATCGCTGTGTGGGTCTGGAGTCACATGTAGGCCAGACCGGGTAAGGACGGCAGATTTCCTTCTCTGAAGGATATAAAATTTACAGTGCAGAAGGAGACCATTCAGCCCATCAGGTCTGCACAGGCCCTTGGAAAGAGCACCCTACTTAGGTCTACACCTCCACCCTATCCCCATAACCCAATAACCCCACCTCCCCTTTTTTGGAGACTTAAGGGCAATTTATTATGGCCAATCCACCTAACCTGCACATCTTTGGACCGTGGGAGGAAACCGGAGCACCCGGACGAAACCCACGCAGATACTGGGAGGACGTGCAGACTCCGCACAGACAGTGACCCAAGCCGGGAATCAAACCCGGGACCCTGGAGCTGTGAAGCAACTCTGCTAACCACAGTGCTACCGTGCTGCTCATATTAGTCATGGTGTGGAGATGCTGGCTTTGGACTGGGGTGAGCACAGTAAGAAGTTTTACAACACCAGGTTAAAGTCCAACAGGTTTGTTTCGATGTCACTAGCTAGAAGTTGTAAAACTTCTTACTGTGCTCATATCAGTGAAACAGATGGGTTTTTGTATGGTTTCATGGTCATCGTTATTAATTCCAGATTTTTATTGAATTCAAATTTCACCATCTGTCGTGGTGTGATTCGAACCTGGGACCACAGAGCAGTACCCTGGGTGTCTGGATTACTAGTCCAAAAACAATAGCACTACACCACGGCCTCCCCCCGGACATATGCTGTAGAACTGGCAATTGCAAGAACAGTTATACTGAAGTCTTTAAGATAGGGAAAATATAGACTGGAGCAAGGCATACATTCCCATTTTATTCATTCTCAGGATGACGGCACTTATCAACCCTGCACCAGAAGTAACTGGGGTGGAGTTGTAGTTGCATATAGGCTAAATGGGGTAAGAACAGCAGGTTTCTTTCACTAGAGACTGTCCTTGAACCGGCTGGGACTTTCTGGCAATTCAACAGCTTCGAGGCCTACCAGGGGCCCAATCGAACGGCCTCGTCGAGCTGGACTCTGAACAAGGCCGTTACATCTTGTGAGATTTGCGACACCCGGGACTCAAGATGTGCGATCTGGATCTTGCCCTCACTAGGCATGATCTAGATTTACATGTTCAAGTGAGCAGTTAGGCTCACTTACATATGTCTGTGCTGGATTCTCCCAAGGCCTGGGATCAAACACCATGGGTGCGATTCTCCGAAATGGAGACCGAGTGTTCGCGCCGTCGTGAACACTGTCGCGTTTCACGACGGCGCGAGACAGGCGTGGGCACTACCGATTCCCACAGGGGCCAGCACGGCGCTGGAACGGTTCACGCCGCTCCAGCCTCCCTTCCTGGCGCCAAATGGGCACCGTGCCAACCCGCGTATGCGCAGTTGGGCCGCGCCAACCTGCGAATACGCGGGAGACTCCCTCAGCGCGCCGGCCCTGACCCAACATGGCGTGGGGGGTTCAGGGGCCGGCCGCGTAATGAAATAGGGCCGGGGCTGGAGGGGCCGGCCCGCCGATCGGTGGATCCCGATCGCGGGCCAGACCCCATCGGAGGCCCCCCCCCGGGTGAAGGAGCGCTGTGCCCAGCCCCACAGGCCGCCCCCCCGACCCTACGCGCAGAGTTCCCGCCGGCAGCGACCAGGTGTGAACGGCGCCGGCGGGACTCTGCCGTTTCCGCGCGGCCGCTCGGCCCATCAAGGCCGGAGAATCGGCGGCCCGGCCGCGGACAGTGGCCGGCGACCGGCGCTGCACCAGCGCGTATGGTGCCGATTCTCCGCTCCTCGGAGAATCACCCGCCAGTGTCGGACGGCGCCGCGGGAAAAGATGGCGTAAATGGCGATTCTCCCATAGGGCGCGGCATTGGAGAATCGCGCCCCATGCCTGGGAGACCTTGCCATGGCGTCGTTTAGCACTGGTCCACACCCAATGACACCTGGGATAGTCTCCCAGGCCACCGGAGGCCTCCGGCACTGCCAACCTGACAATCCGAGTGCCTGGGTTCCAGATGGGCAGTGCCAAGATGCCTGGTTGGCACTTCCAGGCATCAGGCCTGGGGCTGCCCAGCCATGAGGTGGGGTGAGGGGTGGCTCACTGTGCAGGATCCAGAGATACATTTTTAAATGGCGCCCCAATCTCTTCCGGAAAATGTGTGGCCCCGGCGGGGCCATCTTCACCATGGCCCCCCAAAAAAACTAGAGCCCCGTCCGTTTGATAGTGGGGATCGTTCCCAGCACTGCAGGTGCCAAGAAACACCCCGCTAAACAGTCCCAAACCGGGACTGTTGTTTTTTTCCCCTGTTAAATCATGCCCCAGCTGGGCGGCACGATGGTGCAGTGGTTAGCATTGCTGCCTCACGGCGCCGAGGCCCTTGGTTCGATCGCCGGCCCCGGCTCACTCCGGATGGAGTTTGCACATTCTCCCCATGTCTGCGTGGGTTTCAGCCCCACAACCCAAAAGATGTGCAGGGTAGGTGGATTGGCCACGCTAAATTGCCCCCTAATTGGAAAAAAGTAATTGGGTACTCTAACTTTACAAAACAATCATGCCCCAACTTCTTTCAGTTCCAAATTTGTTAAACCTAAAAACAAATCTTGGTGTTGTGGGATTTGAATTCCCATTCTTTGGATTATTAATCCACGTGATTACTAGTCCAGTAACATTCTCACTACATCACCCAAAGATGATTCTGGGTGTCCGTTTGATGGTTTCTGATTTAAGGTTGTCTCTCTCGCTTTCAGACTTCCGTTGCTGATCCCTGTTGTGGCGCAAACTCAAAACCTCTGGAGATGGCAGAGAACAGTATCTACTATTCTCGATCAGAAGGTAAGCAGGGTGGTTTGGCTGGCATTTCACTGAAATATTGTGCCTCTATTCCTGCCAGCTGCATAAAGCTCTTCCAGTTGATAAATGTAGAACCCATAATGACGAACATTTGATTTCCAGTGATGTTCGAAGATTGAGTACCATCATGGCGCATCTGAAATTTTTTATATATTAAATTATCTATTTATAAGCACAGAAGTTGGCTATTCCACCCAACAGATTTATGTGACCATGCTCCACATGTGATTCCTTTTGCCATTCTCTCTCAAACTGCTCTTATTTAGCATCCCCTTGACTGCAGCCTCTTGTAGGAGGTGGTCATTGCCTGGCACTTGTGTGTCACGAATGTAAGTTGCCACTTGTCAGCCCAAGCCTGGATCTTGTCCAGGTCTTGCTGCATTTGGACAGGGACTGCTTTAGTATTGTGAATGGTCAGAGCGAATGGTGCTGAACATTGTGCAGCCACCTGCGAACATCCCCACCCCTGACCTTATGATGGAAGGAAGGTCATTGATGATGCAGCTGAAGATGGTTGGAGGTAGGAGAAGGTTCTTTACATGTTTAAAATAACGGGCGCGATCTACCGGCTGGACATTCTGGTCCCATGCTGGCACACGGGTTTCCTGGCGACAAGGGTGCAGTCACCAGGAAATTCCATTGACAACGACGGGGTCAGTAAATCCAGCTGGCGGGCCACTCCACCGTCAAAAAACACGCACAGGATGGCCGGTAAATCCAGCCCAACATTTCTAGTTTTCAATTGTATTTGCTCCAGAAATGAACCCCAATGCTTTGTTGGCTTTTAAAAATGTACTTGTTCACCTCTATTGCTACTGTTGGTGATTTAAGTATCTCCTTTAGCCCACCCATCTCTCTCTCTCTCTCTCTCTCTCTCTCTTTCCCTTTCTCTCTTCCTATCTCTCTCCTCTCTCTTTCTCCTTCCCTATCTCTCGATCTCTCCTTTCTCCTTCCATCACTCTCCTTCTCCTCTCTCCCTCCTTCCTTCTCTCACTCTCTCACTCTCTCTCCTTCCTTCCTTCCTTCCTTTCTTCCTTCTTTCCTTCCATCTTTCCTTCCATCTCTCTCTCTCCTTCCATTTCTCTCTCTCCTTCCATTTCTTTCTTCGTCTCTTTCTTTCTCTCTTCCTCCCTCCCTCTTCCTCTCTCTCCTCTCTCTCTCTCTCTCTCTCTCCTTCCCGTTTGCACCATGACACAATGACTCAATCTTGTGATTAAACAGCTATGATTTCCATTCACAGTGAACGAGTTCTGGGTTAACGTACAGAAGACTGAAGCCGCAGACAGGTGCGATCTCCAGGGGACATACACTCTCAAAGCAGACAAGGAGAGCCTCCTCCTGAAAGATACCAAAACCAATCAAGTTCTGTTCAACTGGCCATACAAACTTCTGCGGCGTTATGGCCGGGACAAGGTACACTTTGATATGATCAGCGGTGTCCAGTCAGGTATTTTTCAGATTAGCTGTGTGGTGTGAAGCCATGTAAAGAACCTCATCACCATGTTCCTGTTAGTGTGTCGATTGGCACAGCTCTTATTTTAATTGCTCCATTATTGGCGGCCATGCCTTCAACTGCTTGGGCCATAAGCTCTCAAATTCCTTCCCGAAACTTGTCAGCCTCACTTTTGTCTTTAATAGATAACACAAAGCAATAGGAGGAGACCACATGGCTGCTCGAATCCGCTCCACCATTCAATTTGATCATGGCTGAGCTTCTGCCTCAACTTCACTTTTTTCACCAGCTCCAGATATCTCCTGAGAGATCAAACATTTTAAACTATCTTGGCCTTTAACATATTCAATGATGGACCATCCACAACCCTCTGGGTGGAGAATTCTCAAGATTCACAGCTCTCTGAGTGAAAAAGTGAAAAGTCTTCCTCTCAGTCTCTACCCCTCCAGAATCTACCCCTCCAGAATCTACACAGTCACCTATGGCCGGAGTCGAACCCGGGCCCCTGCCGCTGTGGGGCAGCAGTGCTAACCATTGTCTGCACGGCAGCATAGTGCTTGGCACTGTGGCTTCGCGGCGCCAGGGTCCCGGATTCGATTCCTGCTTGGGTCACTGTCTGCGGGGAGTCTGCGCGTTCTCCTCGGGTGTGCGTGGGTTTCCTCCAGGTGCTCCAGTTTCCTCCGGGGATGTGCAGGTTGGGTGTATTGGCCATGCCAAATTGCCCTTGGCTTAGATGGGGTTGCAGAGTTACAGGGATAGGGTGGAGGTGTGGGGCTAAATAGGGTGCTCTTTCCGAGAGCCAGTACGGACTCGATGGGCCGAGTGGCCTCCTACTGCACTGTAAATTCTATGATTCTATGATACCCCTCCAGAATCTACCCCTCCAGAATCTACCCCTCCAGAATCTTGTATGTTTCAATGGAATCCCTTCCCAAGTCTTCTGCGAGAGGGTATAAACCCAATTTACTCTGTCTCTCATCATCTCTTCTCCCAGGAACCAATCTGGTGAACCTTTTCTGTCCCGAATCTAAAGCAAGTATATCTTTCCTTCGACATGGAGACCAAAACTGTGCCCAGTACTCCCAAGTTTGGTATTTACTTACTTATGATCTTCCTCTTTTACCAAGGTTTTGGTAATCTGACCTAACATGCCCTGACGTAGCTCTGTGTCAAATTTTATTCCAGTAAAACACTTTGAAGAATTGAACTATAATAATAATCATCTTTACTGTCACAAGTAGGCTTACATTAACACTGTAATGAAGTTACTGTGAAAAGGCCCTAGTCGCCCCATTCCGGCGCCTGTTCGGGTACACGGAGGGAGAATTCAGAATGTCCAGTTCACCTCACAGCACGTCTTTTGGGACTTGTGGGAGGAAACTGGAGCACCCGGAGGAAACCCACGCAGACGCAGAGAGAACATGCAGACTCCACACAGACAGTGACCCGAACCGGAATCGAACCTGGGACCCTGGCGCTGTGAAATGAAATGAAATGAAAAATGAAAATCGCTTATTGTCACAAGTAGGCTTCAATTAAGTTACTGTGAAAAGCCCCTAGTCGCCACATTCCGGCGCCTGTTCGGGGAGGCTGGTACGGGAATTGAACCGTGCTGCTGGCCTGCCTTGGTCTGCTTTAAAAGCCAGCGATTTAGCCTAGTGTGCTAAACCAGCCTCTGTGCAACAGTGCTAATCACTGTGCTACCATGCCGCCCATATTACAGAAATATCTGGTATGGGGAGAAAAGCCTGATTGACTGACTGTTAAAAATATTTGGTTACGCGCGCAGCAAGGTGGCGCAGTGCTGCCTCATGGCGGCGAGGCCCCAGGTTTGATCCCGGCCCCGGGTCACTGTTCATGTAGAGTTTGCACATTCTCCCCATGTCTACATGGGTCTCACCCCCACAAACCCAAAAGATGTGCAGGGTAGGTAGATTTGCCATGCTAAATGCACAGTAGCACAGTGGTTAGCACTGTTGCTTCACAGCGCCATGGTCCCAGGTTTGATTCCTGCTTGGGCCACTGTCTGTGCGGAGTCTGCATGTTCTCCCCGTGTCTGCGTGGGTCTCACCCCCCCACATCCCAAAGATGTACAGGGTAGGTAAATTGCCCCTTAATTGCGGGGTAATAAAGAGTTTGCAACCCTGCTTGAGCCTGTTCCACCAGTCAGCTAGATTATGGCTCAAGCATGCAGGGAATTGAGGAATTTATAGGAATGAATTGGATGAGAAAACAATTTTGCTGGAACTGATCCGGCAATCAGCAAAACCTTTATCCCAATCTGATTATTTGGGGAAAGTTTTTTTTCTAAATGTTACCATTGGACATGAGCCTGTGGCCACAAGGAACTGGGTTGAGACTGCCCCAAATCCAGTTCATGGAGGATGTTTGGAAAGGGAGAAATAGAGGTATAGAGAAACATGGTCCCAGGCATTCCAAAGTCAACTTTCCTCAAATGACCAAATTAATTTCTCTAGTTACTAAGCTTGCAATTAAAATCAGCACGGAAGCAGTGGTGTCGCCCATCTCGTTCGTTCTTTGAAAGAGCTATTCCCTTAGTCCCATTTACCCAGCCCCCGTCCTCTTGGTAATTATATTAAATCCGTGTTCTTCGGTAGTCAACCTCCTTAAGCGTCAAAGGTATTAAGCAAATTCTGATGCATTTAACTTGTAAATGCAATAGGAAGTTAGCTCGCAAAAAATACAGCTGTACAGGCCTAACCTTTAAATCACTTCACGTTATTCATGTACTTAGTTGGAAACTATTTAAAATACCACAGGGGCAGCATATTCACTCTCCACATTGGTTATCAACAAACTACTTTAAAGATTTTTGGTGCATCCTAAATATAATTTCATTGTGGTCGCAAGGCCGACAGCTACAGATAACCTCCTACTCTTTGTATCTCAACCCAACTGCAACATTGCACATTTGTTTTCCATTCCTCAGTGCAAGGCAACGTGAACTTTGACACAAGTGCGTCACCTGCTGCATTTATTTTTCCAACCCAATGTATTAAATTTCATTAAAGATTGCTGCATAGAGGAAGTGGCTCACCAGAGGAAATCTAGTTCAGAGACTCTTAACGTAGGCTCCACGTTTATGTTGTTCAGTACTGTTCACGAACAGGAGGTCCAACTGCATGGCAGACTGCTGTCTTGACTCCCATTTATTTCCTTGCGTAGTGTGCTAGTTTTGTTTTTAGCTGCACAGGACTTGCAGCAACTTTAGCCCAACTTTCTGCTCCACGTGAGTCACCTCCTGCTTCAGTCTTCTCCCACATGCACCTATCTAGCTTTGTCTTAAATGCTGTTCTCCTCAACTGCTGTTTTGTGGTGGTGAGTTCCATATTTTAACCAGAAGCAGTTTCTCCTTATTTCCTTCTTAGAATTATTCACAACTAACCCAATATTTATTGCCCCTGGTTTTGGTCTACTCCACTTGACAACATCATCTCTACCTCTAGCCGTGCGAATTTTAAAAGAGCTTTATCGTTTTTCATCATCTAGTTTATAACATAGATGTCTTTTAAGGGGAAGCTAGAAAATCAAGTAAGGGAGAAAGTGATGGAAGGACATGCAGATGGAAGGCTGCATGAAGAGAGGTGCGAGGAGAATCAAGTGCAGGATAAATAAACCAATAGATCATGGACATTGTGATTAGACTAGATTGTAATTTGATACATGATGTTTGCAGACTTGCACATACAGCATGATGACTGGGATTCAGTGCAAATGAGGTGTTGTTGCACTTTGTATATTATATGATTCGGCACCAGAATGCTGCCACTTGACTGTATGCCTACTTGAGTAATTGAAATCCATGGCATCCTCTTGTAGTGTAAAGTTATATCTAAGGAGAAAGTCCCAGAGGACCTTAAGTAAAAGCAGCCAAAACATTGGGCGGTGGTGCCACAGAGGGTAAGCACTATTGTTCGCCACTGCCTCTGCAGAGTTAGGTGGCGATGAATTGGCAGACGGACATTCAGTGGTCCCCTCCAATGAAGTCAATGCTGTGTTGTCACCAGGCTCTGATGGGGGAAAGCTGCAGCAGCAGTTCTCAGCCCGGGCCTTCTGCTCGAGGCTGCTGCCTTCAACCAGCAAGAATATGTCATTGCCGGGCTTGGTCCCAAAAGTGAAGCTTTGCTCCTCATAGTACCAGAGACTCTTCTTCCAACTTTGGGTGACTGTGCGGAGTCTGCACGTTCTCCCCGTGTCTGCGTGGGTTTCCTCCGGGTGCTCCGGTTTCCTCCCACAGTCCAAAGATGTGCAGGTTCGGTGGGGATATGGGGGTAGGGTGGGGGAGTGGGCCTAGGTAGGGTGCTCTTTCAGAGGTTCGGTGCAGACTCGATGGGCTGGACGGCCTCCTTCCGCACTGTAGGAATCCTTATGTTTTATTGCCACACAAGCTGAAGTGTGTATCAGCTATCGGGCAGAACACTGAATGACTTGCATGAGTCTCGAGCACATCGCGAGCATCGTGGTCTCAGCCACAGCTAAGCGCGTAACACTCTTGTCGCTTGTGTGTCAGAAGGTTACTGAGCCCTGAAATAGAGGCTCCCGCTTCAGTGCTGTACTGCAGACATGCTGCATTGTCAGGTACACTCTGTGTTGTTAAACTTCCCAGCAGCACCCTTGTGTGAATGTAAAAGATGCTGTGGCAATATTTAAAATAAAAGCAGGAGAGATTTCCCCAGTGCCCTAGCCAATCCATTAACCAACATCGCTTTTACAAGGAAAAATGATCTCGTTCCTATCCTGTTACTGTTTGCGGAATCTTGCTGCTCACGGATTTGCTGCACTGTTTCCAACATCTGTGACTGCACTTAAAATGTATAAAGCCCTTTGGGTTACCTGAGGTTGAGAAAGGCTATGGAAATGCCGGTTTATTCTTACTTTCGTTCTGACCTTTGATGTGATTTTTCCTTTCTTGCAGAAGTGATCCTGACCTTGAATGTCACCTTAATGGCAATTTTCCTTTTGCTCCCAGGTGATGTTTTCGTTTGAGGCTGGGCGCAGGTGCGGATCGGGCCCGGGGAACTTCACTTTCGAGACCAAGCACGGCAATGACATATTCTTGCTGGTGGAAGGCAGCATCCTGGAGCAGAAGGCCCAGGCTGAGAACTGCCGTCGCAGCTTTCCCCTATCAGAGCCGAGTGACAACACAGCCTTGACCTCGTCGGAACGGACCACTGAATGTCCGTCTGCCGAATCATCACCACCTAACTCTGCCGAGGCAGTGAACAATAGTAATGGCGGGACAATGGGAAACAAATCTGGTGTATCTGAAGGACTGACTGTTGCCAAGAAGGAGCAAGCCCTGCTGCGGGGCTCAGAGGAGAAAGACTTGTCCAAACTCCTCAAAACCCGTAGCCTGCCAGATCCCCCCACTGCAGGGCCACCAACACCACCGAGGTCTCCCAAACTGCCCATTCTAAACACAGATCCCACCTCCATCTACTCCGACCCCGTTGACGCCCTGACCCTCGGCACGTGCAACTCGGACTGCCTGTATGCTGATCCAGTCGACAGTGTCCCCAAGGCCTTGCAACCCAAAGCTCTGAGTGCCCAAGATCCAGCACAGCAAGGCTACAGGGATAGGAAAGCCCCGGGGCAGAGGGCAGAGCCTCTGTACGCAGACATTTACGAGCGGGTGAACTACGAGTTTTCCCGGGTGGCCGTCTGTCCTCGGTCAGAAGAGCACATCTATGATGAGCCGGAGGGAAGGGCGTTCCACCAATGCCCTGAAGGCAGGGCACCCCACCCCCTGCCTATGCCCACTGCCATCTATGACAAAGCCCAAGTGGGCGATCGGGCTGCTTGGAAACAAAAGGGTTTGGATTGCGTGGTCGGGCACGAGATCCCGTACGACCCCATCAAGGACGATTATTCAGTCCCACTTCCCTCGAGGGGAGGTGAGTCACCGGCTATCAAACCAAAAAAGCCCAAGCCCTTGACGGCACCAAAACCAACCAGCAGGCCGTTTGCGAAAGACAAGCGGTCGGATTTCCGGGAGATCGGGAAGGAGCTGATCAACTCCACGTCAGTGTGGCCAGCACTCAAAAGTAATTTCAATAGTTCAAATAACTGCATTTACAGCAAGGTTGTGAAGACCAGGAGACCAGAGAAGGAGGCATCAGTGGATGACTTCAACATTAACCAGGAATCTATTTACGAAGATCTTGGGAACCTTTGATGGGTTCTTTAGACGAGATGTGGTTCTTCGTCCACTTTGTGTTTTTGTTTTCCAAATACCACTCTTGCTGTCTCAAGCAGGGACAGAATGTTATTACCTCATCTTATGAACAACAAAAATTAAGTGATGATCATTATTTTTAGTATTTCCTTCTGTTCAGCTAAGCTGTGAAATGGAGATACACTGGCTGCAGTCCTAGAAAACGTTTCAAGGAATCAGGTACCAAAATTGTCACATTTATTGTTTGCTTGTTTTGGATATGTGAAAATAGCCCTGATTTGATTTTGACATGTTTTAGCTCAGTTCCTCTCTGGCTAGCAGTGCCAGGAAATGAGCGATCCACTCTTTTTTTTCTTGACCATCCATTGGGCCCACCCTCCCTCCTGCTTTTGTAACTGCACAGAATGGGTTCTCTATGTTTAGGAACCTCCTGCGCCGAAATTTAAAACCACCTGGATTGCAACACCCCACCTACCTTGAGGTGAGGTCACGGGTGGCTCAGATTGAGAAGTTGGGGAAGAAGAGGACAAGTGTGGGAGCCTCTTGCCAAAGATGGATGAGGGGACTGTGCCATCGAAACAGATGATGTGGCCCACATACAAAGTGGAACAGTTTGCAAATGGTGATGCGGAGCCTGGCAGGAACGCTTTTTCCATGAACTACCAAAGTGAGGGAGTTGTGTACTCAACCGAAACGTGCTGGGGAGTTTAAATTTGTGTATGAAAACGATTACCTGCTCACGACAGACTTTTTTTCTTTTGCCCGACATTTTTTTAAAGTCTTTTCTTTCCCTATTTTTAAGATTATTTTGTATTCCAGAGCCAAGTTTTGTTTTCTGTTATAATATCTATTGTGTGCATTGTACTATAAAAACGTATGGATTCATTTTTCTCTGCTTAGTCGGTGTGTTATTTTTTTTGTGATCCTGGTTCACTGTGTTGATTGCTCACTGAGGTAATGCAACGATTCTGTATTGGAGTACAAACGTGATATGGGAAAATGAAGGTTCAGTTTACATACAAACATACATTCCATTCCCACTGGCACTGTTAGAACATAAAACACAGAACATTACAGCGCAGTACTGGCCCTTCGGCCCTCGATGTTGCGCCGACCTGTGAAACCACTCTAAAGCCCATCTACACTATTCCCTTATTGTCCATATGTCTATCCAATGACCATTTGAATGTCCTTAGTGTTGGCGAGTCCACTACTGTTGCAGGCAGGGCATTCCACGCCCCTACCACTCTCTTGAGTAAAGAACCTACCTCTGACATCTGTCTTATATCTATCTCCCCTCAATTTAGAGGTATGTCCCCTCGTGCTCGACATCACCATCCGAGGAAAAAGGCTCTCACTGTCCACCCTAGCCAATCCTCTGATCATCTTGTATGCCTCAATTAAGTCACCTCTTAACCTTCTTCTCTCTAACGAAAACAGCCTCAAGTCCCTCAGCCTTTCCTCCTAAGATCTTCCCTCCATACCAGGCAACATTCTGGTAAATCTCCTCTGCACCCTTTCCAATGCTTCCACATCCTTCCTATAATGCGGCGACCAGAATTGCACGCAATACTCCAAATGCGGCCGCACCAGAGTGTTGTATAGCTGCAACATGACCTCATGGCTCCTAAACTCAATCCCTCTACCAATAAAAGCTAACACACCGTACGCCTTCTTAACAACCCTCTCAGCCTGGGTGGCAACTTTCAGGGATCTATGTACATGGACACGGAGATCTCTCTGCTCATCCACACTGCCAAGAACCTTACCATTAGCCCAGTACTCTCTTCCTGTTATTCCTTCCAAAATGAATCACCTCACACTTTTCTGCATTAAACTCCCTTTACCACCTCTCAGCCCAGCGCTGCAGCTTATCTATGTCCCTCTGTAACTTGTAACATCCTTCCGCACTGTCCACAACTCCACCGACTTTAGTGCCATCTGCAAATTTACTCACCCATCCTTCTACGCCCTCCTCCAGGTCATTTACAAAAATGACAAACAGCAGTGGCCCCAAAACAGATCCTTGTGGTACACCACTAGTAACTGGACTCCAGTCTGAACATTTCCCATCAACCACCACCCTTTGTCTTCTTCCAGCTAGCCAATTTCTGATCCAAACTGCTAAATCACCCTGAATCCCATGCCTCCGTATTTTCTGCAGTAGCCTACCATGGGGAACCTTGTCAAACGCTTTACTGAAATCCATATACACCACATCAACTGCTTTACCCACATCCACCTGTTTGGTCACCTTCTCAAAGAACTCTATAAGGTTTGTGAGGCACGACCTACCCTTCACAAAACCCGTGTTGACTATCTCTAATCAAATTATTCCTTTCCAGATGATTATACATCCTATCTCTTATAAACCTTTCCAAGATTTTTCCCACAACAGACGTAAGGCTCACTGGTCTATAGTTACCGGGGTTATCTCTACTCCCCTTCTTGAACAAGGGGACAACATTTGCTATCCTCCAGTCTTCTGGCACTATTCCTGTAGACAAAGATGACTTAAAGATCAAGGCCAAAGGCTCAGCAATCTCCTCCCTAGCTTCCCAGAAAATCCTAGGATAAATCCCATCCGGCCCAGGTGACATCTATTTTCAAACTTTCCAGAATTGCTAACACCTCCTCCTTATGAACCTCAAGCCCTTCTAGTCTAGTAGCCTGAATCTCAGTATTCTCCTTGACAACATTGTCTTTTTCCTGTGTGAATACTGACGAAAAAAATTCATTTAGCACCTCTCCTATCTCCTCGGACTCCAAGCACAACTTCCCACTACTGTCCTTGACTGGCCCTACTCTTACCCTAGTCATTCTTTTATTCCTGACATATCTATAGAAAGCTTTAGGGTTATCCTTGATCCTACCTGCCAAAGACTTCTCATGTCCCCTCCTGGCTCTTCTTAGCTCTCTCTTTAGGTCCTTCCTAGCTAACTTGTAACTCTCGAGCGCCCTAACTGAACCTTCATGTCTCATTTTTATATAAGTCTCCTTCTTCCTCTTGACAAGTGTTTTGACTGCTTTAGTAAACTACAGTTCCCTCACTCGACCACTTCCTCCCTGCCTGACAGGTACATACTTATCAAGGACACGCAGTAGCTGTTCCTTGAACAAACTCCACATTTCCATTGTGCCCATCCCCTGCAGTTTTCCTCTCCATCCAATGTATCCTAAGTCTTGCCTCATCGCATCATAATTGCCTTTCCCCCAGATATAACTCTTGCCCTGCGGTAAATACCTATCCCTTTCCATCACTAAAGTAAACGTAATCGAATTGTGGTCACTATCACCAAAGTGCTCACCTACCTCCAAATCTAACACCTGTCCTAGTTCATTACCCAGTACCAAATCCAATATGGCCTCGCCTCTCGTTGGCCTATCTACATACTGTGTCAGGAAACCCTCCTGCACACATTGGACAAAAACAGACCCATCTAAAGTACTCGAACTATAGCGTTTCCAGTCAATATTTGGAAAGTTAAAGTCCCCCATAAGAACTACCCTGTTGCTTTCGCTCCTATCCAGAATCATCTTTGCAATCCTCTCCTCTACATTTCTGGAACTTTTCGGAGGCCTATAAAAAACCCCTAACAGGGTGACCTCTCCTTTCCTGTTTCTAACCTCAGCCCATACTACCTCAGTAGACGAGTCCTTATCAAACGTCCTTTCTGCCACCGTAATATTGTCCTTGACGAACAATGCCACCCCTCCCCCTCTTTTACCACCTTCCCTGAGCTTACTGAAATATCTAAATCCCGGCACCTGCAACAACAATGACTCAATATCAAAGCTGGTCCAGGTAGGACATTGGTGCATAGGCCACATATCAATATCCTGATCACTCACTACGTAAAAAGGTTTTTCCCCCTTTTGCCTTTGGTTCTTTAGCTATTCATCTTAAATTGGCGTCCTCTGCTTCTCGACCCTTCCGCGGCCCGGTGGCACACTGGTTAGCACTGCTGCCTCACAGCACCAGCGTCCCGGGTTCAGTTCCAGCCTTGGGTCACTGTCTGTGTGGAGTTTGCACTTTCTCCCTGTGTCTGCGTGGTTTTCCTCCAGATGCTCCGGTTTCTTCCCACAGTCGAAAGGTGTGCAAGTTAGGTGGATTGGCCATGCTAAATTGTCCCTTCATGTCCAAAACGTTAGATCAGGTTACGGGATAGGGTGGGGGCGTGGGCCTAGGTAGAGTGCTCTTTTGGAGGGTCAGTGCAGACGATGGGCCGAATGGCCTCCTTCTGCACTGTAGTGATTCTATGGTTCTTCGGCGAATGGGAATGGTCGCCACACTACCAGAAGGATGTGGAGGCTTTAGAGTGGGTGCAGAAGAGATTTACCAGGATGTTGCCTGGTACGGAGGGCATTACCTATGAAGAGAGGTTGAATAAACTTGGTTTGTTCTCACTGGAATGATGGAGGTTGAGGGGCGACCTGATCGAGATCTACAAAATTATGAGGGGCATAGACAGAGTGGATAGTCGGAGGCTTTTCCCCAGGGTAGAGGGGTCAATTACTAGGGGGCATAGGTTTAAGGTGCGAGGGGCAAGGTTTAGAGTAGATGTACGAGGCAAGTTTTTTTTACACCAAGGGTAGTGGGTGCCTGGAACTCGCTACCGGAGGAGGTGATGGAAGCAGGGACGATAGTGACATTTAAGGGGCGTCTTGACAAATACATGAATAGGATGAGAATAGAGGGATACGGACCCAGGAAGTGTAGAAGATTTTAGTTTAGATGGGCAGCATGGTCAGCGCAGGCTTGGAGGGCCGAAGGGCCTGTTCCTGTGCTGTACTTTTCCTTGTTCTTTGGAACAGCTCGTCTCTGTCCAGCCCCCACCGTGATTTTGAACATCTCTATCAAACCCTGCTTTCAAATCTCTCTTATCTGGCTGAGAACTCCAGCTTCTTCAAGCTATTAAGTCCCTCATCCCTGGAACTAATCATGTAAACCTTTTTTCCTGCATCCTCTCCAAAGCCTTCAAATTGGTCCGACCAGTCCCCAGGCGAAGTCCCCAAATTTGTTCCCCTCTGTTGCCTCTGTGGGAACTACCTCGGCCCAAGCCCTAATTTGTAAAATTGTGGATGGGATGCCCCCAGGTGAGGAGTGATGAACTGGCTTCCTTTATTCAACCCCCTCGGTTGGTCATAACAAGTTTAGTTTAAAAAGAAACCCTTAATGCCTCCACCTCATGAGCGATGTTGGGGCGAATACAGGTGAAGGTGGTATATAGAGCGCACCTCACGAGGGCGAGGATGAGCTGATTTTTTGAAGGAGTAGAGGATGTGTGTGAGCGTTGCGGGGGGCGGGTGGGGGGGCGCTAATCACGTTCATATGTTTTGGTCCTGTCCAAAGCTAGGGGAGTACTAGAAGGAGGTGTTTAGGATAATTTCCAAGGTGGTGCGTGTGAAACTGGACCCGGGTCCCGGGAGGCCATATTCGGGGTGTCGGACCAGCCAGGGTTGGAAACGGGAGCGGAGGCAGATATCATAGCCTTCGCCTCGTTGATCGCCCGAAGGCGGATCCTGCTGGGATGGAGAGTAGTCTCTCCACCCAGTGCCCTGGCGTGGCGGGGAGACCTGTTGGAATACTTGACCCTTGAGAAGGTTAAGTTCAAACTGAGGGGAAGCTCGGAGGGGTTCTACAAGTCATGGGCACTATTTATTATGCACTTTCAAGAACTGGATAACATCGAACATTAGTTGGGGGGAGGGGGGCTGTGTAGATTAAGGTGACTATGGGCAATCCCTGATTCCTTTTTGTCATTTGTTTATGTAAACATGCGGGCTGATGTTTGGGAGTTGGTGGGCAGGTGGGATCGTTGTTACTGTTATGGGGATTGACATATCTTGCTGATTATTGTTTATTGTTGATGGGTGTAAATGCGGGAGAAAATGTGAAAAAGGAGGAGAATAAAAATATATATTTTTTAAATTTAAAAAAAAGAATCCCTTGAGGATCCCTATCCCAGTCCCAATATATTTACGTTATAAAAGAAGCCAAGTTAACCAGCCTAATTCGGTTAAAGAAGGAGCCAGTTTATTAACTAAATGCAAGGAATATAATAAAACACTTGCAGACATTCACACAGATTAGAAGTGTCTGAAAATAGGTTTTTAAAAAACAGATATATGAATTACATAGATACAGAGAAGATAGGAGCAGGAGGAGGCCATTCGGCCCTTCAAGCCTGTTCCGCCATTCGTCATGATCATGGCTGATCATCCAATTCAATAGCCTAATCCTGCTTTCTCCCCATAACCCTTGATTCCATTCGCGTCAAGTGCCATACTGTGGTAACGAGTTCCACAGGCTCACCACTCTTTGGGTGAAGAAATGTCTCCTCACCTCTGTCCTAAATGGTACCCCTAATACTCAGACTGTGGCCCCTGCTTCTGGACACATCCACCATCGGGAACATTCTCCCTACATCCATCGTCTCTCGTCCTGTTAGCATTTTATAAGTCTCTATGCGTTCCCCTTCTCGTTCGTCTGAACTCCAACAAAAACAATCCTAACCTAGTCAGTCCCGCCATCCCCAGAATCAGCCTTGTAAAACTGCATTGCACACTCTCAAGACCAAGAACATGCTTCCTCAGATAAAGAGACCAAAACTGCCACAATATTCTAGGTATGGCCTTACCCCCAAATCCTGTATAATTGCAGCAACACATCCCTGCTTCTATACTCTAAACCTCTCTCAATAAAAGCTAACATATCATTAGCCTTCTTTACCGCCTGTTGCACCTGCATGCTTACCTTCAGTGACTGGTGCACAAGAACATCCAGTTCCCATTGCACACTCCCCTCTCCAAATTTACAACCATTGAGGTAGTAATCTGCCGCCTTGTTTTTGCTTCCAAAGTGAATAACCTCACACTTATCCAAATTATTCTGCATCTGCCATTGATTTGCCCACTCACCCAACCTGTTCAGATCTTGCTGTAGGATCTCTGCATCCTTGCCACGGTTCACCCTCCCACCCAGTTTGGTATCATCTGCAAACTTTGAGATGTTACATTTTGTTCCCTCGTCCTAATCATTAATATATATTGTGAAAGGCTGGGGTCCCAGCACCGATCCCCATAGTTGCTGCCTGCCAATTTGAAAAGGACCCATTAATTCCTACTCTTTGTTTCCTTTCTGCCAACCAGTTTTCTATCCACCTCATTATACTTCCCCCAATCCCATGCACTTTAACCTTCCAAGAAATTAGTCTTCGACTTGTCCGTGAGGGGTGGATATGTTGCAGCTGCTTGAGATTTGTGAATCCAGTAGTATTGACATTAGCAGTTGAGTAGCTGGTTTTGAGATTCAAGGGTTCTAATTATA
Source organism: Scyliorhinus torazame (assembly GCF_047496885.1). Taxonomy (NCBI): domain Eukaryota; kingdom Metazoa; phylum Chordata; class Chondrichthyes; order Carcharhiniformes; family Scyliorhinidae; genus Scyliorhinus; species Scyliorhinus torazame. The sequence goes on along the minus strand of NC_092709.1, from coordinate 342,633,895 downwards.
ATAATTAATAATTGCTTATTGTCACAAGTAGGCTTCAATGAAGTTACTGTGAAAAGCCCCTAGTCGCAACATTCTGGCGCCTGTTTCGGGGGGGGGGGGGGGCAGGGACAGGAATTGAACCCGCGCTACTGGCATTGTTCTGCATTACAAGCCAGTTGTTTAGCCCACTGTGCTAAACCAGCCCCTGCTGTTTAGCTGATAACTTGTCCTGCTTCCTTTTCAGCTGTAGTTTTGCTGACTAGGCTTGCTTCAGCAATCGGAGAGAGAACAAGACTTTCATTTTTACCTGCCAGAGCAGGTGGACCCTGCTGTCTTTTTGTTTCTGTATCACATGCTCTGACACACCCAGCACCAGTCCACATTGACCATGTTTTGCAGCTGGCTTTTATCCCAGTCTTAATGTATCATCTTGGAAGGTGAAAATCCAACAAACCAGTGTGGGGCATAACTTCCAGGATATGATTTCCACTGAGCTGAGAGGATTATCAGTTTCCATTATCTCCACAGGAGATGGCATTTCATGTTTGCATGGCTTCTTCCTGTTGAATGTCTGTCTGAGACAAAGGGTGTGATATTTCATTATATCTCTCTTAGTACCACAGGCAGTGCTGAATTTACATTCTCAGAATTTACATCATCATCCACCTTTGGCTTGTGTGCCCATTTAAAAAAGCAAACATGTCTTATTTAAAAATTCAATATGTCTGTATGTAATTTTGGGGCTTTCTCCACCTTGACAACGTTCATCTTAAAATTGGACACAATACTCCAGTTGAGGCTGAACCAGGTGTTTTATAAAGATTCATCATAACTTCCTAAGCCCCTGTTTAAAAAACTTTTCAACCACTTTCTCAACCTGTTCAGTTACCTTCAACAATTTGTCTATGTGTACTCCCAGGTCTCTTTGTTCCTGAACTGCCATTATTTTATATCCATTTTCAGATTGTTATACCGTTTGTTTTATATTAGTTGCCTTGTTCTTCCCACCAAACTCTAATCTGTGGAATTCACTACCCCAGAATGCGGTGGATGGCAGGACAGTGAGTACGTTTAAGGAGGAGATCGACAGATTTTTAATTAGTAATGGGTTTAAGGGTTCTGGAGGACGGGTGGGAAAATGGAGTTGAGGCCGAAAGGAGATCAGCCATGATGGTATTGAATAGCGGAACAAGCTCAAGGGGTAAATTGCTTACTCGCTTCTCTGCATTACATTCATCTGTCCAGCCATTCTCTGTCACACATCTGTCCTTTCTACCAGCCTTGTATGAAAGTTTGAAACTGAGGACTGAACTTCAAACCTTGTGAGGCACCAAATGATTTATGATACATTGTCATTTACCCAGAGGTTGGTTAGACTGTGCCCTTACAGAGGTTGTTCAATGGTTGGCTGCTACCAAACTCTCAAGATTATAGAATTTACAATGTAGAAGGAGGCCATTCGGCCCATCGAGTCTGCACTCTTGGAAAGAGCACCCATTTAATTCCAAACCTCCACCCTTTCCCCGTAACCCCACCAAAACCTTTTTGGACACTAAGGGCAATTTAGCATGGCCAATCCACCTAACCTGCACATCTTTGGACTGTGGGAGGAAACCGGAGCACCCGGAGGAAACCCCGCAGACACGAGGACAACGTGCAGACTCCACGGAGACACGGAGACACTGACCCAAGCCGGGTATCTGGAGCTGTGAAGCAACTGTGCTAACCACTATGCTGCCGTGCTGCCCTATGAAGATGAACACACCAAAGGCAACGCAACCCCTACTTATTTTTCTCTTCCTGATTCCTCAGCCAAGCAAACATTGACTCAGGGACAATATTCCCATCGCTAAGGCGGGAGAGCGAGGGTTGAAAATCACCTCATAGATAGAAATCAGAGCTCTGGCTCTGAATTTTGGGTTGACATCCAGCGCGAACTTTGCAACCAGTGTGTGGGGGTGAGGTCGACTCCTCCCTTCATCATATTGGGAACTCAAATCTGGGATTCGCGTGAATCGACCCCTCCCTGGTTATGGCCACAGAAGGTGGCCATTCACATAACCTATCGGCCTGTGAATCCTCCCACTACTTCACACTGTTCTCCACTGTGTGAATACAGCAACAGCTCATTCAGTAAAGGAAGCCATTATGTCACTGCACAAACTTGAATGTTTATCAGCTGTCACAAAGAATATTGAGTGCCTCACAAGAGTCTCAAACACTTCCAGAGTTTTATAATCTCAGCATTCCGCAGCCTCATAACCCTAAACATAGCAGGGCTAAATATGGTCTTGAATGCCAGCGAATCAGCCTCTCCTTTTATACCATGCCATGTCCACTTTAGTTAAAGAAAAGAAAATGGTCAAGAATGGCTCCTGATTGGCTATTCTCCACTTTTTTTCCTTGGTCCAAGACCAATTTCAACACTGGTCACTTGCAGACGTGTCGCCCGCCATCTTCTGTTGATAATTAAAGTTTGGAAGAATTTAGACTTCTGCCCTCCCCAGATGTGAACTTGATGGGACCGTGCGCTTCTGGAAGCAATGTCAGGTTTGCTGGCGAGGGGCCTTTGTGATGGTGCATCAGAGAAACGTCACCCACAAAAAGAGACCTGATGAAACACCTCAATATATTGGGTTTTCTCTGTGTTGCCCAATCAAAGTTGTTGTCGGGGCTACAGGCTACACTATTTTTTGCCACATGCACCAATTTTAATAGAATGCGCCTTGCGCACACTTGCACAACAGGAGCAAATGTACTTTAAAATGTGTATTTACTTCACAAATATCTCCCATCATTCCATAAACAAAAGAATAAAGCATCACAAAAATCAAAAAGCACCCACTCTGCATCTCATATCACCATATTGTAAACAAACACTCAAATAATGTGAAAGTTCACCCAAATATACCATACAAATTTGTATTGAGATCACATGCCCAAGGTCAATGTCTATTACTCATTTTTTACTTATTAATGAGAGTGCAATTAGCCACATGTAGCTTGTGACTGACTTATTGGACAACCATGGAACTACTTCCCTAAAAAATTAAAGTCTGGTGCTTAAATTAATTTTTAACCTCTTTAATGCTCATTCTTTTTTTACAATCCCTGGGAGGGTTCACTACACCCTATCTGTAACATCCTTCAGTCCTACAACTCTCCCAGATATCTACACTCTGCAATTCTGGCTTCTTGAACACTCCTGATTATAATCACTTGACTATCGATGGGGAAAGCGAAAAGATTAATAACACCCGATTGGTATCTTCAGCTGACAAGGCCCTGTGATCTGGAATTACTTTCCCAAACCACTGTCTCTTAACAACTTTACTCGGAATAACTGTCATCTATTAATCTGCTTCTTCAAACCTACCAACCTTTTCAACACCTGTCCTAATATGTCCTTTTCTGACAGTGTTGAATTTTAATTGAAAACAGCAACTATATAAAGGTGCTGGATGAATGAAAGATGTTTTACCTTTTTGGTCACCTTGAGGAATTCATACATTCTTGGGTATTTTCTGATCCCTACAGTAAAAGGTTTAAAACTAAATTGTATATCTTTTGTGGATAAAAGGTGGAAAGAAAGAAAGGAGATTGAAACCACACTCTGATATTAGCAAATTAGCGCATCCTGAATTTCTTTTGCCTGCTTCTTCATGGCATTAGCTAGTTCCAAAGTACACAACAACTAACTTGCTGAAGATTTTCACTATTGTTGAATTCACTCGTGGCAATTTTTTGCAACCCTGAGCTGCAGCCGTTAAACTGGGAGATTCCCAGGAAATTTGGGGTGTGGGATTTAATTTTTTTTTTTAAATCTAGTTCATCAAAGTTCAGTTTGTTTCCAAAACATGCCCTGAATTTACCTGGCTCACACTGTCATAGGTAGACTCCAATTGGTGGAAGCTATAGCTCAATTGGTAGCGCACTCCCCCCTCGGGCAGAATAATGATCACGCTCCACTCCTTAATGCCATGACCAAGGTTGACAATCCTTTTTTAAAATTAATTTAGAGTACCCAATTATTTTTCTCCAATTAAAAGGCAATTTAGACGTAGAACATACAGTGCAGAAGGAGGCCATTTGGTCCGTCGAGTCTGCACCGACCCACTTAAGCCCTCACTTCCACCCTATCCCCGTAACCCAATAATCCCTCCCAGCCTTTTGGACACTAAGAGCAATTTATCATGGCCAATCCACCTAACCTGTACGTCTTTGGACTGTGGGAGGAAACCGGAGCACCTGGAGGAAACCCACGCAGACACTGGGAAAACGTGCAGACTCCACACACAGACAGTGACCCAGCGGGGAATCGAACCTGGGACCCTGGCGCTGTGAAGCCACAGTGTTATCCACTTGTGCCACCGTGCTGCCCTAAGGTTGACAATCCTGAGCAGTGCAGAAATTGTTGTCTTTGAGATGATAAAGCCTAGTGTGATTGCCTTTTCCAATGTTCTCTTGAATGCGATTAATCTTTTCGCTTTCCCTATTTACCCTTTCTGGTAGAAGTGATGGATGCCATTGCACTATTTGAAGAACATAGTGGCTGATATTTATCCCTCGGCCAAGATCACTAATAATAATAATCTTGGGCAGCACGGTGGCGCAGTGGCTAGCACTGCTGTCTCACGGTGCCGAGGTCCAGGCTCGATCCCGACTCTGGGTCACTGTCTGTGTGTGGAGTCTGCACATTCTCCCCGTGTTTGCGTGGGTTTTGCCCCCACAACCCAAAAATGTACAGGGTAGGTGGATTGGACATGCTAAACTGCCCCTTAATTGGAAAAATGAATTGGGTACTCTAACTTTATAGAAAAAAAATAATTTTTATTGTCGCAAGTAGGTTTACATTAACACTGCAATGAAGTTACTGTGAAAAGTCCCTAGTCGCCACATTCCGGTGCCTGTTCGGGTACATAGAGGGAGAATTTAGAATGTTCAAATGACCTAACAGCACGTCTTTCGGGACTTGTGGGAGGAAACCGGAGCACCCGGAGGAAACCCACGCAGGCACAGAGAGAATGTGCAGGCTCCACACAGACAGTGACCCAAGCTGGGAATGGAACCTGGGACCCTGGTGCTGTGATGCAACACTGCTAACCACTGTGCTACCGTGAACAGCATACCTGGTCATCTCCTCATTGCTATTAAGTGGGTCCTTGCTCTGTTCAAATTGTCTGCTGTATTGTCTCCATTACGCTAGTGACTGCATTTTAAATGGCTTTAATGGCTCCAAAGTACTTTGGGAGACGTTGAAATAATGGGAGATGGTGTTTTAAGTGCAAGTTCCATCTTTTCTTAAACCTAAAGTTAATAGGATGTTGTGGGGTGCTAACCACTCAGCCTCGGATGGTGCTCTGAGGAAGGCATCTAACCCTTTGAGACTGTGGAAAATATTCAAAATAGAAGGCCAGAAATTTATGTTAAAGAGAGCACATTTGTATACTTCATTCCCCATAGCCTATACTTCTGGAGCAGGCTGTTGAATCCTCATTTTATCTATTTAAAGCTTGTTAACTGATTTGAATAAGTTATTTGGTTTCTGACTTTATTTAATATAAATGTGGAATAATTTCTAATAGCACAAATATGTACATTTTAAATTTATATTTTGACCGGTTCTTTTAGTTTAAACATAGCTTGTTCATTTTAATAACTGGTGACGGAGCTGTACCTTTTGCATAAGAATGTTGTTTTTTCATTTATTGACGTTGTGTGCTGGATTTTTCACCTCCGGTAGCAGAGTTCCCAATGCAGCGGAGATTCCAGCATGGGGGAAAATGGGATCGGTGCCCGTTTCCGCTGTTCCGGTCTCGAAACGTTAGCTCTTTTCTCTCCCTGCAGATGCTGCCAGACCTGCTGAGATTTTCCAGCATTCTCTCTTTTTTGGTTTCAGATTTCAGCATCTGAGGTCTTTGGGATTGAACCTGAAACAAAAAAAGTAATTCCTATCCTGGGGTAGGGGATCCTACCCCTCCCCCAATTATAAACCTTTTCCATTATCTTCCCGACCACCGAAGTAAGACTAACTGGCCTTTAATTACCAGGGTCATTCTTATTCCCTTTCTTGAACAGAGGAACATTCGCACTCTCCAGTCCTCTGGCACTATCCCCATGGACAGCGAAGACCCAAAGATCAAAGCCAAAGGCTCTGCAATCTCATCCCTTGCCTCCCAAAGAATCCTTGGGTACATCCCATCTGGCCCAGGGGACTTGTCGACCCTCAGGTTTTTCAAAATTGCTAATACATCCTTCCTCAGAACATCTACTTCCTCCAGCCTGCCCGCCTGAATCACACTCTCATCCTCAAAAACATGGCCCCTCTCCTTTGTGAACACTGAAGAAAAGTATTCATTCAACACCTCTATTTCTTTTGACTCCATGCACAAGTTCCCACTACTGTCCTTGACTGGCCCTACCTTCACCCTGGTCATTCTTTTATTTCTCACAAGAGTAAAAAGCCTTGGGGGTTTTCCTTGATCTGACCCGCCAAGGACTTCTCATGCCCCCTCCTAAGCCCTTTTTTCAGCTCATTCCTTGCTACCTTGTAACCCTCAAGCGACCCTACTTAACCTTGTTTTCTCATCCTTACATACTCTTCCTTTTTCCTCTTGACAAGACATTCAACCTCTTTTGTGAACTGTAGTTTCCTCACACGGCCATTTCCTCCCTGCCTGACAGGGACATGCCTATCAAGGACACGCAGTATTTGTTCCTTGAACAAGCTACACTTTTCATTTGTGTCTTTCCCTGACAGTTTCTGTTCCCATATTATGCTCCCTAATTATTGCCTAATCGCATCATAATGACCCCTCCCCCAATTATTAACCTTGCCCTTCCGTATGGCCCTATCCTTCTCCATTGTCACTATCTCCAAAGTGCTCTCCCACAAACAAATCTAACACTTGGCCCGGTTCATTAGCCAGTACCAAATCCAATGTGGCCCCCCCTCTTGGCCTATCCACATATTGTGTCAGGAAACCCTCCTGCACACACTGTACAAAAACTGCCCCATCCGAACTGTTCGACCTATGGAGGTTCCAATCAAAGTTAAAGTCGCCCATGGCAACTACCCTGAGACCTCCACACCTATCCATAATCTGTTTTGCAATTTCTTCCACCACATCTCTGTTACTATTTGGGGGCCTATAGAAAACTCCTAACAATGTGACCGCTCCTTTCCTATTTCTAACTTCAGCCCATATTACCTCAGTAGGCAGATCTCCTTCAAACTGCCTTTCTGCAGCCGTTAAACTATCCTTGATTAACAATGCCACTCCTCCACCTCTTTTACCACCTTCCCTACTCTTACCGAAACATCTATACCCCAGAACTTCCAACAACCATTCCTGTCCCTATTCTAACCATGTCTCTGTAATGGCCACAACATCGTAGTCCCAAGTACCAATCCACGCTCCAAGTTCACCTACCTTATTCTGGATGCTCCTTGCATTGAAGTAGACACACTTCAACCCATCTTTCTGTCTGCCGGTACACTCCTGTGACCTTGATACCCTCCTCAGTACCTCGCTACTCTCAACACTGGCTTCTGGACTAGAGCTCGTTTTCCCAGCCCCCTGACAAATTAGTTTAAACCCCCCCGAAGAGCCGTAGCAAATTTCACTCCCAGGATATTGGTGCCCCTCTGGTTCAGGTGCAAACCGTCCTGTCTGTACAGGTCCCACCTTCCCCAGAATGTGCTCCAATTATCCACGTACCTGAAACCCTCTCTCCTACACTATCCCTGCAGCCCCGTGTTTATCTGCACTCTCTCCCTGTTCCTCACCTCACTAGCACGTGGCACCGGCAACAAACCAGAGATGACAACGTGGTTTGTCCTGTCTCTCCGCTTCCACCCAAGCTCCCTATATTCCTGTTTTAAATCCCCGTCCCTTCTCTTACCTATATCGTTGGTACCGATGTGTACCACGACTTGTGACTGCTCCCCCTCCCCTTTAAGGATTCTGAAAACACGGTCCAAGATGTCATGGACCCTGGCACCCGGGAGGCAACATACCATCCGTGAGTCTCTTTCACTGCCACAGAACCGTCTGTCTGTCCCTCTAACTATCGAGTCCCCAATAACTGTTGCTCTCCTGCTCTCCCTCCTTCCCTTCTGAGTCACAGGGATGGACTCAGTGCTGGAGATCCGTTCACCGTGGCTTACCCCTGGTAGGTCTCTATGCTGGTGCTCTTGGCTCCTTCAAGGATGCTGATATTAGTAAGCCTGTCCTCCCAGCTGATGCAGAGAATCCGTCTCCGACAGTGTTGATGATACCTCTCCAGGACCTTGAAGTGGTGTCTGTACATAGTCCACGTTTCTGAGCATAGAAGAGTTGGGAGGACACGAAGATCAGCCCGGAGCTAGGGACTTCCAGATCTGACGTTATGTCTCCGTCAGTTCTCGGCAATCGCCACAGGGCTTGTTTGTGTGGTGTGTGTGTTGGTTTCCTCTAGGTAGATGCCTTGTGAGGTGCATCTTTTAACATGAGTATGCCGCTGCGCATTAATAGATGCACAGTCCTTGACAGAAGGTAGGTCCAGTTCCAGTGGCAGGGGAAACCTGACAACTGGGGAACTCCCTGTTGCTGAAGCCTTCATCCGCCATTGCAGCTGTTGATATAATACGAGTATCTTCTACCTGATGAGCTGTTAAGGACTGCTTTTGGATTGTGCTTTGTCTGTTTCCTTCCCTCCAACCTTACCATCATGGGTGACCCTGCCAGGAGGGTCTCATGATCAACGGAGCGCTCTAGCATATCTACCGTGATGTCAATCCACGGAAAGGTTCACCGAGTTAATCTCTGCTCTGGTTATACCCCTCTTTTAAAATAAGTTCATTCATGGGAGTATGTGCTGGCTAGGTCAGCATTTATTGCCCATCCCTAGTTGCTCTTGAACTGAGTGGGCTGCTGGCCACTACAGAGGGCATTTTCACCACATTGTAGTGGATCTCTACCACTAAGCCATCACCTACTCTTCTGAGAATATCAGTCTAGATTTCTTGCTCAAGTTTCTGGAGTGGGATTTGAGACCTTAAATTTTTGACTTGTGATTACTATCCACATCAGAAATCCCAGATTGAGCATTGAAGGGGAGATGGTGGCGTAGTGGTATTGTGACTGGACTAGTAGTCCAGAGACCCAGGGTACTGCTCTGCGGACCTGGGTCCGATCACGGCAGATGGTGGAAAACGAATTCAATAAAAATCTGGAATGGCCTAGCAAGCCTCTGAGTTGTATTAAAGTTGGTCAATAAGGAATAATACCAGTTCCCAGTCTGTCCCACCAGCAGGGCAGACCCAGCAGAGGTGGCAGCACAGTCGTGTACAGTTGGGAGTCCCCAACATAGATTCTGACCCTATGATGTCTCCTGGCATTCGGTCAAACATGGGCAAAGAAGCTTCCTGCTGATTATCCCGTACCGTCCACCGCCAGCTGATAAATCATTACTCTTCCATGCTGAACATCACTTGGAGGAACTAGAAGCATTGAGGGTGGCAAGGGTGGGGGAATGTGGGTGGGGGACTTTGGGGATGGTCTAACTCGGGCTCGCCTGGAGGTTCCCAGCATTGCCTTTAGCCAATTTGATTCACTCCACGTGATATCACAGGAAACGGCTGATGGCACTAGATAGTCCAAAGGCCCTGACAATATTCCAGCAATAATACTGAGAACCTGTGCTCCAGAACGTGTGCCCCTAGCCAAGCTCTTCCAGTACAGTTACAACACTGTCAAACCCAGCAATGTGAAAAATTGCCCAGGTACGTCCTTCACACAAAAAACAGGACAAATCCAACATAAGAACATAAGAACTAGGAGCAGGAGTAGGCCATCTGGCCCCTCGAGCCTGCTCCGCCATTTAATGAGATCATGGCTGATCTTTGTGGACTCGGCTCCACTCTCCGGCCCGTACACCATATCCCCGAATCCCTTTATTCTTTAGAAAGGCATCTATCTTTTTCTTAAAAACGTTTAAAGAAGGAGCCTCAACTGCTTCACTGGGCAAGGAATTCCAGAGATTCACAACCCTTTGGGTGAAGAAGTTCCCCTTACACTCCGTCATAAATCTACCTCCCCTTATTTTGAGGCTATGCCCCCTAGTTCTGCTTTCCCCGACCAGTGGAAACAACCTGCCCGCATCTGCCCAACCCAGCCAATTACCACACCATCTGCCTATTCTTGACCATCAGTAAAGTGACGGAAGGAGTTAGCAGCGGTGCTATCAAGCGGCACTTGCGAAGCAATAACCTGCTCATTGATGCTCAGTTTGCATTCTGCCAGGGCCATTCTGCTGTTGACCTCATTACAGCCTTGGTTCAAACATGGACAAGAAAGCTGAACTTCAGAGGTGAAGTGACAATGATGGCCCTTAATAATGAGGCGCCACTGCTGGGAGCGAGGTATGGGCTGGAGCAGGGGGAAATGTTTAGATACATGCAGGTTCGAGATTTTGCCAGGAATGAGATACAGAGCTTCCCGGTGGAGCCGGCCTCCACATTGCTGGAGGAGGTGCTGATGACAGGGGGACTGTAGGAGGGGGTAGCGTCGGCGGTTTACGGGCCTACTTTGGAAGAAGTAGGGGAGGGGGGGGCGCGGGAGGGTGGGGGCGCGGGGGGGGGGCCGCGGGGGGGGGGGGCGCGGCGCGGCGGGGGTGGGGGGCGGAAATCACGTTCATATGTTTTGGTCCTGTCCAAAGTTGGAGGATTACTGGAAGGTTTTTAGGGTAATCTCGAAAGTGGTGCACGTTTAACTGGATCCGGGCCCCCCGGAGGCCATATTCGGGGTGTCGGACCAGCAGGGGTGGTCCGACAGTGATGTAGCCTTCGCCTTGTTGATTGCCTGAAGGCGGATCATGTTGGGCTAGAGAACAGCCTCTCCACCCTGTGCCCTGGCGTGACTCTTGAGAAGGTTAAGTCTGAACAGAGGGGAAGGATGGAGGGGTTCGACAATTCATGGGCGTTATTCATTATGAACTTTCAAGAATTGGATAACATCGAACATTAGTGGGGTGGGGGTTGGCAGGGTTGGGGAGGGAGACTCTATGTGTTAATGGTGAGTATGGGTGATTCCTGATTCCTTTTTGTTATTTGTTTATGTTAACATGTGGGCAGTTGTTTGGGGGTTGGTGGGAGGATGGGATCGTTGTTGATATGGGGGATTGACATTATGTTCATTACTGCTTATTGTTTATTGTTGGTGGGTGCAAATTTGGGTGAAAAAGGAGGAGAATAAAAATAGTTTTAAAAAATTAAAATAATGAGGCACCCTTAGATTGCGTGTGGCATCATGTAGCCCTAGCAACTCTGCAGTCAATGGGAACCCAGGCAGGTACTCTCCTGGTTGGGGTCATACCTGGCACAAACAAAGATGGTTGTGGTTGTTGGAGGTCAGTCATCTCAGCTCCAAGACATCACTGTGGGAGTTCCTCAAGGTAGTGTCCTAGGCCCAGCCATCTTCAACTGCTTTATCAAGACCAAATAGGAACATACACGATTGAGTGGAAATGTGACAGAATAGGTTGAATGGTCTCTTTTGCTGTAAAACTTCTATGGTTCCAGTGAAATACATTCGCGGACAGGGCAGAGATGGACCGACTGATAAAGGAGATATTACAGATCGATAGGAGGTATGCGGAGACCCCAGAGGCAGGGCTTTTAAGGGAACGGCGGAGGCTACAGGCGGAGTTTAGCTTGCTGACCACAGGGAGGGCAGTGGAGCAGTTGAGAAAGGCGAGGCGGGGGCGATCCATGAACATGGAGAGAAGGCCAGCAGAATGCTTGAGCAGCAGCTAGGGAGATAAGGAGAGTAAAGGACGGAGATGGGAACCTGGTTGGAGATTCGGCAGGGGTGAATAAGGCGTTTAGGGATTTCTTCAGTAGGCTGTACAGGTCGGAACACCCTACGGGGCCGTAGGGGATAAGGCACTTCTTCAAGGGGCTGAATTTCCCAAAGGTGGACGGGGAACTGGTAGAAGGGCTGGGGCCCCGATCGGGTTGGAAGAGATAGTGGAGGGTCTGAATGCCATGCAGGCGGGTAAGGCCCCGGACCCGAATGGGTACCCAATGGAGTTCTATAAAAAGTTCTTTGGGATATTGGGGCTGGTGTTAATGAGGATGTTCAAATAGGCAAGGGAAAGAGGGGTGCTGCCCCCGACGATGTCACAGGCCACGATGTCGCTGATTCTGAAGCGGGACAAGAACCCGGAGCTGTGTGGGTCCTACAGGCCGATCTCCCTGTTGAATATAGATGCCAAGTTGCTGGCCAAAATCTTGTCCTCCAGGATCGAGGATTGTGTTCTGGATGTTATTGGGGAGGACACGGTGGCCAATGTAAGAAGGTTGTTAAATGTGATCATGATGCCCCCGGAAGGTAGGGAGGTGGAGGTAGTGATCGCAATTGATGCAGAAAAGGCTTTTGATCGGGTAGAGTGGGATTATCTGTGGGAGATACTGGGACGGTTTGGATTCAGGCGGGGCTTTATTGACTGGGTTAGGTTGCTGTATCAGGCTCCTGTGGCAAGTGTACGGACGAATAGGACAACATCGGACTATTTTAGACTGCACCGGGTGAATGAGATAGGGATGCCTCCTCTCCCCACTGTTGTTTGCGCTGGCTATAGAGCCGTTGGCAATTGCTCTGAGAGCCTCAAGGGGCTGGAGAGGACTGGTCCGGCGAGGGAGGGGGGGGGGGGGGGGAGGCGGGGGGGGGGGGTTGGAGCACAGGGTTTCGCTCTATGCAGATGACCTGCTTCTGTACGTTTCGGACCCAATAGAGGGGATGGAAGAAATCATGAGGATTCTAGGGGAATTTGGCCGGTTTTCGGGGTATAAGCTTAATATGGGAAAGAGTGAGATGTTTGTGGTCCAGGCGAGGGGACAGGAGAGGCGACTGGGAGAGCTGCCGTTTAGGTTAGTAGAGGGAAGCTTCAGGTACCTAGGCATCCAGGTGGTGCGGGAATGGGACCGGCTGCATAAATTGAATCTGGCCCAGCTGGTGGACCAAATGAAGGATGATTTTCGGAGATGGGACGTGCTTCCATTGTCTCCGGCTGGGAGGGTGTAAACGGTGAAGAGGACGGTCCTCCCAAGATTCCTACTTGTATTTCAGTACCGCCCCATCTTTATTCCGCGATCCTTTTTTAAGCGGGTCAACAGAGTGATCATGGGCTTCATCTGGACGGGCAAGACCCTGCGAGTAAGGAAGGTAATGCTTGAGTGGAATCTGGGAGAGGGCGGGCTCACGCTGCCAAATTTTAGCAACTATTACTGGGCGGCTAATATAGCCATGATCAGGAAGTGGGTGGTGGGGGAGGGGTCGGCATGGGTGCGTATGGAGGCGGCTTCATGTAAGGGCACCACTTTGGGGCGTTGGTAACTGCGCCTCTGCCGTTCCCGCCGTCACGGTATTCCACCAGTCCAGTGGTAGTGGCGGCCCTGAGAGTTTGGGGGCCAATGGAGGAGGTATGTGGGAGCAGTGGGAGCATCGGTCTGGGCCCCAATCTGTGATAATCACTGGTTTTCCCCGGGGACTATGGACGGGGGGTGCAGGTTATGGCGGAGAGTGGGGATTGAGAGGATGGGGGATGTGTTCATAGAGGGGAGCTTTCCGAGTATGAGGGCGCTGGAGGAGAAGTTTGGATTGGCGAGGGGAATCGAATTCAGGTATCTGCAGGTGCGGGACTTCCTACGTAAACAGGTGTCAACCTTCCCGCTCCTACCGCTAAGGGGGATTCAGGACAGGGTAGTTTCCAGAGGGTGGGTAGGAGAAGGGAGCGTCTCGAACTTTTATAAGGAGCTTATGGGGTCGGAGGAGACGCAGACCGAGGAGCTGAAGCGCAAGTGGGAGGAGGAGCTGGGAAGTGAGAGAGAAGATGGTCTATGGGCAGACACGTTGAGTAGAGTCAACGCGTCCGCAACATGTGCCAGGCTCAGCCTGATACAATTTAAGGTTGTTCACCGGGCTCACATGACAGTGGCCCGGATGAGCAGATTCTTTGGGGTGGAGGACAGGTGCGCAAAATGTGCGGGAGGACCAGCGAACCATGTCCACATGTTTTGGACATGTCCAAAGCTTAGGGGATTTTGGCAGGGGTTTGTGGATGTCATGTCCACGGTGTTAAAAACAAGAGTGGCGCTGAGTCCAGAGGTGCCGATTTTCGGGGTGTCAGAAGGCCCGGGAATCCAGAAGGAGAAAGAGGCAGACGTTCTGGCCTTTGCTTCCCTGGTCGCCCGGAGATGGATACTATTAGCATGGAGGGACTCAAAGCCCCCGAAGCCGGAGGCCTGGCTATCGGACATGGCTAGCTTTCTCTGTTTGGAGAAAATCAAGTTCGCCTTGAGAGGGTCACTGTTGGGGTTCGCCCGGATGTGGCAACCGTCCGTCGACGTCTTTGCGGAAAATTAATCGTCAGCAGGCGCAGGGGGGAGGGGGGGGGGGGGGGAGTAGTTTAGATTAGAGTAGGGGGGTCAATAAGGGTGGGACCTTTACGAGAGGTAAATGGCTTTTGCACTATGTTTATAGTTTCATGTATATTGTTTAGTTTGTTTTTGTTACTATACCAAAAATACCTCAATAACATGTTTATTAAAAAAAAAGAAATACATTCGAGGCACTTGCAGAGCAGGCGGCCACAATGGATCAATTAAAATGGGGGTTTGCAAGATGCCAGAGTTGGAGGAGCCTAAAGATCTTGGAGGGTCATATGGGACTCGAGGTAGGGAGGGGTGGAAGAGGCCGAGGGGTTGAAATGCCGACTCCTTTTCCGAAAAGAGAGTTAAAGCATTACTGCCTTCTGAAATTCTCTTACCAAACTCCTTGCTACATTTCTTCCTCCACGTTTAAAAGCAACTCTTCAACATTATGTTTGGACAGCCCCCCCCCCCCCCCCCCCCCCCCCCACCACCACCACCGCTGCTGGAGGCCTTCCGTTTCAAACACTCTATTTTTAAATCTTTTAAAATATTTTTATTCCACTTTTTCAATTTTATACATCAACAGTAAAACAATAACAGACCCCCACCCTCCTGAGCACAAAGACCCCGTTCCACACCCCAGCTCCCTCCCCCCCTACCTAACAGCTAACATTGACCAGCTCTTTTTATAGTACAGAATAAACGGCTGCCATCTCTGGTTGAGCCCCTGAATTGCACACTCTCTCACACACTGTGTGACCGCAAGGGGTTCTCCCCTCCATGTCCCATGTTTCTGAGACCAAGGTGGCAGCCAGCCCCACCCACCAGATGGAACAAAGAACCCTCAGTTACCATCAGAACTGTACCCACCCTCCCCATCCCAGAAATCCCCCAGCCACTTCCTCTCGAACCAACACCTCTCCCCTTCCTCCCACCCTTCACACCTTCCGGAACATGCCTAAACAGGTCCAGCAAGCCAAAGCCCCTACCACCCACCCCACCCCCCATCTCGTTCCCATTCCCTCGCCAACCTTGGCAAGATAAACCCCTGCCAGAGCCCACAGCACCCAAAAAAAACCACCCCTCCAGCCAAACAACCAACACTCACCAAAAAGAAAAAACACAACAAAAAGAAAAATCCCCAAACAAAACACACCAATTTCAATTAACAGCAACTCGGTACAAAAAGGGAGAAGGACAACGAGGGAGAAATAAGGAAAAGTACCCATCTTTACAACAACGTCCCCAGACAAATCCGTCTTGACCACCAGTAAAGTCCCTTTCAACCCCACTCAATTCTGTCCAAGTCCTTGAGCTTTAATAAAAGCCTCCATTTTCTCTGTCGCCTTGAAGAAATAGTCCTTGGCATTATGTGTAAGACCATAAGACATAGGAGCAGAATTAGGCCATTCAGCCCATCGTGTATGCTCCGCCATTCAATCATGGCTGATATGTTTCTCATCTCCATTCTCCTGCCTTCTCCCCATTGCCCCTGATCCCCTTATTAATCAATAACCTGTCTATCTCTGTCTTAAAGGCACTCTGTGATTTGGCCTCTACAGCCTTTTTGTGGCGAAAGGTTCCACAGATTCATCACCCTCGGCCTCGCCGGGCACACCCACACCAAAAAGTTCACCACTCCTGAAAAGTGCTATCTTTGTCCTGTTGAAAGGCCACACGCCTCCTTTCCAATTCTGCCGCGACATCTTGGTAAATTTGAATACTGCTGACATCCCACCAAACTCCCGATTCTCCTTTGGTCCACTTCAGGACCCTCTCCTTCATCCGATAGCTGTGAAAACATACTATCACCGCTCGTGGTGACTCATTCACCCGTGGTTTTGTCCGGAGCGAGCGGTGGGCCCGGTCCAGCTCAATTGGGGGTGGAGGGGGAGGGGGGGGGTGGGGGGAGACCTGATCCTCCTTCATCAACTTCATAAACATTGACTCAAAGTATTCGGTCAGCCTTGGACCCTCCACCCCCTCTGGCAACCCCACGATCCTGAGGTTATACCACCTCAACCTATTTTCCAGATCATCGACCTTCGCTCAGGCCTTGTTCCTCTCCTCCACCCTCCGCAGCTCAGCATCCAGCGAGACCAACTGATCATTATGTCACGACACCATCTCCTCCACCACCTTCAACACCTCACCTTGCTCCTGCACCTTCTCCGAGGTCTTCCCAATGCACCTTTATCGGGACCAATGCATCATCCACCGACGTTTTGAGGGTGTCCAGCATCTCTTTCCCTTGCCTCTCGAAATGCTTGCCAAACTGCCTTTCAATTCGATGGCCATTACCCCTGTCAGCTTGTCCGCTGTCCGACAAGCTTGCCTCCGCTATCTTCGATCCCACAGGACTCCGCAACCTGCTCAGTTTCTCAGAAGGGCTACCTCTCCCACCGTTCTGCCCAATATTTTTTTTGCACCTTTTGACACAAAAGGCTCTCAAATGGGACAAATCTGTCCACCAATTACCACCGGGAACCGGGTGAAAAGGACCAGAAACCAAGGACTCCAGCGAGAGCTACCTTGCACACGACCTCCTTCTGCATGTTGCCACCGGACGTCCCCCTCCTGCATCAAATTTAACACCGTTAATTGAAACCAAATTCGTCAAAGGCACTCTACTGCATGTTTTCTATTTCTCGCACCAAGGGTTGGATTTTCCCCTTCATTAGGTCACTTTCAGGCTTTTTAATGCATCAGTATCAAGTTAGTCAGTGTTGAGCTATGGGTTCATTTCATAAGAAATTACGATGTGGAGATGCCGGCATTGGACTGGGGTGAGCACAGTAAGAAATCTTACAACACCAGGTTAAAGTCCAACAGGTTTGTTTCGAATCGTTAGCTTTCAGAGCACTGTTCCTTCCAAAGGTGAACGAAGAGGTTGGTTCCAGAAACATTTATACAGACAAAGTCAAAGATGCAAGGCGATACTTTGAATGCGAGTCTTTGCAGGTAATTAAGTCTTTACAGGTCCAGATGGAGCAGGTTAGAATGTGAATGGTCCCAAGCCAGGACAGTTGGTAGGATTTTGCAAGCCAAGGCCAGATGGTGGGGGGTGAATGTAATGTATCATGAATCCAAGGTCCCGGTTGAGGCCGCACTCGTGTGCGGTACTTGGCCATTTATTCCAACATTTTGCTTCCTGTCTGCTACCAACTTTCTATGCATCTCAAGGCACTCCCTGCAATCCCACGTGCTTTAACTTTACATATTAATCAGCTATGTGAGACCTTGTCGAAAGCCTTCCAAAGTCTAAATAAACCACATCCACTGGTTCTCCCTCGTCAACACTTACTAGTTACATCTTCAAAGAATTCCAGTCTATTTGTCAAGCATGATTTCCCTGTCGTAAATCCATGCTGACTTTGTCCGATTATGCCACTGCTTTCCAAATGCTACGCTATCAAATCCTTGATAATGAACTCTAACAACTTCCCTACATCCGATGTTGGGCTCATTGGTCGGTAGTTCCCTGTTTTCTCTCTACTTCCCTCTTTGAACAGCGGCGTTATATTAGCTATCCTCCAATCTGTAGAAAGCATTCTAGAGTCCAGAAAATTTTGAAAATTGGCCACCAATGGATCTACTATTTCTTGGGCCACTTTCTCAAGAACTCTGGCTCTGGAGATTTATCAGCCTTCAATCCCATTAATTTCCTCAAAACCATTTCTCTACTAGTACTAATTTCCTTAAGCTCCTCACTAAAACTTGCGTTTCTCAGAACTTCCGGTACATTATTCATGTTTTCTTTTGTGAAGGCAGTAGCAAAGTACAAATTTAGTTCCTCAGCCATTTCTTTGTTCCCTGTTATGAATTCTCCCGTTTCTGGCTGTAAGGGCCTACATTTGTTTTTTCAATCATTTTCTGTCAAAGGAGCCTTGGTGAGTTGCTGACACCCAAACAGCTTGGTGAGAAATTTATCAATCGGCAAAAAGGTATGAGATTTGCTGGTGCGAATTTAAGAGGCAAATGCAGGTTTTTCTTCAATTTGGATAACCTTACTGAATTGTACAGAATGTACTGCACAAACGTTTCATTCGGCTCACATTTACCCGTATTTTTCCGTCAGTTTATCCTAATCCCTTCTCCCATTGGTATTTATTATTGCTTAAATGCAACCAATGCGGCACAGTGATTAGCACTGCTGCCTCACAGCGCCAGGGACCCGGGTTCAATCCTGGCTTAGGGTGACTTGTCTGTGTGGAGTTTGCATGTTCTCCCCGTGTCTGTGTGGGTTTCCTCCGAGTGCTCCAGTTTCCTCCCACAGGGCAGGTTAGGTGGATTGGCCATGATAAATTGTCCCTTAATGTCCAGGGATGCGTACATTAGGTGGGGTTACGGGGATAGGATGGGGAAGTGGGCTTGGTGGGGTGATCTTTCAGAGGGTTGGTGCAGACTAGGTGGGCCGAATGGCCTCCTTCTGCGCTCTGGGGATTCTCTGAACCATGCTATTTATCTCCATTTTCCACATTTGCTCCATTCTTTGACTGTTTCTCCTGATTTCTTCTTTGGATTTAAATTATTGGTCACGCACTCGGTAATACGTTGGCAGATTTTACTGAAGTATGGAAATACAAAGAGGTTCCAGCAATTCTATAAATAGTGTCTGTCATTGCCACCCCTTCATCGAGTATGTGTTTCAGTTCCCTTTATAAACTTCCTTGTTTTTTTTAAAAGGCAGACGTACTTTAGTTCCACATCAATTTTCAGATTTTTTGGGGTTTTCATTTTTTTCTCTTGTTTTACTTCTCTATTTTAATAGTCAGCTGATCTTTTTTTGTCAGTTTGATTTCAGATAGATGAAGAAATCTACAGCTATGCTTGAGCTCCCAACCCAGACAGACAGATCGACATAAATAGAGTTTCTGTTTACCTGAAAAAGACATTTCTTCTTTGAACTGTTTGACACTGTTGGAGTTTAAGAGTAAACCGCATTGGCATGGGACTGGAGTCACATATAGGCTAGAGCCTCCCCCCAGACACTCCAATGGAAGCTATCAATGTTCAATTAAAAAGAGAAAATAAATTGGGAATTATGGATGGGTCAAGCGGTTGAAAAAAATCAAACAGGGAGGAGTTGCACAATGAAAAGTAATTTTGTTGAATAATGTGGGTAATTAACCTTTTAGTTAAACTGGGAGGAAGTCTTTTATAAAATTATGCAGAACAAGAGGAGGCCATTCAGCCCATCTTGTCAGTGCCAACTCGTCAAAAAGAGCTAGCCTCTCGGGGCAGCAGGTTCGATCCCGGCTCTGGGTCACTATCCGTGTGGAGTTTGCACATTCTCCCCATGTTTGTGTGGGTTTCACCCCCACCACCCAAAAATGTGCACGCTAGGTGGATTGGACACGCTAAATTGCCCCTTAATCGGAAAAAATTAATTTATATTTTTTAAGAAAAAGAGTTAGCCTCTCACTCACCTGGTCTTTTCCCCACAGCCCTGCAAGGTTTGCCTCCTCAGGAATAGATCAAATTCCCCTCTTAATTACAAAGTATAAATAACAGGAAAGCTGTGAGTATTTCCAGCCTGGCTTGTGTTTGCGTGAACATGAAATAGCTACAGAAACCTTGCTCCATTTGTGACCAATGTGTAAACATGACGGTGAAAAGGAAGCAACGACATGGCTTTACATAGGAACCAACTGAACGGTGTCGTCACGTCCGCCTCGAGAGGCCTCTCGTGAAATTTGTAAACTATTGAGATCTCATGACACATTGCGATCTGGACCCGACTCGCTGATGTGATCCAGATTTTCACTTAAATATGTCTACTCCGGAGTCTCCCAAGGCCCGGGATCGAACACCCGCTCCTGGGAGACCTTGCTGTGGTGCCATTTAGGGGTCTCCTAGGCCGTTGGAGGCCCCCAGGTGGTCGGGCCCTGGGCTGGGTGGTACCCCAGCACTCCCGCCTGGGGGTGCTCTGATTGTGAGGGGTGCTCGAGGACCCTCTAACAAGTAAATTGTGGCATGAGGGGTGGGGTCTGGAGGCTGTGATGGGGGGGTTGAGAGATCAGACAGGCATTTAAAAACGGCACCCCGATCTCTTCCTGTCCTGACGAGATCAGAGTTGAGCTTGTCAGTGCGGCCTTGGCCAAGCATTCCTCGCTAAGGCCAGGAAAAAAAGAGTCCCGTTTGATAGCGGGGTCCGGTGCTGAGAAACACCACGTTAAATGTGCTCAAAATTAGACTCCGTTTCCCCCCATTAAATTGTGACTTAATTTGAGCTGGCACTTCTTTACCCTTGTTGCTCTCTTTTGGTGGCTATGAATATGGCGATTAATAAGGTTGCCTTTCTTGATCTTAATTATGAATATGCTTTCAGAGTCGCCAGGTATCTCTTGATACCGCCACAAGGTTCAACCGAATACCGATCAAAGAGCCAATACACCAGTTAGTTAGTTCAAAGTCAATGCAATTTTATTCACACACAGTATGATTTACTCATGCACAATAACACTACAGGCTAAACTATGTCTATCACTAACACCTATACTTAACTTCGGGTGCCCACTTAGGTCAGAGGAACATGGCCATTGTTCGGATCTGAGACTGTTGGGTTCGAAGAGGTAGCAGGAGTACAGCTAAGGTTGGTATATAGAGGCGGGAGCGGCCGTGGTCAGCATGGGTGAGCTGACTCATGGAAGCACAATGGGGGGGAAACCAGAGCTAAGCGGATGCTTGGCAGGGGCGGGGGGGGAAGGGGTGCTGCTTTGCTGACTGAAGGGATGCCAGGTGAGGGATATGGATGGAGAGTCGGGTGGGGGGGGCGCCGGGGGGGAGAGCTGGAGGACGGAGGAGGGAGGCGGGGCCACGCGGCCGGCCGAAAAAGGGAGATGGTTAGTTGGTGGGATGGGGGGGTGGTTAACCCCGACCAGGCTGATCACGTGGAATGTGAGGGGCCTGAATGGGCCAGTCAAGCGGCCCCGCGTGTTCTCGCATTTGAAGGGGTTGAAGGCGGACGTGGCCATGTTGCAAGAGACGCACTTAAAGCTCACGGACCAGACGAGGCTGAGGAAAGGATGGGTGGGACAGGAGTTTCATTCGGAGTTGGACTCCAAGACCAGAGGGGTGGCCATTTTGGTCAGTAAACGAGTGGTGGGGAGCATCGTGGCAGACAAGGGATTGCAGGTATATAATGGTGAGTGGCAAGCGGGGCCCGGGTGGTGTTCGTGAATGTATATGCCCCGAACTGGGGCGATGCAGACTTTGAGGCGCGTGTTGGGTAGGATCCCGGACTTGGAGATAAGTCACCTGATAATGGGAGGGGACTTTAATACGGTCTTGGATCCGTGCTTGGACCGTTCCAGGTCCAGAACGGCAAAGAGGCCGGCGGCGGCCAGGGCCTTGTGGGAGTTCATGGGCCAGATGGGGGGAGTGGACCCCTGGAGGTTTACACGGCCAAGGACAAAGGAGTTTTCCTTTTTCTCCCATGTCCATAAAGTCTATTCGCGAATAGACTTCTTTGTGTTGAGTAGGGCGTTAATCCCGAGGGTGGAGGGGATAGAATACTCGGCCATCACGGTCTCGGACCATGCACCGCACTGGGTGGACCTGCGACTGGGGGCGGAACGGGGTCAGCGCCATCTCTGGCGACTGGATGTGGGGCTGCTGGTGGACGAAGAGGTGTGCGGGTGGATAAGGAGAGTATTGAGAATTATGTGGGAGCGAGTGACACAGGTGAGGTGACAGTGGCAGTGGTTTAGGAAGCTCTGAAGGCGGTCATTAGGGGAGAGTTAATCTCCATTAGGTCCCATAGAGAGAAGGAGAGATACTCAGGGTAGATAGGAGGTACGCGGAGGCCCCAGAGGGGGGGCTGTTGAACGAGCGCCGGAAATTACAGGCGGAGTTTGACTTGCTGTCCGTGGCAGAGGGCGAAGGCGCAGCTGAGGAAAGCGAAGGGGGCAGTGCATGAGTATGGGGAGAAGGCGAGTAGAATGCTGGCACACCAGCTGCGCAGGAGGGAGGCGGCCAGAGAGATTGGGGGAGTACGGGATAGGGAAGGCAACATGGTGCTGAACCCAGAGAGGGTGAATGAAGTCTTCAGGGAGTTCTACGGGAGGTTATACGAGTCGGAACCCCCCCCCCGGGGAGGGGGAAGGGATGAGGCGGTTCATGGACCGGTTGAGGTTCCCAAGGGTGGAAGCAGAGGGGGTGGAGGGACTGGGGGCCCCGATTGAGTTGGAGGAGGTAGTCGGGGACTGGCAGGCATGCAGACGGGCAAGGCCCCGGGCCCAGATGGCTTCCCCGTAGAATTCTATAAGAAGTTCTCGGAGCTGCTGAGCCCGCTCCTGATGAGAACCTTCAATGAGGCAAAGGAGAAAGGGACCCTCCCTCCGACAATGTCGCAGGCATTGATCTCGCTATCCTGAAGAAGGAGAAGGATCCGCTTCAGTGTGGGCCCTACAGGCCGATATCACTCCTGAACGTGGATGCCAAGCTGTTGGCAAAAATGTTGCCAGAATAGAGGATTGTGTCCCGGGAGTGATTGGGGAGGACCAGACGGGTTTTGTTAAGGGCAGGCAGCTGAACACGATCGTGAGGAGGCTCCTGAATATTATCATGATGCCCTCGTAGGTGGGGGGGAGGTGGAGGTGGTGGCTGCGATGGACGCGGAGAAGACCTTTGACAGGGTGGAGTGGGAGTATCTGTGGGAGGCGCTAGGCAGGTTTGGATTTGGGGAGGGATTTATAGGGTGGGTCAAGCTGCTGTATCAGGCCCCTGTAGCGAGTGTGTCCACAAACCGGCTAAGGTCGGAATATTTCAGGCTGCACTGGGGGACGAGACAGGGGTGTCAATATTAATGGCCCAGACTTGGGTGTGCAGGTCACCATTTCAAATTTGTGAATGACCCCAAACATGGAAGTACTTTGAATCGTAGGGATTGTGAGGCTTCATGTCACGTGGAACACAATCGATTCCAATGGAAAACGGTGCCGGATTCTCCGGGTTCAGGGTTGGCACTCAGGAGGCTGACAAGCTGCAGCCGCATATACACACTTCACTCCCTACGCACACCCATCCTAGCCAACAAGATGGCAGCAAGACGTGAGGCCCCGAGTTTCACTGATGCGGAATTGGAGACCCTGCTGGACACCATGGAGGAGGGGGCGTGACCCCGTACCCTGGGGTGGGAAGGAGGATGCCAGTCACTGCTGTTCACCAGGCCTGGGCACAGGTGCCAGGTGGACAGCGCCGTGGGCAACATCATCTGGCCCGGCCAGTAGTGCCACATAAAACTGCACGATCTCCTCAGGACGGCCAGGGTGAGTAGCCAGCACTGTGTCCCTGGCACCAACCCCTGTCCCACATACCTGTATGCATTGGACTGTCTAACCCTGTGTGTCTTGTTTTCCTCAGCCCCATCCCGCAGGAGCTGGTCACCCATAACCGTCAGGAGCGGGAGAAGACTGGAGGCAAACCGCCAGACCTGCAGCCCCCACCGCAGCAGAGCAGAGGGCACCGGACGTGTTGGGCACACCCGAAGAAAGGGCAGTGGCTGGGGCAGAGGTTGGCATTGGTGAGGAAGCGAGACCCCGCTGAGTTGGTTCCCCACGTCACCACCCCCATCACCACCCCCATCACCACCCCTACACCCCGACCCGTGATGCAATCATGCGCCTTGTGTCTTGCAAGAGCTGCTGGGGTGGGCCCCAACCCCAACCCCAGCCACAGTCAGAACCCCATGTGTCGACCAGTGTCGAGGATGGACTGACACGGACGTGAGCTCTCAACACACATTCCATGACACCCTGGAGTTCGGGTCCGGAGATGACACTGACTTCCCGTCACAGCTGTCTCCAACACCCTTCATCATCACAGGGACACGCACTTCAGTGAAGAAGCTCCTGGGGCTACACACCACACACAAACCTTTTAGAAAATGCTGACCCTAACTGGAGTCTCGTGTCCAATGCTGGGTACCATTGGAGAGGCTGGAGAAATGATGTACAAGAATGGTTCAAGGTGTGAGGGGCATCAGCAAAATGGATTTGTTGGAGAAGCTGAAGCTGTTCTCCTTGGAGAAGAGAAGGTTGAGAAGAGATTTTATAGAGATGTTCAAGATCATGAGGGGTCTGGACAGAGTAGAGGGAAAACAGGCATAAGGATTCAAAGCCACGCAACACTGAATGGCAAAAGAACCAAAGGGCGACTTGCGTGAAAATATTTTAGCCAGAGAACGATTTGGGTCGGGAATGCAACACCTGAGAGTGTGGTGGAGGCAGAGTCGATTGTGGTTTTTCAAAGGGATTTACATAATTATCTTGAGAAAACAAATTGCAGGGTTATGGGGAAAGGGAGGGTGGAACTGGCTTAGTTGTTGTTGCAGAGATCTAACACACACACGATAGGCTGGCGGGTCTTTATAATTCTCTGAATAGTTCTCCGGGATCATGTACATCACCTGAAAGTGGGAAGACAGGGGGTGCAATTCTCCCATCGGGAGTCTAAGTGCCGTCGTCGGAGTGAAACCGGAGTGTTTCACTCCGGCGTCGGAGCCCGCTCCCAGCCCCCTATTCTCCCGCCCCCGGGGGGCTAGGAGCGGCGTCGCGTCATTTACGCGCGTCGGGCCTTGGCGCTGCGTAAAAGCGGCACCGCGTGAATGATGCGGCCGGCGCCGCGTAAATGACGTCACCCGCGCATGCGCGGTTGCCGTCCTCCCCGAGGCCGCCCCGCGAGAAGATGTCGGATGGATCTTGCGGGACAGCGGAGGAAAGGAGGTCCTCCTTCAGAGAGGCCGGCCCACCGATTGGTGGGCACCGATCGCGGGCCAGACCCCATTTGAGCCCCCCCCTCCCCACAGGCCACCCACCGTTCCCGCGCTGTTCCCACCGGCAGCGACAAGGTGTGGACGGCGCCGACGGGAACCCGTCGTGTTGGGCAGGCCGCTCGGCCCATGTGGGCCGGAGAATCGCCGCTCGCCTATTGCAAACGGCGAGCGGCGATTCTCAGCGGCCAGCCGTGATTCTCGCCGCGCCGGTTTGGGGTGGGGGGGGGAATCGTGTGCGGGTGGCGGGGCGGCATGGCGGGACACGCGTGGCGCCCTGGCGATTCTCCCACCTGGCGTGGGGGGGGGGGGGGGAGAGAATTCCGCCCAGGGTCTCGGTTTAATGTTTCATAAGATGGCACTTTCAACAGTGCAGCACTGCTTCAGCACAGCAGAAATGTCATTCTGAATTATGTAGTCAAATCTTAGTGGGACTATGAACCCAGGACATTCTGACTCAGAGCAGAATGCTGAGCCACAGCTGACACTGATGAAGCTGTTGCAGCCTAGGCTGTTTCTTCCTTCCAATTTCTCATCACAAGTTCCTCTTTTTTTTCAGTTATTAACATCAACTGTCTGATGTGCCTTCCCTTTAATATGTCTGCAATTTTTTGAAATTAATACTGTAGATGACCTAACTTTTCATTCCATGCATAGAACTAGTTTCACTGACCTTGTCCTCCCCAATGTGTGTTTACCAGTAGGCAAATCCCAGACAGCAATCGAGAAGTTAATTTGCCAGCTGGGGAGACACTCGAAGTAAGAGATGCCCAGACCTAGGCCTAACATCTACCTTGGCTTGGCTTAGCAAACTTGCAGCGATTCAACAATAGTCTGCATTTGCCTAGTGTATTTTGTTGCTAACTTTCTCCTTGGTTCAATTGCTCTGTTTTATTACCTTTGCTCTCGATCAATAACCCAATACACTGATTAGTAAGATTCAAATCAAAGCACATTTATTATACACAGTAATCGCTACTCATGCACAAATTCTACGTCTAAGCTACTTCTACAACTAACAGGCCTATACTTAACTTCGGACTGGCCCACCAGGTCAGGGGAACAAATGGCCTTTCGTTCGGGTTCTGAGTCTGCGGGATTCGAAGTTGGTACGGATTGGTAGCTAGGAGCGCCTATCACGTAGCGAGCGTTGAATTAAGACTTACTTTGTTCGGTGGTCACTGCACCGGTCACGGTCAATGTTGGTTCATGTTGCTGGGTGACCTGGGCAGGACGAAGAGGTGAAGAGGGCTGAAGCGAGACCGATTTGAACTTGGGGCTTAACTCTTATAGTCCCCAGGGGCTTCCTGCCTTTCGGGGCGGACCCTGAACCTGGTCACAAGTGATTGGACTTCGTCCCAATCGCTTGGTTCGATTTCTCCAATACTGGAGCGGTTCCCTGATCGATGGGTGGTCTTTAGGTGCTCGTTCACCTCCTTTGTTTTGGTTCCTGCTGGCGCCAAGGAGTCTGGCTTTGCGTTGTGTGTCCAAAATGTTACTTATTGTTCCCGGGGATTGTTCATCAGTATGCAGATGGCTGCTACATTGTTATGCTGATGGTCGCTGGTATCGATGTTGTCTGGCCTTTGCAGAGGTAAATACACAGCAAACCTGCACCTGCCGGTTTCTGTCTTGTTGGCTGACTTTCCCATCAGCCTTTGCCGTTCGCCATTTTAAATTGGGAGTTGGCCAATTTAGGTGGCTACAATTTCATGTAGATTATTTGTCTATTATGAGAATGCCATTTGTGAGACCTTACAGTGTTCAAACTGGCTGCGTTGTTTCCTATTTACAACAGAAATTGCACTTCGAAAGTATTACATAATAATCTTTATTAGTGTCACTAGTAGGCTGAAGTTACCACTAAATCTCCTGGTCGCCACACAACGATGCCTGCTCGGGTACACTGAGGGAGAATTCAGAAAGTCCAATTCACATAACAGCACATCTTTCGAACATGTGGGAGGAAACCCACGCAGCCACTGGGAGAACGTGCAGACTCCACCCAGACAGTGATCTGAGCCGGGGATCGAACCCGGGTCCCCAGCACTACGAAGCAACAGTGCTAACCACTGAGCTGCCCTTTGACTGCGAGTGCTTCAGAACATTCTGAAATTGTGACATACATCAGAAAGTAATTCAATCTTCTTTCCTGCACCATCAGAAGACCATGCTGGTAACATTGGCACTTGGCTGGATCCATCTGTCAGAGCAATTGCAAATTTTTAGTTGCATAAAATGTAAAATACAATTTTATATATTTCCCTCCCCTAACCTCCAAATAATTTATTACATGGCACTGAACACTGTTCCAGAGTTGTTAACATAGACCTAGTCAAGTAGGTGATTTCCACGTTGCTCCTGGCACTATCAGCAGGCATGTTGATTATCACTGGATATTACTGCTGGTCTTGTTTGGCTAACCACAAATATTTCTCCACAGGAATGAAAACAAATAACTTTAACTTATATGGCAGGCACCTTTCACAACCTCAGCTTTTTCCAAAGGACTTTACTGCTATGTCTTTGAAATGTAGGCCGCGAGTCTCCGAAATCCCGGCCAAGTGTTGACGCCGGTGTAAACACCGGTGTGGTGTACGCCTTCGTCAACGGGCCTGCTGGCCCAGCAATTTTCCTTTTCTTAGGGGGTTAGCACGGCGGTGGAATGCTGTGCGCTGCTCCGGCGCTGAAAGGCAGCCCTGCATGGCCGGCGCGGATCCGCGCATGCGCACGATGGCCGTCACCGCGCCGGAATGGAGCAACATGTTGGACCAAATAGCGAGCCTGAGCGGAAGGAGGTAGGCCCCCTCCAGATCGGAGAGGAACCCCCCCCCACACCACACAACCAGGGCGTCCACGGGTCAGAGCTCCCGCCGGGTGGTACCAGGTTTGAACCACGACGGCGGGGCTCGGAGGGCGTTTGGCCCGTCGCCCGCGGAGAATGCTGCGGGGGCCTATTTCAGCGGTCCCCGACCGGCACCACGGCGACCGCGATTGGCGCCGATTCTCCGGTCGCCGGAGAATCAACAGCCCGGTGTCGAAGCGGCATGCCGGGAATTTCCCACGCCCCCACCGATTCCCCGACCCATTGCGGGCTCGGAGAATCCCGGCCCCAATGTGAGCAAACGCAATTGCCAAATTATGCACAGCAAGGGCTGACAAACAGCAATAAGTGACTCAAGTGACAGATAAGTGGAAGACGAAATTCAGTCTGATACCCTGCTCCCCAGTGACCTCTGCTGGAAAGTACATGTGGAGCCAATAAAAGTCTTGGCTATGATCCAATCTCTGGTGCCTGATCACATTCACTGGTCTTCAGAAGAAGTGGACTCACCTGTGTGAGGTATAGGGATGTTTCTGGATCTTTGACCCTTGAAGGAGCTTCACCATCAATTTAGTGCAGGAAAATACATGGGAACAGGAGTAAGCCATTCAGCCCCTTGAGCCTGACCCACATTGAATGAGATTGACTGATCTATGGCCTAACCCCCTAAACCTGCCCTTGGCCCATATCCCTTAATATGTTTGCTGAACAAAAAATTATCTATCTCTGATTTAAATTAACAACTGATCCAGCTTCAACTGCTGGTTGTGAGAGAGTTCCAAACCTCTTCCACCCTTTGAATGAGGAATTGCTTCCTGACATAATAATAATCACTTATTGTCACAAATAGGCTTCAATGAAGTTACTGTGAAAAGCCCCTAGGAGTATCTTCTCAACGGCTGAGTCCTAACTTTTAGACTATGCTCCCAAGTTTTAGAATCTCCAACCCGTGGAAATATCTTCATCTACCCGTCCTGCCCTGTTGAAGACTTCGATCAGATCACCCCCTTAACCGTCTAAATATTGGGGAAGTAATTTGTGTAATTAAACAAAAATCATTTACGGGATGTAGGCATCGTTGGTTAGGCCAGCATTTCTTGCCCATCCCTAGTTGCCCTTCAGAAAATGGTGGTGAGCTGCCTTGTTGAACTGCTACAGTTCATGAGGTGTAGGAATACCCTACAGTGCTGTTAGGGTGGGCGTGGATTTTGACCCAGTGACAATGAAGGAACGGCGATATATTTCCAAATCAGGATGGTGAGTGAATTGGAAGGGAACCTCCAGGTGGTGGGGTTCCCAGCTATCTGCTGCTCTTGTCCTTCTAGATGGTAGTAGTCTTGGTTTGGATTGTGCTGCCTAGTGCAGAAGTCTCACAGGCGTGAATTACTACAAGTATTTACAAACGTGGACTGGACACCATGGCTGCGGAGGGGGAGAAAGAGGTTATAAAACACTGAAAAACTGTGAGGCATGCTTGGGGTGGCTGTCCGGGTCAGAAGCTGGTAGTGACTTGGTGCCGAGTCCGTGAACTTGGGGTGTCCTCTCAGGATTGGGGTGGCCTGGCTAAGACCGCCATTGCTACAGTGTGTCTTTTAAATGCATTCCTTTGTTGCTACTTACAGGCTCTTGGCTGCTCACATTGCTGAGTGCTGCCTGAGTCCTATAACTGCTCAGAAGGCCTCTGGCCATCTGGAAGCCCACCCAGGCAGCCCCTCTGGATTCCCTAGCTGTATGATCAAGGGACAAACTCAATCAGGAGCCCACCAGGTGTTGGCACCCCTCAGAAGTGCTGCCCTATTGTTGAGGAAACAGCAGGTCAGCAGCACTCACCACAACCAGAAGACACCTGCACCGCAGCCTTTGGAAACCTCCCTGGTTCTCTGCCCCCCTCAGGGCAGAGGACTCACCAGTGACCCCCACCAGTGACCTCCGGATCACCAGGTGTCTCCTCCTGGTGAGACTGGCAGCGCTGACTTCCTCTGTCACCACCTCCCAGGCACTGTTCATTAGGGCAGGCTGGAGTCTGCGGCCCACATTGAGGAAGAGTGTGTCCCTCCGCTTCTCACTAGCATGGAGCTGCGGGTCCACCTCGGACTCCTGACCTCGGGGGACAAGTCTTCTCTGACCATCTTGGTAGCTGCAGTGAGTGTGTAGTAAGTGGAGCGCTTAAAAAACAGCTCCAGTGGCCTGGCTCTTTGGCACTAACTCTGGCCCCAGCGGTTAGAATACCCGCTGGGCCCGGAATTCATGGCAGCAGAGTGCTGGCCCATTTAAATTACCTGACTCTCTTAACGAATAGCATCCCCAACGAGAATGTGAATTGCACGCATTTCAGTCCCAGCGTCAACACTTAAGTCTCCCAGAGAATTTTGCCCTGTTTATTTAAAGAAAAAGTTACTGGTCCCTAATCATAACAATAGAGCGCATAATCTCCAAATTAACACTTGTGTGGCTACACCACTCTTGCTGCAGCAGTGTACTGTTAATTGTTAACTTTTTTATGGCTCCTTTCATCAAGTTTAACAAAATTACAGCTGTTCAATATCTGTCGCAATAAATTTATTGCAGTGTTTTACCAACTATTAAAAATAATAAAGTTATACAATGATAGATATCTCTCAGTATAATTAAAAGCATTCATGAAATCTCAAACCAGAACATTTTTTTGGGAATATTTCACAGTAAATTACCAGAGGGCAACTGCTCCTGTTACAAGCTGGATAAAAGATTACTCATTTAACAAGAACTGCAAATAACCGGTTCAAGTTAAAATCAAGGATGTAGAGGAAAAGATGTATGCTTATTCCTATTCTGATTTACCCAGTGGTAAAAATGCACAATGTATTTACCTCCATGCTTCTAATTTTTAAATGCTACCCTCAATAAATGCCACCCTCAAATTGTAATCTCCACATGCTCCCTTTGTATTTTACTCCAATTTTTCACTTTATTATTTTGGCTTCTCATGTCACACACATTTCCCCATCAATGAAGAGATGCAAGATTCTCCCAACTACAAAGGAGAGTGGTAAGATGGTGATCTCTTTTGGATGATGGCACACTGAGATCAGGAATTCAAATTTAACCCCATGAATCTCATCTTGCAGCATGTTGATGTATTTACGAGTTATTCCTTCTTCATATAGCTATTGTATGCGTGAAAATGTCTATCCTTGTGCAAAAGAAATTACCACACTTTAAAAAAAAAACTTTTTTCCCCTGTTGGTCGAGGCAGCATGTTCCTATTGGAGCAGTTTTCATTTTGAACCCCCATTTTGCACTCCCAGTCAGGCTTCGGACAGATTACATGAAGTGCAAAACTCTTTGTACCCTGCACCAACAAAGTGCCTCAACCAAACTTCCAAAAAAAGTATCCTTTCCCATATCATCATCACATTTTTCCAATTGTTTACAGCGGGATTATCAACGTTGTGCTTAATCACTGTGTTGTACACCCTCTCGGTATTAGACTTAATACCATACAAATTATAATAGGCTTGAGGAACTGAATGACCTATTCTTGTTTCTATATTTCCCAAATTCACATCACCAGAATCCTCGTAGCTAGCAGACGGTAGAGGATTTTTTTTTTACCTCTTTCATCTAGCTAGATTTAAATTTGGGTTTCTGAAGTGACCAACAAGAACTAGGCAATGAAAATTTGGTCACTAAATAAATCAAGGAGCAACCCATGTCTATGACGGACAACAGTAAATGAAGATGTATTCCGAAAATCTCACCAGAAACTTTGTAACCCAGTCAGGAAAATGGTACGATACATTTTCTGACCCGAATGGAACGCTCCCAGTTTCTGCAATTTGGGACCAGTGCAATTTTCAACCCCTGTCTAACAATAGCTACAGGTGCCAGAAAAAATATGTTCTACCGCTTAAACAATAGCGTATGGAAAACTTAAATTAACTAAAAGCATCAGAAGCCTGACAGAAACTCATCATCGTCATCTGGAAATTGGGCTCTTTTATGAGAGCAAGTGCTCATAGGCAATGCAGGTCGGAAACTCTTCGGCTGATTGGTGGGCTGACGGGCTAATGGGAAGGGGGCCACAGTAGCTTTGATTTTATTTTGGTATGGTCTGTTCTGTTGCTGGAAGAGAAACAAAAATAAGCGATGATTAATAGTATATCACCAGAACAAAATGATAACATTTCCTGTTGGCATCTGCACAATGACTTACCATTGGCTGTTAGGGCTCCAGAGTCAATTTCCAATCTGTGCTAATCTAAGCTAGGGCCATGACTGGAGCACAATTAATTTCTGTTCTAATGGGCTAGTTGGGAAGGCAGTGAACATCAGCAACTCTATCACTATCCAGCAGCTACTCCCCTCCCCACTGCCTCGCCACCTGGAAACCAAGAGTGCTTTGCCATCATTGTGGTGAGTGACAAATGAGACCTGGGGCGAAATTCTCCAGTATCGGCGCAATGTCTGCCGACCGGTGCCAAAAACGGCGCTAATCAGTCCGGCATCGCGCCGCCCCAAAGGTGCGGAATCCTCCGTATCTTGGGGGGGCCGAGCCCTAACCTTGAGGGGCTAGGCCCGCGCCAGACTGATTTCCGCCCCGCCAGCTGGCGGACAAGACCTTTGGTGCCCCGCCAGCTGGCGCGGAAATGACATTGCTGGGCGGCGCATGGCGGGAGCGTTAGCGGCCGCTCACGGCATCCCCGCGCATGCGCTGTGGAGGGAGTCTCTTCCGCCTCCGCCATGGTGGAGACCGTGGCGAAGGCGGAAGGAAAAGAGTGCCCCCACGGCACAGGCCAGCCCGCGGATCGGTGGGCCCCGATCGCGGGCCAGGCCACCGTGGGGGCACCCCCCGGGGCCAGATCGCCCCGCACCTCCACCAGGAGCACGCCAGCGCCGCCTTGTCCCGCCGGTAAGAAAGGTGGTTTAATCCACGCCAGTGGGACAGGCATTCTAGCTGCGGGACTTCGGCCCATCCGGGCCAGAGAATAGCCGGGGGGGGGGTCCACCAACCGGCGCGGCGCGATTTCCGCCCCCGCCGAATCTCCGGTGCCGGAGAATTCAGCAACCAGCGGGGGCGGGATTCACGCCAGCCCCCGGCAATTCTCCGACCCGGCGGGGGGTCGGAGAATCTCGCCCCTGATTCTGATTAATTAGAAACAAAATCTGACAATGAGCATTGGAAGGAGATATGAGGACAAGTGATCAAAAGCTTGGTCAGGGAGATGGGTTTTAAGGAGTGTTTAAAAGAGCAGAGACAGGTAAAGAGGCAGAGAGGTTTGGGGAGGAAATTCCAGAGCTCAGATCACT
The DNA here is from genome assembly GCF_047496885.1 of Scyliorhinus torazame. Lineage (NCBI taxonomy): Eukaryota > Metazoa > Chordata > Chondrichthyes > Carcharhiniformes > Scyliorhinidae > Scyliorhinus > Scyliorhinus torazame. The sequence continues at coordinate 342,600,613 of NC_092709.1, read as the reverse complement.
GAAGGAACTGTAGAATTTAATGTAGACAATGGGGTGTCACGCCCACTGGCTGAATACCTAGAGGTTGCCATGTGTTGTCTCTTTTGAGAAGGCCATTTTATTGTGTGCCGGTCAAGCGCTGAACTAGGCAGCAGCAGGCCTTTCCAAGAAACAAAGGCCCCAGGGGTGCAAGTCCCTCCCACCTGCCAAGAGCTACCAGCCAATCAAAAGCTGGCAACATTGTTCAGCATAGCCACTGGGAAGGCAGTCACCTGCTGCTGATAACACACTCATTAGAGGCTCAGAATCATTGTGGAACCCAGGCTACAGGTGAGTAATGGCAAGATAGGGATTGCCGGGAAGAAAGAGGAGGTATCATAGAATCATAGAATTTACAGTGCAGATGGTGGCCAGGGAGGAGGTATCATAGAATTCACAGTGCAGATAGAGGCCATTTGGTCCATCGAGTCTGCACCGGCCATTACAAAGAGCACCCTACTGAAGCCCACGTATCTACCCTATCCCCATAACCCAGTAACCCCCATTTAAAATTTTTTGGGACACGAAGGGCAATTTAGCATAGCCAATCCACCTAATCCGCACATCTTTGGACTGTGGGAGGAAAGCGGAGCACCCGGAGGAAACCCACGTAGCAAATGTAGTTGGGTGACTCTCAGTGGGTTCCCCTTCCTGATGTCAGGTCCCTCAAACTGGCAATGACTAGGTGGGCCCACCCCCTGAAGCTCAAAAACAACCACAACAGGGTTTGCTTTTTGGGCTTCCCACTTGGCAAGTCTGCCGCTTGGGTGAATATCAGTGTCAGCGGGATGAGGATTGGCAGCCGCCCATGAGAGATGGGAAGGTTGCACCCACCACCTTCGTTCACGATTAAATGCCTTCCTGCCACCAAAATCACCTTGGGGCATTAAATTCCACTCTGATGTTGGGCGATGAAAATTACACTCACAATCTAGAATCATACATGGTACCAGAAAGATACTCATGTTCATGGAGACTTAAATCAGCAAGAGTTTGCATTTTCAACAGAAGACAGGAGAAAGACTTTGTGAAGACTGTCAAAAGCATTTATTTTGTTAAGCTTTGAAGTTTGGTCATAATGCAAGAGACTGAAAGCTGATTTCATCAATCAAAAACCTCTGAAATCTAGTTAATTCTTCTGGATAACAATGTTCCAATCAGTCGGCCAATTTCAAATTTCAATCCTATTAATTACTGTTTTAATCCTCAGAAGAAGGTTAGCAAAGGTCTGGAACTAAAAGAAAAGATTCCAAAATATGAAACTTATAAATTACTCATGGCACTTGAACTTATTTGCATAATATTTTTAAAATAACATAATATTCTCTCTTGCAGACCTGTCACACCTGCACATGTGCATGCACAAGGTATGCCACGTAATATTTCAATAAGGTCATAAGTAGCTTCCTCAGATAATTTGTTTGCTGCATTTGTATTTATTTTGGAACCTGTGATAATGACATGTTTTCCTAGCTGCAAACTTTAATTGCTATGCTAAACACTGATGCAAGCTGTTGCTGTTTGCCACGGTTCATTAAAGCAGATCTGTCAGCTCTTTGCTGCTTTCTAGCTGTGAGTTATGGAAAATCCTCTGTTGCTAATGACCAGCATTAGGAAAGACTCTTAAGGGATGATTTTTTAACTTATCAAAATTAGTTTTAAGGAGGCGGTAAAGGCCTCAAACATTGGGTTGACAGACATATTGCCCATCAATATGGTTAATGAACCAATCACCGCTCTACTGCTGGGTGGCTAAAACAGCTGTTTCACACATTAGTCTTTATAGTATGCACATTTTGGGGACCTATGAATTATATAGGACTCCAATTAGGGATTTGGGATAGAACTAGTTGGGGTGCAATTCCCGGCAGTTTCACTAGTGACAGAGCCGAAGGGACCCTGTAAAGTTAAGTTTTAAATTATTTTTGTGAAGGCAGAAGAAGCTGGAGCATTCCTCTGGTCCTTGCAAAAATAATCAGGGTTCGTCCTGTCTTACCCAATCCACTTCCTCAACCCTCGATTGGAATCTGTTCCAAGACGTAACTTGTTGCAGGCTGGATGACTTCAGGACTGTTTTGTTACCCGTCAGCTCCCTAGTTGAATTTACATGAGAGCTGGGCCAGGCCTTTTTTTAATGTCGTAATGGTGGGTTGCTGTCACGCACCACTGATCAAGTGTACAAAAGTTAAAGTCATCGTCTCCTTCAATTTTATTTTTAACTTTTTACAGCGTAATATAATCTTTAATACTTAGTGCTATGCCACTCTTAGCCGGACTGTAGTTACAACATGATAAGCTTACACAACCAACTGGCATTGTAAATGCAAATATAGGAATTTATATGGGTATGGTCGGCCTGGTAGCACAGTGGTTAGCACTGTTGCTTCACAGCGTCAGGGACCTGGGTTTGATTCCCGGCTTGGGTCACTGTCTGTGCGGAGTCTGCATGTTCTCCCAGTGTCTGTGGGTTCCCTCCGGTTTCCTCCCACAAGTCTTGAAAGATGTGCTTGTTAGGTGAATTGGACATTCTCCATTCTCCTCTTCATTGCAGTGTTAATGTAAGCCCACTTGGGACACTAATGAAGATTATTATTATTAAATATAAAAATGAAGAGAGAATGTCTGTGAAATGAAGACTGAATTATGTCTGTGTGTCTTGGTCCAATTTTGTCCTCGAATCCTGCTCTACTTGTTCATAACTCAATGTTTGTAATATCATGGGAACATTCTTCATTGTAATAAAATGGTACCCTTTTCCATTCAATTTTCTTTTTGTCCCCCCTCCTCGCCTGCAAACTCAGAATGCAGCACACCAGCTGAAAACTCTTATGTTAGCACAAACTTTGGATCAAATCTGAGTATTTCCAGGGCATATTCTTGTGTAATCCTGGGTTTATTGAAGTCACTCTAAATATTTCAGCTTCCTTCCCAGTGCTGATATTCCAGTAACATAGAAACTAGGAGCACGAGAAGGCCATTCGGCCCTTTGAGCCTGCTCCGCCATTCAAAATGAATCCTCAATCTGGTCCTCAATCTCAATGCCATAATCCCGCCTTTTCCCCAGACCCCATTAATATCTAAAACAAATCTATCTCTTTCTTGAGTACATTCAGTGACTTGGCCTCCACAGCCTTCTGTGGTAGAGAATTCCACACGTTTACTGCCCTCTGAGTGAAGAAATATTTCCTCATCTCCGTCCTAAATGGTCTACCCTGTATCCTGAGACTGTGTCCCCTGGTTCTAGATTCCCCAACCAGGTAAAACATCCTCCCTGCACATAGTCTGTCCAGCCCTGTTAGAATTTTATATGTTTCAATCAGGTCTCCCCTCATCCTTCGATTCTAAAGGGAGAAGGACCTACTGCTGGTAAGGAAGGGCTGGGTGGGACAGACGTACCATTCATGCTACGGGATGAGGGCGAGGGGAGTAGCCATACGGATCAGCAAGAGGACGGGATTTACGAGACCAGGGCAGTTACGAATCCAGGGGGACGGTACATCATGGTCAGCGGTGTCCTGGAAGGGGCACTGGTGCTGCTGGTGAATGTGTATGCTTCCAACTGGGATGATACAGAATTTATAAAAAAGACCATGGTGGAAATCCCCGTCATTGACACACACCGACTGATTATGGGGGGCGACTTTAACTGTGTACAGGGCCCACTGGCCGACCGATCAAACCCCAGAATGGGGAGAAAGACAGGCATGGCTAGGGAATTGGGAACATTCATGGAACAGATGGGGGCAGTGGATCTGTGGAGGTTCCTATACCCAGGAGAAAAGGAGCTTACGTTCTTTTCGGAGGTGCATAGGGTGTACATCTGCATCAATTTCTTTGCAGTGGGGAAATCGCTGCTTCCAGGAATCATAGGAGCGGAATATTCCGCCATCATCATCTCCAACCACTCTTCATATTACATGGATGTGAGATTGGAGACGGGCCGTGCCCAGCGCCCTTCATGGAGGCTGGACACCGACCTCCTGGTCGACAAGGCCTTCTGCCAGAAAACATCGCGGGCCATAGGTGATTATGTTAGTAACAACCAAAACGGGGAGGTCTCACCCTCCATGTTCTGGGAGGCATTGAAGGCCGGGATCAGAGGAGAGATCATGGCCTAGAAGGCAAGCAGAGATAGGGAAGAGAGGGCGGCCAGGCAGCAGCTGGTCGAATCCATTTTGGAGGTCGACAGAAAGTACTCCGAGGGCCCGACCGTAGAGCTGCTGGCAGAGAGGCAAAATCTATAAATGGACTTTAACCTGCTATCCACCAGTAAAGCAGTGCACCAAGTCCTCCAGACACGGGGGACCTTCTATGAACACGGGGACAAGGCTGGCTGCCGTCTGGCTCACCAGCTGAGAAAGCAGGCAGCCACGAGGGAAATAGCACAGGTAACGAATAACAGAGGCAGACTGGTAGCAGAACCAAAAGAGGCAATCAGAGGGGAGACATGGCCGAAGCTGACGGGGGAAGAAAAGAACATTGAACATAGAACAATACAGCGCAGTACAGGCCCTTCGGCCCATGATGTTGCACCGAAACAAAAGCCATCCAACCTACACTATACCATTATCATCCATATGTTTATCCAATGAACTTTTAAATGCCCTCAATGTTGGCGAGTTCACTACTGTAGCAGGTAGGGCATTCCACGGCCTCACTACTCTTTGCCTAAAGAACCTACCTCTGACCTCTGTCCTATATCTATTACCCCTCAGTTTAAAGCTATGTCCCCTCGTGCCAGCTATTTCCATCCGCGGGAGAAGGCTCTCACTGTCCACCCTATCCAACCCCCTGATCATTTTGTATGCCTCTATTAAGTCTCCTCTTAACCTTCTTATCTCCAACGAAAACAACCTCAAGTCCATCAGCCTTTCCTCATAAGATTTTCCCTCCATACCAGGCAACATCCTGGTAAATCTCCTCTGCACCCGCTCCAAAGCCTCCACGTCCTTCCTATAATGCGGTGACCAGAACTGTACGCAATACTCCAAATGCGGCCGTACCAGAGTTCTGTACAGCTGCAACATGACCTCCTGACTCCGGAACTCAATCCCTCTACCAATAAAGGCCAACACTCCATAGGCCTTCTTCACAACCCTATCAACCTGGGTGGCAACTTTCAGGGATCTATGTACATGGACTCCTAGATCCCTCTGCTCATCCACACTTTCAAGAACTTTACCATTAGCCAAATATTCCGCATTCCTGTTATTCCTTCCAAAGTGAATCACCTCACACTTCTCTACATTAAACACCATTTGCCACCTCTCAGCCCAGCTCTGCAGCTTATCTATATCCCTCTGTAACCTGCTACATCCTTCCACACTATCGACAACACCACCGACTTTAGTATCGTCTGCAAATTTACTCACCCACCCTTCTGCGCCTTCCTCTAGGTCATTGACAAACAGCAACGGCCCCAGAACAGATCCTTGTGGTACTCCACTTGTGACTGAACTCCATTCTGAACATTTCCCATCAACCACCACCCTCTGTCTTCTTTCAGCTAGCCAATTTCTGATCCACATCTCTAAATCACCCTCAATCCCCAGCCTCCGTATTTTCTGCAATAGCCTACCGTGGGGAACCTTATCAAACGCTTTGCTGAAATCCATATACACCACATCAACTGCTCTACCCTCGTCTACCTGTTCAGTCACCTTCTCAAAGAACTCAATAAGGTTTGTGAGGCATGACCTACCCTTCACAAAGCCATGCTGACTATCCCTGATCATATTATTCCTATCTAGATGATTATAAATCTTGTCTCTTATAATCCCCTCCAAGACTTTACCCACTACAGACGTGAGGCTCACCGGTCTATAGTTGCCGGGGTTGTCTCTGCTCCCCTTTTTGAACAAAGGGACCACATTTGCTATCCTCCAGTCCTCTGGCACTATTCCTGTAGCCAATGATGACATAAAAATCAAAGCCAATGGTCCAGCAATCTCTTCCCTGGCCTCCCAGAGAATCCTAGGATAAATCCCATCAGGTCCCGGGGACTTATCTATTTTCAGCCTGTCCAGAATTGCCAACACCTCTTCCCTACGTACCTCAATGCCATCTAATCTATTTACCTGGAGCTCAGCATTCTCCTCCACAACATTATCTTTTTCCTGAGTGAATGCTGACGAAAAATATTCATTTAGTATCTCGCCTATCTCTTCAGACTCTACACACAACTTCCCATCCCTGTCCTTGACTGGTCCTACTCTTTCCCTAGTCATTCGCTTATTCCTGACATACCTATAGAAAGCTTTTGGGAAAGAAAGGGGGGGGAGGGGAGAGGAAGGGGGGGAACCCCCCCAAACCAACCAAGGGGACACACAAGGGGGGTGGGTGGGAGGGGGGCAGGGAGGGGCGGACAAAGGGGATTTGGGAGGGACCACATGCCGAGCCAGATGGCGGCAGACTGTATGGAGAACTTAAGGGAAGGAAAAGACAAACCTTTCTGTATTTACAGTGAATGAACACAGCCAGTAAAGTACATAATTGTTTATAATTTTTGAAAATGCCAATGAAAAGAATTTTAAAAATAATAAATTCTATCTCCCACTTTCCTGCCCATTTGACCATCCCAACTATATCTTCCTGTAACCCAAGACACTCAACCTCACTGTTCACCACCCGGCCAATCTTTGTGTCATCCACAAACTTACTGATCCTGCCCCCCACATAGTCTTCTATGTCATTTATTTAAATGTAAAATAATAGGAGACCCAGCACAGATCCCTGTGGAACGCCACTGGACACTGGCTTCCAGTCACCAAAGCAGCCGTCTATCATCATCCTCTATCTCCTACAGCTAATCCAATTTTGAATCCACTTTATCAAGTTCCCCTGTATCCCATGTGCAGTTGCCCTGTTTATAAATCTCCCATGTGGGTCCCTGTCAAAGGCTTTTCTGAAATCAGTTTGACAGTTTGACAGTGCATCAACTGCACTACCCTCAACAACACACCTGGTCACATGCTCACAAAATGCAATTTGTTAGGCATGACCTTCCTCTGTCAAAGCCATGCTGACTATTCCTGATCAAACCTTGCCTCTCCAAGTGGAGATAGATTCTCTCTTTCAGAAGTTTCTCCAATAATTCTCTTACCACTGACTTGAGACTCACTGGTCCGTAGTTATCTGGCTTATCTCTACAATCTTTCTTAAGTAGTGCGACCACATTAGCTGTTCTCCAGTCCTCCAGCATCTCCCCCGAGGCCTGAGTGGAATTAAACATTTGGGTCAGAGCCCCTGTAACATCCTCCACCGCTTCCCACAGTATCCTGGGATGCAATTCATTTGGACCTGGAGACTTGTCCACTTTTAAGCCTGCCAACACCACCAATACATAGATCATAGAATTTACAGTGCAGAAGGAGGCCATTCGGCCCATCGAGTCTGCACCGGCTCTTGGAAAGAGCACCCTACCCAAGGTCCACACCTCCCCTATCCCCATAACCCAGTGACCCCACCCAACACTATGGGCAATTTTGGACACTATGGGCAATTTTAGTATGGCCAATCCACCTAACCCACACATCTTTGGACTGTGGGAGGAAACCGGAGCACCTGGAGGAAACCCACGCACACACGGGGAGGATGTGCAGACTCCGCACAGACAGTGACCCAAATCAGGAATCGAACCTGGGACCCTGGAGCTGTGAAGCAATTGTGCTATCCACAATGCTACCTTGTCATTCCCAATGATAATTTGCTCAAGAACCTCACAGTCTCTCCTTCCGCATGCTATACCTACCTCCTCATTCTCTTGGCTGAAGACAGATATGAAGTATTCGTTCAACACCTTACCAATGTCCTCTGGCTAAATCCACAGATTTCCCTGTTGGTCCCTAATGGACCCTACTCTTTCCCTGGTTATCCTCTTCCCATTGATATACTTAATAATAATCTTTATTGTCACAAGTAGGCTTACATTAACACTGCAATGAAGTTACTGTTCCCAAGCTCCTCCTCCCCAACATCGCGCCAACTCCGCTCCCTGCCGACTACTTAGATAAACTCCAATATTCAATGGTCCTTCTTTCCTTGTCCTTGTTACTACCAACTAGAGCCCTTACAGATTATAAACCACAAAACGCATTTTCAAACTCTAATTGATGAAAGTTGCAATGACTTACTGACCTTGTCCACCACTTACCAATCAGTTCTCACTTGTAGCCTCAGCAGCAGCAGGGTAACACCACCCTCTGAAGATTTGAAAGCAAGGAGAAAAAACAAAGAGCACCTCTTCCCCTCTGCAATGAATCCCCGCTCGGCTTCAAATTCCTGAGTTTAAAGCTGAAACCTCACTCTGCCTGTGGAACTCACTCCGAGTGTGGCCTCTCTCCCACTGCTGGTGCGCAAAGCTCACTGTAGTGCGCTTTGAAGCTCTTTACTTAAATAGAGCTGGGACTGTCTGAGATGTCTCACACACCAGTTAAGCTTCAAATGATGTAATCAACACCTCTTACCTGCGAAGCAGGCTTCAGGAGATTGACAGAAAACTGCCATTCAGAATAAAACCAACACAAAACCCCAAACCTGCCCCCCCCCCCCCCCCCCCCCCCAGCTCCTTGAAATGTAGTATAAACAAACCCGATCCGTTATGAATCCATCATTTGACCCACCACCCGTGAGCAAATTTCACCTTTTCCAAATACAAGAACTCCATTAAATCCCCCAGCCACACCAAGGCACAGGATGGAATCATAGAATTTACAGTGCAGAAGGAGGCCATTCGGCCCATCAGGTCTGCACCGGCCTTGGAAAGGAGACCCTATCTAAAACCACACCTCCATCCTATCCCCGTAACCCAGTAACCCCACCTAACTTTTTTTGGACACTAAGGGCAATTTAGCATGGCCAATCTACTTAATCTGCACATTTTTGGACTGTGGGAGGAAACTGGAGGACCCGGAGGAAACCCATGCAGACACGGGGAGAACGTGCAGACTCCGCACAGACAGTGACCCAAGCTGGGAATCAAACCTGGGACCCTGGAGCTGTGAAGAAACTGTGCTAACCACTGTGCTATCATGCTGCCTGGACAAACTGGCCTCCAACCCAACAGGACCCGGCTGCAAGCGATCACCTCGGTGAAGGCTAAAACACCTGCTCCCATTCCCATCTGCAGCTCCAGGAAATTCAACACCCTGAATATGGCCCTAGGGGACTGGGCTCTAAATCCACATGCAAGATTGCAGACATGGTGTTGAAGAATGACGTCCAACTTCGGGCAGGACCAGAACATATGTAGGTAATTGGCTGGGCCCCTCCCACACCTCTCACAATATCCTCCACAACCTCATACAACTGGCTCTTCTTCGACATGGTCAGAAAGGAAGGACCTCGGACAGGCAATGGCAGGACTTCAAGGAACGAATAGGTGAACTCCAAAAGTTGTTTATTCCTATTTGAATAGAAAGGGAACTGTGGCCAAGCCATGGCTTACAAGGGAAATTAGAGATAGTATTAGATGCAAAGAAAAGGCACGCAAATTAGCAAGAAAAAGCAATAGACTGGAGGATTGGGGAAAATACAATTTGAAAGTAAACTAGCAGGCAACAAAAAAAAACTGACTGAAAAGGTTTCTCAAGGTATGTAAAGAGAAGAAGATAAATAAAAACTAATGTACGCCCCTTAGTCAGAAATGGGGGAATTCATAACAGGTAATAAAAAAATGGCTGACGAACTAATTTGAACTTTGCTTTTGTCTTCACAAAGGAAGACATAATAATGTACCGGAATGCCTGAGACGCACAAGTTTTAGTGAAGAGCTGAAGGAAATCAGTATTAGTAAGGAAATTTTTAAAAATAAAATTTAAAGTGCCCAATTTTTTTCTGCCAATTAAACAGCAAATTATTGTGGCCAATTCACCTACCCTGCACATTTTTGGGTTGTGGGGGTGAGACCCACGCAGATATGGAGAGACTGTGCAAACTCCTCACGGATAGTGACCCAGGACCGAGCTCGAACCCGGGTCCTCAGCGCAGTGATGCAGCAGTGCTAACCACTGTGAAACCATGCCACCCGTTTGGAAATGGTTTTGGGGGAATAATGGGATTGAAGGCGGAAAAATCTCCAGGGCCTGACAATCTGCATCCCAGAGTACTTAAGGAAGTGGCCCTAGAAATAGTAGATCCATTGTGGTAGTTTTCCAAAATTCTTTGGACTGTGGAATGGTTCCTACAGATTGGAGGGTGGCGAATGTAACCCCACTATTCAAAAAGGGTCGAGAGAAAACAGGGAACTATAGACCAGTGAGCCTAATGTTGGTAGTAAGTTGCTGAAGTCAATTATCAAGGATTTCATAGCACAGAATTTGCAAAGCAGTGGTGTAATCAGACAAAGTCAGCATGGATTTACGAAAGGAAAATCATGCTCGACAAATCTATTAGATATTTCTACTAGTAGAGTTGACCAGGGAGAACAGGTAGATGTGGTTATTTAGACTTTCAGAAGGCTTTCGACAAGGTCTCACATAGCAGATTGATATAAAAAGATAAGCATGGGATTATCGATAGTGCCTTGAGATGGATAAAAAGCTGGTCCGCAAAATGTTGGAATAATTGGGTCCTTTTCTGATTGACAGGCAGTGAGTAGTGGGGTACTGCAGGGATCTGTGCTAGAACTTCAACTGTTGACAATATATATTAATGATTTGGACGAGGGAACTAAATGTATTATGTCAAAATTTGCAGATGATACAAAGTTGGGTGGGAGGGTGAGCTGTGAGGCGGATGTACGGATACTTCAGCAGGATTTGGACAGGCTGATTGAGTGGGCATATGCATAGCAGATGCAGTATAATGCGGATAAATGTGAGGTTATCCGCATCGGTAGCAAAAATAGGAAGGCAGACTATTATTTGAATGGGTGTAAATTGAGAGAGGTAGATACTCAGCAAGCCCTCGGTGTCCCCGTGTATCAGTCGCTGAAAGTAAGCGTGCAGGTACGGCAAGCAGTAGAGAAGGCAAATGGTATGTTGGCCTTCATAGCAAGAGGATTTGAGTATAGGAATAGAGATGTCTTACTGCAATTATATAGGGCATTGGTGAGGCCATATCTGGAGTATTATGTGCAGTTTTGGTGGCCTTATCTGAGGAAGATAAGGCCACCATAAAGCAAAAAGTGCAGAGGATACCAGAAGTCTGCAGAAGGATTTGGATAGGTTAGGTGAATGGGCTAGGGTCTGGCAGATGGAATTCAATGTTGCCAAGTGTGAGGCTATCTATTTTGGGAGGAATAACAGCAGAATGGATTATTATTTAAACGGTAAGATGTTAAAACATGCTGCTGTTCAGAGGGACCTGGGTGTGCTGGTGCACGAGTCGCAAAAAGTTGGTGTGCAGGTGCAACAGGTGATTAAGAAGGCTAATCGAGTTTTGTCTTTCATTGCTAGAGGGATGGAGTTCAAGACTAGGGAGGTTATGCTGCAATTGTATAAGGTGTTGGTGAGGCCACATCTGGAGTATTGTGTTCAGTTTTGGTCTCCTTACCTGAGAAAGGACATATTGGCACTGGAGGGAGTGCAGAGGAGATTTACTAGGTTGATCCCAGAGTTGAGGGGATTAGATTATGACGAGAGGTTGAGTAGACTCATTGGAGTTTAGAAGGATGCGGGGGGATCTTATTGAAACATATAAAATTATGAAGGGAATTGATAGGATAGATGCGGGCAGGTTGTTTCCACTGGTCGGGGAAAGCAGAACTAGGGGGCATAGCCTCAAAATAAGGGGAAGTAGATTTAGGACAGAGTTTAGGAGGAACTTCTTCACCCAAAGGGTTGTGAATCTCTGGAATTCCTTGCCCAGTGAAGCAGTTGAGGCTCCTTCTTTAAACATTTTTAAGAAAAAGATAGATACCTTTCTAAAGAATAAAGGGATTCGGGGATATGGTGTACGGGCCGGAGAGTGGCGCTGAGTCCACAAAGATCAGCCATGATCTCATTGAATGGCGGAGCAGGCTCGAGGGGCCAGATGGCCTACTCCTGTTCCTAGTTCTTATGTTCTAATGTTCCTATGAAGGATGTTCTTGCTATGGAGCGTGTGCAGCAAAAGTTTACCAGGCTGATTCTTGGGACAGCGGGACTGTCATATGAGGAGAGACTAAATCGGTTAGGATTATATTCATTGGAGAGGGGATCTCATAGAAACATCCACATCCATGAAAGAATGAAAAAAAGGCTGTAGTGTCATTGTCCCTTAATCCCACAGGCTTTAATTTTTCTAATAAGTATCTTTTGTGATTGCAGAGGTTGGCTAGCTCAGATGGTTAGGGTGTAATGCAGAATGATGCCAACAGAACAGGTTTGATCCCTATACCAGCTGTGATAGGTCATGCCTGCCTCCTTGCTTGGCCATATGCTTGTAGAGTGGTGGCCCTCAAGCTATATATAACCTATTGTCTATCTTGCTAATTCAGAGAGATGCCCCTGGTCCTTTGTGGACTAATATTTATTATCTGATACTTTTTAAAATGCATTTTGAATGTCCATATACACATGAACCACAATACCTTCACCAATACTCTCCACAAGGAGGCTACAAAGGGACATAGGTTAAGTGATTGAGCAAAGATCTGGCAAATGGAGTATAATATGGGAAATTGTGCAATTGTTCACTTTGGCAGGAAGAATAAAAAAGAAGCTTATTATCGAAATGGGGAGAGATTGCAGAGCTCTGAAGTGCAGAGTGATCTGAGTTCATGAATCACAAAAAGCAAGTTTGCAGGTTCAGCAAGTAATTAGGAAAGCTAATAAAATGTTACCCAATTGGGGAGTATGGAGTGAGGCACTGCGAAGGGTAAACGGGACCTCCTCTTGTGCAAGGATGAGCCTGATACAGTTTAAGGTGGTGCACAGGGTGCATATGACTCGGCCGAGAATGAATTTCAGGTGGTAGCAGATGAGTGTGAGAGGTGTGGGCGGGAGCCAGCGAATCACGTGTACATATTTTGGGGTTGCAAAAAATTGGAAAGATTCTGGTCGGGAGTGTTCGCGGTCATAGCTAGGCTAGTGCAGGAGGAAGTGGACCCGGACCCTTTGGTGGCGATATTTGGCGTTTCACAGAAGCCGGAGTTCATGGAGAGGAGGAAGGCCGATGTCGTGGCCTTCGCCTATCTGATTGCACGGCGGCGAATTTTGCTGGAGTGGCGGTCGGCATTACCACCGGGGGTAGTGGCATGGTTAGGTGACCTGCACAACTTCCTGTGGTTAGAGAAGATAAAGTATGAGTTAAGGGGCTCAGCAGGGGCGTTTGAGAAAAGGTGGGGGATGTTTGTGACCGTGCTTGAGAAGCTATTCGTTGCAGGGGAGAGCGGGGGTGGGGGGGGGGGGGGGGTGGCGGGGGTGAAAAAGGGGAAAAATCGGTACAGACTGTCTAGTTGATTGTTGGGTAGCATGTTTCCTGGGGTGTTTTTCTGCTGTAACCTGCTTTGATACATGTTTGTAATAAAATACGTTTTTTTAAAAATATTACCGTTTATTGTGAGGGGAATTGAAGACAAATGTAGAAAGGTTATGGTTCAGTTATACAGGGCATTGGTGCGACCATATCTGTGTACAGTATTCGTATTTAAGGATGGCTGTAGATGCATTAGAAGCAGTTCAGAGAAGGTTTATTAAACTGATACCAGAAATGGGCAGCTTAGTTTCTGAGGAAAGAATGGACAGGCTAGGCTTGTATCTGCTGGAGTTTAGAAGAGTAAGAGATGATTTGAGTAAAACATACAAGATCTTGAGGGATCTGGATAGGGTGGATGTGGGAGGATGTTTCCTCTTGTGGAAGAATCTAGAACTGGGGGTCATTTTTCAAAAGTAAGGTCACACATTTAAGACCATGATGAGGAGAGGTTTCTTTACTCAGAGAGACGTGAGTCTTTGGATCTTCCTTCCTCAAAAGGCAGTGGAAGGTGTCTTTGAATTTACTGGTACAGGCTTGGAGGGCCGAAGGGCCTGTTCCTATACTGTATTGTTCTTTGAATGTTTTCAAGGCAGAGGTCGATAGTTTCTTGATAAACAAGGAGGCGAAAGGTTATCGGGGCGAAGAGGTGTGTATGTGTGGGGCCGGGTGGGGCGGGGGGGGGGGGGGGGGGGGGGTGTTGTAGGAGGCAGGTTACAGTCAGATCAGCCATGATCAAATTAAATGGTAGAGCAGGCTCGAAGGTCCAAGTGGCCCATTCCAGCTCCTTGTTCATTTGTTCATAATACTTCACCAAAGAACTTTACCAAGTTAGTCAAACACAATTTTCCTTTAACAAATCTGTGTTGCCTTTCATTAGCCAAATACAAATTAATTTGGTCTCTTATGTCTCTATTAATAGGCAGAAATGAGGAGCTCAGTCCATTTGTGAGCACACTCACAGGTTTTCTCAGCCACCTTTACTTTAATTCCCTCATGTGAACGAGCAGCATTTATTCAAATTATTCATTTATACAGCATTGATGCAAATGTTTCATGGGCATGTGGTTTTAAATACCACACATTCTCGTCAAGGAAATATTGGTCATTACTATTGTTGGCATAAGATAGCCAAAATAGGGGGAATTTATGTTTCGTCAGGATCAGATAATTAGTCAATGTCCTACTTAGAATACAATCATAGAATCCCAAAAGTGCAGAAGGAGGCATTCGGTCCATCGAGTCTTCACCGACCCTTCGAAAGACCACCCTACCTAGGCCCAATCCCCCACCCTATTCATGCAACCCCACCCTAAGTGGCAATTTAGCGTGGCCAAACCACCTAACCTGTACATCTTTGGATGGTGGGAGGAAACCGGAGCACCTGGAGGAAACCCACGCAGAAATGGGGAGCACTGGCCGACTCCACACAGTCACCCGAGGTCGGAATCGAACCCGGGTCCCTGGCGTTGTGAGTCAGCAGTGCTAACCAATGTGCCGCTGTGCCGCCTAATTGCAATTTTAGCCAAAACATTATGTGAGTGAAGCAACTGTTACACTATCATTGATAACCAAATTGCATCATACTTAGCAACATAGACCAGAAATTTCTCAAGCGCAGGCATTGAGTCAGCTGATCCTGGCTGAGCCAGCAGTTGGGTTGTGAGAATTGGCCTATGGCCTCTTGATTGCTATCCTGTTGTGCAACTGCTGGAACATGCAGACTTGTGCGTGCCAGGTGAGAGCCAGGCAGGCTTGCTTGCGATGCCCTTTACAGTTGAATAGGCTGTTTTCACTCAAAATTCAGTTCAGACATGAAAAAAAGATCTGTTGAGTGATATTCCAATTTGCAGTGGTTTCAGGGGGATTCAGTAATTTAGAACAGCAATAACTTACAATGACAGAGCATCTTTAATGCAGTAAGCACTAATTGAGTCAGGTAATGAAGATCAGAGAAAAAACATGTCTTAAAAGTTACTTAGACAATTTGCTCACCTCACTTGCCAAGGGTTAAATACCCTGCTGAAAGTTGCAGAGTATACAAAGCCAAGAGAGATTAGTGAGAATTCTGAAAGCTGTGAAAAGTAACTCAGTGTGAATTTCTCAATGGCCTGATTGAAAGACTTGAGCAAAATATTTGGATTATATAGATTTTGAATAACTACCTGGCCCAAAATAAATATCATAGTATTGTATGTGTACTTCCTTTATCATAGATGACACTAGAGAGACTTCATTATGATCCAATCTCTTTTGTTAAACAAATCATATTTTTAAATTAATATTTAACTGGAAATGCAAAAGGTCATTGGTGAACAAGGAAAGCTTTGAAGCATCCCAGGAACATAAAGGGCACTCAGTTTATTGGCGTGGGTGCCAAAGCACAAATTCAAATATTGTAGCATTTGGTCACAGCGATGAAAGATAAAATGATACTGGCAAAATGTTCCTGTCACTATTTACGAATACACCTATTATTCATTTTGTTTTTTATTGCTCTTGAACTTCAATAATTATGAGATATATTTTCAGCTTCTGCATCCTGGGAATAGGTGCAGGAGGGAGGGATTGACATTCCTGGGACATTGGGACCGGTTCTGGTGAAGGTGGGCCACAAGCAGGACCGGTTGCATTGAGGCAGGGCTGGGACCAATGTCCTGGGGTGGGTGTTTGCTAGTACTGTCGGGGAGGGTTCGAACCAGAACGGCAGGGGGATGGGATCCTGAGCAGGGAGACAGATGAGGGAGAAACAAGGATAGAAACAAAAAACAGAAATGTAGGAAGCAAAAGTGGAAGACTGAAAAAACAAGGGCAAAAAAACAAATGGGATGACAATACAAAATAAAGCTGAGATGCTGACGATGAAATGAGGAAGAGGAGGATGACGATGATGAGGAAGATGAGATTACAAAACTCCTGTAAGAACATCAGTTAAAGTGAGTTAAAACCACTCTTTGGGTGGTCTATTCAATATAGGCAATTAGTGCTGCTTCTATCTTTTCCTTATGCACCAAAGTAAAGATTGAGGATTGCAGTCCAGCATGATAATAGGGCTGGGTTTGAGCGTGGAGCCTTTAATGTGGCAGGATACAATCTTTCATGTTGGTGCAAAACAAACCAAGGTTAAACCCAATGGCAGTGTAATTCCCACAGTTCATTTCCAATTTCCCAATTATGGGCTGCACAGTGGTTGGCACTGCTACTTCACAGCTCCAGGGACCCGGGTTCAATACCGGCCTCGGGTGATTGTCTGTAGTTTGCACGTTCTCCCGTGTCTGTGTGAGTCTCGTCTGGTGTTCCGGTTTCCTCCCACAGTCCAAAGATGTGCAGGTTATGTGGATTGGCCATGCTAAATTGGCCCTTAGTGTCCAAAAGGTTAGGTAGGGTTACCGGGATAGGATGGACTGTGGGCTTAAGTTGGGTGCTCTTTCCGAGGGCAAAGATGATTCTAGATAGGAGCGAAAGCAACAGGGTAGTTGTTATGGGGGACTTTAACTTTCCAAACATTGACTGGAAATGCTATAGTTCGAGTACTTTAGATGGGTCCGTTTTTGTCCAATTTGTGCAGGAGGGTTTCCTGACACAGTACGTAGATATGCCAACGAGAGGCGAGGCCGTATTGGATTTGGTACTGGGTAATGAACCAGGACAGGTGTTAGATTTGGAGGCAGGTGAGCACTTTGGTGATAGTGACCCCAATTCGATTACGTTTAGTTTAGTGATGGAAAGGGATAGGTATATACCACAGGGCAAGAGTTATATCTAGGGGAAAGGCAATTATGAAGCAATGAGGCAAGACTTAGGATGCATCGGATGGAGATGAAAACTGAAGGGGATGGGCACAATGGAAATGTGGAGCTTGTTCAAGGAACAGCTACTGCGTGTCCTTGATAAGTATGTACTTGTCAGGCAGGGAGGAAGTGGTCGAGCAAGGGAACCGTGGTTTACTAAGGCAGTCGAAACACTTGTCAAGAGGAAGAGGAAGCTTATGTAAAGATGAGACATGAAGGTTCAGTTTGGGCGCTCGAGAGTTACAAGTTAGCTAGGAAGGACCTAAAGAGAGAGCTAAGAAGAACCAGAAGGGGACATGAGAAGTCTTTGGCAGGTAGGATCAAGGATAACCCTAAAGCTTTCTATAGATATGTCAGAAATAAAAGAATGACGAGGGTAAGAGTAGGGCCAGACAAGGACAGTAGTGGGAAGTTGTGCTTGGAGTCCGAGGAGATAGGAGAGGTGCTAAATGAATATTTTTCGTCAGTATTCACACAGGAAAAAGACAATGTTGTCGAGGAGAATACTGAGATTCAAGCTACTAGACTAGAAGGGCTTGAGGTTCATAAGGAGGAGGTGTTAACAATTCTGGAAAGTGTGAAAATAGATAAGTCCACTGGGCCGGATGGGATTTATCCTAGGAATCTCTGGGAAGCTAGGGAGGAGATTGCTGAGCCTTTGGCTTTGATCTTTAAGTCATCTTTGTCTACAGGAAAAGTGCCAGAAGACTGGAGGATAGCAAATGTTGCCCCCTTGTTCAAGAAGGGGAGTAGGGACAACCCCGGTAACTATAGACCAATGAGCTTTACTTCTGTTGTGGGCAAAATCTTGGAAAGGTTTATAAGAGATAGGGTGTATAATCATCTGGAAAGGAATAATTTGATTAGACATAGTCAACACGGTTTTGTGAAGGGTAGGTCGTGCCTCACAAACCTTTCTTTGAGTTCTTTGAGAAGGTGACCAAACAGGTGGATGAGGGTAAAGCAGTTGATGTGGTGTATATGGATTTCAGTAAAGCGTTTGATAAGGTTCCCCACGGTAGGCTATTGCAGAAAATCCGGAAGCATGGGATTCAGGGAGATTTAGCAGTTTGGATCAGAAATTGGCTAGCTGGAAGAAGACAAAGGGTGGTGGGTTGATGGGAAGTGTTCAGACTGGAATCCAGTTACTAGTGGTGTACCACAAGGATCTGTTTTGGGGCCACTGCGTTTGTCATTTTTATAAATAAGACCATAAGACTATAAGACATAGGAGCGGAAGTAAGGCCATTCGGCCAATCGAGTCCACTCCACCATTCAATCATGGCTGATTTCAACTCCATTTACCCACGCTCTCTCCATAGCCCTTAATTCCTCGAGAAATCAAGACTTTATCAACTTCTGTCTTAAAGCCACTCAACGTCCCGGCCTCCACCGCCCTCTGTGGCAATGAATTCCACAGACCCACCACTCTCTGGCTGAAGAAATGTCTCCTCATCTCTGTTCTAAAGTGACTCCCTTTTAAGGCTGTGCCCCCGGGTCCTAGTCTCCCCTGCTAATGGAAACAACTTCCCTACGTTCACCCTATCTAAGCCATTCATTATCTTGTAAGTTTCTATTAGATCTCCCCTCAACCTCCTAAACTGCAATGAATATAATCCTCAGACATTCATCGTATGTTAGGCCTACCATTCCTGGGATCATCCATGTGAATCTCCGCTGGACCTGCTCCAGTGCCAGTATGTCCTTCCTGAGGTGTGGGGCCCAAAATTGCTCACAGTATTCTAAATGGGGCCTAACTAATGCTTTATAAAGCTTCAGAAGCACATCCCTGCTTTTATATTCCAAGCCTCTTGAGATAAATGACATCATTGCATTTGCTTTCTTAATTACGGACTCAACCTGCAAGTTTACCTTTAGAGAATCCTGGACTAGTCCCTTTGCACTTCAGCATTATGAATTTTGTCACCGTTTAGAAAATAGTCCATGCCTCTATTCTTTTTTCCAAAGTGCAAGACCTCGCACTTGCCCACGTTGAATTTCATCAGCCATTTCTTGGACCACTCTCCTAAACTGTCTAAATCTTTCTGCAGCCTCCCCACCTCCTCCATACTACCTGCCCCTCCACCTATCTTTGTATCATCGGCAAACTTAGCCAGAATGCCCCCAGTCCCGTCATCTAGATCGTTAATATATAAAGAGAACAGCTGTGGCCCCAACACTGAACCCTGCGGGACACCACTCGTCACCGGTTGCCATTCCGAAAAAGAACCTTTTATCCCAACTCTCTGCCTTCTGCCTGACAGCCAATCGTCAATCCATGTTAGTACCTTGCCTCGAATACCATGGGCCCTTATAAATGACCTGGAGGAGGGCGTAGAAGGATGGGTGAGTAAATTTGCAGATGACACTAAAGTCGGTGGAGTTGTGGACAGTGCGGAAGGATGTTACAAGTTACAGAGGGGCATAGATAAGCAGCAGCGCTGGGCTGAGAGGTGGCAAATGGAGTTTAATGCAGAAAAGTGTGAGGTGATTCATTTTGGAAGGAATAACAGGAAGACAGAGTACTGGGCTCATGGTAAGATTCTTGGCAGTGTGGATGAGCAGAGAGATCTCAGTGTCCATGTAGATAGATCCCTGAAAGTTGCCACTCAGGTTGTGAGGGTTGTTAAGAAGGCGTACGGTGTTAGCTTTTATTGGTCGAGGGATTGAGTTTCGGAGCCATGAGTCATGTTGCAGCTGTACAAAACTCTGGTGCGGCCGCATTTGGAGTATTGCGTACAATTCTGGTCGCCGCATTATAGGAAGGATGTGGAAGCATTGGAAAGGGTGCAGAGGAGATTTACCAGAATGTTGCCTGGTATGGAGGGAAGATCTTATGAGGAAAGGCTGAGGGACTTGAGGCTGTTTTCGTTAGAGAGAAGAAGGTTAAGAGGTGACTTAATTGAGGCATACAAGACGATCAGAGGATTGGATAGGGTGGACAGTGAGAGCCTTTTTCCTCAGATGGCGATGTCTAGCACGAGGGGACACAGCTTTAAATTGAGGGGAGATAGATATAAGACAGATGTCAGAGGTAGGTTCTTTACTCAGAGAGTAGTAAGGGCATGGAATGCCCTGCCTGCAACAGTGGTGGACTCGCCAACACTAAGGGCATTCAAATGGTCATTGGATAGACATATGGACGATAAGGGAATAGTGTAGATGGGCTTTAGAGTGGTTTCACAGGTCGGCGCAACATCGAGGGCCGAAGGGCCTGTACTGCTCTGTAATGTTCTATGTTCTATGTACTCGATGGGCCGAATGGCCTACTTCTGCACTATTCTATGACTAACAAGGTTAAAACGACAAATCTAAAAATGTTCTGTCTTACTTTGCAGAGAATTCATAATGAAGTAGTTGAATTAACAGCACAAATAGATATATACAGGTTATGATAGATTCATAGAGCCAAAGAGATCTAAATGCCAGATAGTTGTAATCACAGAGGCATGGCTGCAGGGTTACCAAGGGTGGAAACTGAACATCCAGAGGTATTTATTATTCAGGAAGGGCAGACAAAAAGGGAAAGAAGGTTGGGTAGCATTGCTGGCGAAGGGTTCCGGTTGTGGCGATGCGGAGCTAAGCCGCACATTTCGGCGGCTCCCACTAGAACGGACTTTCGGGCTCTCCAGAGGAGCCCCAAAGGAAATTTTTTGACCACTTCCCATGTGGGAAGGTGAGAGCAAGGTCCCCCTTCCATAGTGTATGGAGGGGACCAGAAGTGGAGCAGGAAAAAAAGCGGCTTTGGAGCAGCGACAGAAACGAGGGAGAAAAAACAAGATGGCGGAGGGCAGAGATCGAGCAGCATTGGGGCCGGAGCAGCAGGAGTTTCTCAGGTGCTGTGTGGAGGAGCTTAAAAAAGAGGTGCTGGCGCCACTGCTGACGGCAATCGAGGGGCTGAAGGAGACCCAGAAGGCCCAGGAGGTAGAGATCTGAGAGGTGAGGGAAAAAACCACCGAGAACGAGGATGAGATCTTGAGCCTGGCGGTGAAGATGGAGGCGCACGAGGCGCTGCACAAGAGATGGGCCGAAAGATTCGAGGACCTGGAGAACAGGTCGAGGAGGAAGAATCTTCGGATTCTGGGTCTCCCTGAAGGGGTGGAGGGGGCCGATGCCGGGGCATATGTGAGCACGATGCTCCATTCGCTGATGGGTGCGGAGGCCTCTCCGAGTCCCCTGGAGCTAGATGGAGCTCACCGGGTCCTGGCGAGGAGACCCAAGGCCAACGAACCGCCAAGGGCGATAGTGGTGAGGTTTCATCGTTTCGTGGACAGAGAGTGTGTCCTGAGATGGGCCAAGAAGGAGCTGAGCAGTAGATGGGAGAATGCGGTGATCCGAGTCTACCAGGACTGGAGCGCGGAGGTGGCAAAGAGGAGAGCTGGCTTTAATCAGGCCAAGGCGGTACTGCATAAGAAGAGGGTGAGATTCGGAATGCTGCAGCCAGCGCGACTGTGGGTCACATTTCAGGATCGACACCACTACTTTGAAACGTCTGAAGCGGCTTGGACCTTTATCCAAACGGAAAAATTGGACTCAAACTGAGGGTCTGTGGTTGTGGGGGGGATGTCGATTGTATACAGGGTTTTAACTATGCGTAAGGAATGTTCCACGGGTGGGGCGATGGGTGGGGATGGGGGAAGAGATAGATTTTTTTGTTCTGAGCAGGGCGCTGATCCCAAAAGTGGAGGGAACAGAGTATTCGGCCATAGCCATCTCAGACCACGCCCCGCACTGGGTGGAACTGGAGTTGGGAGAGGAGAGGGGCCAACACCCGTTGTGTCATTTGGATGTGGGACTACTGGCAGAAGCGCACGGTAGCATTGTGGATAGCACAATTGCTTCACAGCTCCAGGGTCCCAGGTTCGATTCCGGCTTGGGTCACTGTCTGTGCGGAGTCTGCACATCCTCCCCATGTGTGCGTGGGTTTCCTCCGGGTGCTCCGGTTTCCTCCCACAGTCCAAAGATGTGCAGGTTAGGTGGATTGGCCATGATAAATTGCCCTTAGTGTCCAAAATTGCCCTTAGTGTTGGGTGGGGTTACTGGGTTATGGGGATAGGGTGGAGGTGTTGACCTTGGGTAGGGTGCTCTTTCCAAGAGCCGGTGCAGACTCGATGGGCCGAATGGCCTCCTTCTGCACTGTAAATTCTATGAAAATATGAAATGAGGAGGTGGGCGGGAGGGTGCGGGGGTGCATTGAAAGGTATTTGGAAGCCAACGACAACGGGGAAGTACAGGTGGGGGTAGTATGGGAGGCGCGGAAGGCGGTGGTCAGGGGAGAGTTAATCTCCATCAGGGCTCACAGGGAGAAGAGACAGGGCAGGGAAAGGGAGAGGTTATTGGGGGAGATTTTAAGGGTGGACAGGGGATATGCAGAGGCCCCTGACGAGGGACTACTCAGGGAGAGGCGAAGTCTCCAGATGGAGTTCGACCTATTGACCACGGGGAAGGCAGAGGCACAGTGGAGGAAAGCACAGGGGGCGACTTATGGGTATGGGGAGAAGGCGAGCCAGATGCTGGTACATCAGCTCCGTAAGAGGATGGCAGCGAGGGAGATAGGGGGAGTCAAGGATGGAAGGGGATCTACGGTGTGGAGTGCGGTGAAAGTAAATGAGGCATTTAAGGCCTTCTATGAGGAGCTGTACAGATCCCAGCCCCCAGCGGGGGAAGAGGGGATGCAAAGTATTTTGGACCAACTGAGGTTCCCGGGGGTGGAGGAGCAGGAGGTGGCTGGTTTGGGGGCGCCAATTGGGTTGGAGGAGCTGATTAAAGGACTAGGGAGCATACAGGCGGGGAAGGCCCCAGGACCGGATGGGTTCCCGGTTGAGTTCTACAGGAAGCACGTAGACCTGTTAGCCCCATTGCTGGTGAGGACTTTCAATGAGGTAAGGGAGGGGGGGACCCTGCCCCCGACAATGTCTGAGGCGATGATCTCTTTGATCCTGAAGCGGGATAAGGACCCACTGCAATGTGGGTCGTATAGGCCGATTTCGCTCCTTAATGTGGACGCTAAGTTGCTGGCAAAAGTGCTGGCTACGAGGATTGAGGACTGTGTCCCGGGGGTGATCCACGAGGACCAGACGGGATTTGTAAAGGGCAGGCAGCTAAACACCAATGTGCGGAGGCTCCTAAACATGATAATGATGCCATCGGTGGAGGGAGAGGCAGAGATAGTGGCAGCTATGGACACGGAGAAGGCCTTTGACCGAGTAGAGTGGGAGTATCTCTGGGAAGTGTTGCGGAGGTTTGGGTATGGGAGGGGTTTATCAGTTGGATTAAGCTCCTATATAGAGCCCCGGTGACGAGTGTGGTTACGAATTGGCGGAGGTCGGAGTATTTTCGGCTGTATCGAGGGACGAGGCAGGGGTGCCCCCTGTCCCTCCTGTTGTTTGCATTAGCAATTGTTTGCATTAGCAATTGAACCTTTGGCCATGGCATTAAGGGAGTCCAGGAAATGGAGGAGGGTGGTTCGAGGGGGAGAGGAACATCGAGTGTCGCTGTATGCAGACGACCTGTTGCTGTATGTGGCGGATCCAGTGGAGGGGATGGTGGAGGTCATGCAGATCCTAAGGGAGTTTGGGGACTTCTCGGGCTATAAGCTCAATGTAAGGAAAAGTGAGCTCTTCGTGGTGCATCCAGGGTCCAGGGAAGAGGGATAGACGATCTACCGTTGAGGAGGGCGGAAAGGAGCTTTCGGTACTTGGGGATCCAAATAGCTAGGAGTTGGGGGGCCCTGCATAAACTTAATTTGACGCGGCTGGTGGAGCAGATGGAGGAGGACTTCAAACGATGGGACATGTTGCCACTCTCGCTAGCGGGCAGAGTACAGTCGATTAAAATGATGGTCCTCCCGAGGTTTCTTTTTGTGTTCCAGTGCCTTCCAATTGTGATCACCAAGGCCTTTTTTAAGAGGGTAGGCAGGAGCATTATGGGTTTTGTGTGGGCGAACAAGACCCCGAGGGCCAGGAGGGGGTTTCTGGAGCGGAGTAGAGATAGAGGAGGGCTGGCGATGCCGAATCTGCGTGGCTACTACTAGGCAGCCAACGTGGCGATGATCCGTAAATGGGTGATGGAGGGAGAGGGGGCGGCATGGAAGAGGTTGGAGATAGCGTCCTGCAAAGGAACGAGCCTGGGGGCGCTGGTGACGGCACCGCTGCCGCTCTCGCCGACAAGGTACACCACGAGTCTGGTGGTGGCGGCAACGCTAAAGATCTGGGGTCAGTGGAGACGACACAAGGGTGTGATGGGAGCCTCGGTATGGTCCCCGATCAGAGATAACCATCGGTTTGTCCCAGGAAGGATGGACGGGGGGTTTCAGAGCTGGCATCGGGCAGGGATTAGAAGAATGGGGGACCTGTTCATCGATGGGACGTTTGCGAGCCTAGGGGCGCTGGAGGAGAGGTTTGGGCTACCCCCGGGAAACGCTTTCAGGTACATGCAAGTGAGGGCATTTGTGAGGTGACAGGTGAGGGAATTCCCGTTGCTCCCGGCACGGGATTCAGGACAGGGTGATTTCGGGTGTATGGGTGGGAGCGGGCAAGGTGTCGGCGATATACCAGGAGATGAAAGAAGAGGAGGAGGCTTTGGTAGAGGAGCTGAAGGGCAAATGGGAGGAGGAGCTGGGGGAGGAGATTGAAGAGGGTCTGTGGGCTGATGCCCTAAGTAGGGTTAATTCCTCTTCTTCGTGTGCCAGGCTTAGCCTGATACAGTTTAAGGTGATTCACAGAGCGCATATGACAGGGGCGAGGCTGAGTAGGTTCTTTGGGGTGGAGGACAGATGTGGGAGGTGCTCAGGAAGCCCAGCGAACCACGCCCATATGTTCTGGTCGTGCCCGGTACTGGATGGGTTCTGGAGGGGTGTTGCGAGGACTATATCTAAGGTGGTGAAAGTCCAGGTCAAGCCAAGTTGGGGGCTAGCACTATTTGGAGTGACGGCCGAGCCGGGAGTGCAGGAGGCGAAAGAGGCCGGTATCCTGGCCTTTGCGCCCCTGGTAGCCCGGCGGAGGATCTTGCTATTGTGGAAAGACGCGAAGCCCCCCAGTGTGGAAGCCTGGATAAATGACATGGCAGGGTTCATCAAGCTGGGAGGATAAAGTTTGCCTTGAGAGGGTCTGTACAGGGATTCTTCAGGCGGTGGCAACCGTTCCTAGACTATCTCGCGGAGCGTTAGGTGGAGGTCGGTCAGCAGCAGCAGCAACCGGGGGCGGGGGGGGGGGGGGGGGGGGGGAGGGGACGGGGGGGACGTTTCTTTCGGGGGGGGGGGAGGTAGAAGGGTGGGCGGAGAAGTTTTTTTTTCCTAGGGGCACTTGAGTAAGGAAATACATAAACATATGGGAAAGTCGATATGTGCGGGAGGAACCCTTTGTACAAAGTTCTGTATTATGTTGAATTGATATGTTTATGTCTTGCTATGCGACTTTTCTTTTCTTTTTTTTGTTACGGGGGGGGGCGGGGGTTTGAATGGTTGAAAATTTTTGTTGAAAAATTCTGAATAAACATATTTTTTTAAAAAAAAGCATTGCTGGCGAAGCAGGAAACCAATGCAATAGTGAGGAAGGATATTGGCTTGGGAAATCATGATGCGGAATCTGTAGATAAGAGATAAGAAACACTAAGGGGCAGAAAACGTTGTTGGGGGTTGACTTACAGGAGATATAAGGGAAGGTATTAAATGAGAAATCAGAAATGCATGCAATAATCTATCATTATGAAGTGCTTCGAGAGGTTGGTCATGAGACACATTGTGGTAGTATGCATTAGGGGTCATGTGGGAATGTGAAGCCGTGATGCCATTGGCTGACAGATCCCGGGTCCTGGTTGGCTGTTGATCTCTAGCTCCGCCCTGAAGGCGGAGTATAAGAACCAGGAGTTCTCCCCGCAGCTCCAGTCTGTTGCTGAACTGCGGGGAACAAGTTACGCTTAATAAAGCCTCATCGACTTCATCTCTATTCGTCTCTCGTAAGTCATTGTGCGCTACAATTTATTAAGCGTGCTTAAAGCACTTTGGAGCTCAGGATCGCCCCGGAATGCCTGCGGATCAGCCCCCACGCAGTGAACTCAGCAGCAGTTTTTAAACACTGGCAAGCTTGTTTCGAAGGCTACCTCCGAACGGCCCCCAGCCGGATCACAGAAGACCAGAAACTGCAGGTCCTGCATTCGAGGGTAAGCCCGGAAATTTACCCTCTCATAGAAGACGCAGAGGATTTCCAGACGGCGTTCGCAGCACTAAAGAGCGTCTACGTTCGCCCAGTGAACCAGGTCTACGCACGCTACCAACTCGCAACGAGACGGCAAAGTCCCGGAGAATCGCTAGACGAATTCTACGCCGCGCTGCTAATTTTGGGAAGGGCCTGCAGCTGCCCGCCGGTAAACACGGCTGAACACACGGACATGTTAATTCGCGATGCGTTTGTGGCAGGTATGAACTCTCCCCAAATCCGCCAAAGACTGTTAGAAAAAGAGTCACTAGGACTCTCAGAGGCACGGGCCCTTGCAGCTTCCCTAGATGTGGCCGCGCAAAACGCCCGCGCGTACGGCCCCGACCGCGCGGCAGCCCCTTGGGCTCCGTGGACCCCTGTCGCGACAAACCCCCCCCCCTCACAGGCTTGCGCGGTTCAGACGCCAGGTCATCCCGGGGGGGCCCGCTGCTATTTCTGCGGGCAGGCGAAACACCCCCGGCAGCGCTGCCCGGCCCGCGCAGCGATTTGCAAGAGCTGCGGCAAAAAGGGCTATTTCGCGGCTGTGTGCCGGTCCCGGGGGGTCGCCGCTGTCCCCGGAGAAGAAAGAGTCCAGCGCATCCCAAACGCTCCCCAACCCCCCCCCCCCCCCCAGCGCCCCATGTGCGACCCGCAGGCGCCGCCATTTTGGGTCCCGGCCACCACGAGGGGAGGATGGGTGCCGCCATCTTGTGACGATGCATGGGGCGGCCATTTTGTCCCCCGCCGCCATCTTGGACGACAACAAAGGACCCCAGCATCGACGGCTCCACGGGGTTCGAAGAAGACGCTGAGACACTGCGACCACATCTGGCCTCGGTGACGCTTGACCAAGCACGGCCCCGGACGCTCCAGACGACGACAACAACGGTGCTGATCAACGGACACGAGACACCATGCCTGATCGGCTCCGGGAGCACCGAAAGCTTCATCCACCCCGACACGGTAAGACGCTGTTTCTTGACCATCCGCCCAAGTATGCAAAAGATTTCCCTAGCTGCAGGATCCCACTCCGTACAGATCAAAGGGTTCTGCATAGTGACCCTAATGGTGCAAGGGAGGGAGTTTAAAAACTACAGGCTCTACGTCCTTCCCCAACACTGCGCGCCCACATTACTGGGATTAGACTTCCAGTGCAACCTGCAGAGCCTAACATTCCAATTCGGCGGCCCAATACCCCCACTCACTATCTGCGGCCTCGCAACCCTCAAAGTTGAACCCCCATCCTTGTTTGCAAACCTCACCCCGGATTGCAAACCCGTCGCCACGAGGAGCAGACGGTACAGCGCCCAGGACCGGACATTTATTCGGTCCGAAGTCCAGCGGTTGCTGAAGGAAGGCATAATCCAGGCCAGCAATAGTCCCTGGAGAGCACAGGTGGTAGTAGTAAAGACAGGGGAGAAGCAAAGGATGGTCATAGACTATAGCCAGACCATCAACAGGTACACACAGCTAGATGCGTACCCTCTCCCCCGCATATCCGACATGGTCAATCGGATTGCCCAATATAAGGTCTTCTGCACCGTGGACCTCAGGTCCGCCTACCACCAGCTCCCCATCCGCCCAAGTGACCGCAAGTACACAGCCTTCGAGGCAGACGGGCGACTATACCACTTCCTAAGGGTCCCATTTGGCGTCACAAACGGGGTTTCGGTCTTCCAACGAGAGATGGACCGAATGGTTGATCAGCACGGGTTGCAGGCCATGTTCCCATATCTCGACAACGTAACCATCTGCGGCCACGATCAGCAGGACCACGACGCCAACCTCCAAAAATTCCTCCAGACCGCTAAAGCCTTGAACCTCACATACAACGAGGACAAGTGCGTGTTTAGCACAAACCGGCTAGCCATCTTGGGATATGTAGTGCGCAATGGGATAATAGGCCCCGACCCCGAACGCATGCGCCCCCTCATGGAATTTCCCCTCCCCCACTGCTCCAAAGCCCTGAAACGCTGCCTGGGGTTCTTTTCATATTACGCCCAGTGGGTCCCCCAGTACGCAGACAAGGCCCGCCCCCTAATACAGACCACTACCTTCCCCCTGTCGACAGAGGCTCGCCAGGCCTTCAGCCGCATCAAAGCGGATATCGCAAAGGCCACGATGTGCGCCATCGACGAGTCCCTCCCCTTCCAAGTCGAGAGCGACGCCTCCGACGTAGCTCTGGCGGCCACCCTTAACCAAGCGGGCAGACCCGTGGCCTTTTTCTCCCGAACCCTCCACGCCTCAGAAATCCGCCACTCCTCAGTGGAAAAGGAAGCCCAAGCCATAGTGGAAGCTGTGCGACATTGGAGGCATTACCTGGCCGGCAGGAGATTCACTCTCCTCACTGACCAACGGTCGGTAGCTTTCATGTTCGATAATGCACAGCGGGGCAAAATTAAAAATGACAAGATCTTAAGGTGGAGGATCGAGCTCTCCACCTTCAACTACGAGATCTTGTCCCGTCCCGGAAAGCTGAACGAGCCGTCCGATGCCCTATCCCGCGGCACATGTGCCAACGCACAAATAAACCTTGTCCAAACCCTCCACGAGGACCTCTGCCACCCGGGGGGTCACTCGGTTCTACCATTTTATAAAGTCCCGCAACCTCCCCTACTCCGTGGAGGAGGTCCGTACAGTCACCAGGAACTGCCACATCTGCGCAGAGTGCAAACCGCACTTTTTCAGGCCGGATAGAGCGCACCTGATCAAGGCATCCCGTCCCTTTGAACGCCTCAGTCTGGATTTCAAAGGGCCCCTCCCCTCCACCGACCGCAACACATACTTCCTGAACGTGGTGGACGAGTACTCTCGTTTCCCTTTCGCCATCCCCTGCCCCGACATGACAGCGGCCACAGTTATTAAAGCCCTTAGCACCATATTCACACTGTTCGGTTGCCCCGCATATATCCATAGCGACAAGGGGTCCTCCTTCATGAGTGACGAGCTGTGCCAGTTCCTGCTCAGCAAGTCTGGAAGACCGTGCTACTGGCCCTACGGTCCAGGGATCTCCCAGTTTTACGGTGGCAGGAGGTCCTCCCGGACGCTCTCCACTCCATCCGGTCGCTGCTGTGTACCACCACTAATCAAATGCCGCATGAGCGCCTCCTTGTCTTCCCCAGGAAGTCCTCCTCTGGAACGTCGCTGCCGACCTGGCTGGCGGCCCCAGGACGCATCTTGCTCCGGAAACATGTGCGGGCGCACAAGTCGGACCCGTTGGTCGAGAGGGTTCACCTCCTCCACGCGAACCCGCAGTACGCCTACGTGGCGTACCCCGACGGCCGACAAGACACGGTCTCCCTGCGAGGCCTGGCGCCCGCCAGCAACACGCACACCCCCCCGACACCGATCACCCTCTCCCTGCCACCGGCGCACCCCGCGACCGCCCCCTTCCCGGGAGGATCGGTCCTCCTCCCATGTCCGACCAGGAGTGAAGCAGAAGCAGACACCGTAAAGCTCCCGGAGACGACAACGCTGGAACAAGCACCTGCACCACCACCGGGGCTGAGGCGATCGACAAGGAAGACCAGACCGCCCGCTCGACTCGTGGCATCGGTGTAACACAAGAATGTTGTGGGACTATAACGAGAAGGTTCTGTTCCTCTTACGAATATTGTAAATAGTTCACAAACCCTGTACATAGCCCAGTGTAGGGCAAAGTGTAGGGCACTGTAATAACGTGCAAAAAGTTTTTTTCCTCCCAGGACCAGCCTTGTAAACCCCTACCACCATGCGAAGCACCACCCCGCCGGGTTCATTTTTAACAAGGGGTGAATGTGGTAGTATGCATTAGGGGTCATGTGGGACTGTGAAGCCGTGATGCCATTGGTTGACAGATCCCGGGTCCTGGTTGGCTGTTGATCTCTAGCTCCGCCCTGAAGGCGGAGTATAAGAACCAGGAGTTCTCCCCGCAGCTCCAGTCTGTTGCTGAACTGCGGGGAACAAGTCACGCTTAATAAAGCCTCATCGACTTCATCTCTATTCGTCTCTCGTAAGTCATTGTGCGCTACACACATCAACTCCATACTCCCAAAATGTCTTGATCCACTGCAATTCGCATACCACCACGACTGGTTCACAGCACACACCATCTCCCCGGCCCTACACTCATCCCTGGAGCATCTCGACAACAAGGCCTCCTACATCAGACTTCCAATCATTGACTACAGCTCCGCCTTCAACACCATAATCCTAGCCAAGCTCATATCAAAACTCCAAAACCTAGGACTTGGCTCTTCCCCCTGCAACTGGATCTTCGACTTCATGACCCATAGACCATAATCAGTAAGGATAAATAACACTTCCTCCACAATAGTCCTCAATACCGGGACCTTGCAAGGCTGCGTATTTAGCCCCCGACTATACTCCCTATACACATACGACTGTGTGGCAAATATTTGGCTGCAATTCCATCTACATGTTTGCTGATGCCACGACCATAGTGGGTCGGATCAGAACAATGGTGAGTCAGAGTACAGGAGGGAGATAGAGAACCTAGTGGTGTGGTGTAACGACAACAATCTCTCCCTCAACATCAGCAAACCTAAGAAGCTGGTCATTGACTTCAGGAAGCGAAGTGTCGTATACACCCGTCTACATCAATGGTGCCGAGATGCAGATGGTTGACAGCTTCATATTCCGAGGTGTGCACATCACCAGCAATCTGTCCTGCTCCACCCACATCGAAGCTATGACCAAGAACGCCTATACTTCCTCAGGAAATTTGGTATGTCCCCATGGACTAAAGGGTGCATTAGTGGTCATCTTCCAAACTTCTATAAACTCTGGAGCAGTTCCTAGAGATTGGAGGGTGGCAAATGTAATCCCACTAAAAAGATAGGAAAAAAAAGGAAATTTACAGACCAGTTAGCCTGGCATCAGTAGTTGGGAAGATGCTGGAGTCTACTACAAACGACGTGATAACAGAACATTTGGAATGCATTAATGGGATTGGACAACGCTAGCATTGTTTATGAAAGGCAAATCCTGCTTAACAAATCTATTAGAGTTTTTTTTTGAGGATGTATTTAGTAGAATAGATGATAGAGAACCAGTGGATGGGATGTATTTGGCCTTTCAGAAGGCTTTTAATAAGGTCACTTATAAAAGGTTAGTGGGCAAAATTAAAGCACATAGGATAGGGAGTAATGTATTGGCGAGGATCAAGAATTGGTTGATAGACAAAAAACGGGTGGCACAGTGGCTCAGTAGTTAGCACTGCTGCCTCACGGCGCTGAGGACCCTGGTAGATCCCGGCCCCGGGTCACTGTCCATGTGGATTTTGACATTCTCCTCGTGATTGCTTTCCAAATGCTGTGCTATGAAATCCTTGATAATTGACTCCAGCAACTTCCCTACTACCGACGTTCTGCTCCCTGGTGTATAGTTCCCTGTTTTCTCTCTACCTCCTTTTTTGAATAGCAGGGTTACATTCGCTACCCCCAATCTGTAGGAACTATTCCACACTCCAAAGAATTTTGGAAAATGACCACCAATGGATCTACTATTTCTTGGGCCACTTCCTTCAGTATTCTGGGATGAAGATTATCAGGCCCTGGAGATTGGTCTGCCTTCAATCCCATTAATTTCCCCCAAACCATTTCTTTACTAACACTAATTTCCTTCAGCTCCTCACTAAAACTTGTGTTTCTCAGAACTTCTGGTACATTATTCATGTCTTCCTTTGTGAACACAGAAGTACGAATTTAATTCCTCAGCCATTTCTTTGTCACTGTTATGAATTCCCCGTTATTGACTGTAAGGGGCCTACATTAGTTTTTTATTAATCTTTTTTCTTTACATACCTATAGAGAGAGGCGAGACTTCAGTAAAAAACGCAGAAAAAGAGGTGAGACTTCATTTAAAAGTGCAGAGGGAGAAGCGAGACTTCAATAAAGAGTGTGGAGAGAGAGGCGGGCTTCAGTAAAGATCACAGAGAGAGAAGCGGGACTTCAGTAAAGAGCACATAGAAAGAGAGGCGGGACGTCCGTAAAGAGCGCAGAGAGGCGAGACTACCATTAAAAAGTGTGGAAAAAGAGGCAAGACTTCACGAAAGAGTGCAGAAAGAGAGACGAGACTTCATTAAAAAGTATGAGGAGAGAAGCAAGACTTCAGTAAAGAGCGTGGAGAGGCGGGACTTCAGTAAACCTTTAAAAAAAATTTAGAGTACCCAACTTTTTCAAATTAGGGGGAAATTTAGCTTGGCTAATCTACCTATCCTGCACATCTTTGGGTTGTGGGGACGGAACCCATGCAAACACGGGGAGAACGTGCAAACTCCATATGGATAGTGACCCAGAGCCGGGATCGAACCTGGGACCTTGGTGCAGTGAGGCAGCAGTGCTAACCCACTGTGACACTGTGCTGCCAGATTTCAGTAACCTTGACATCACAGTAAAGCTGTGACCTGATTTGCTGGTGGGGAAACTGCACTAAATTTGAAAAACAAATTAAAACAAATTAATTAACTAAGTAGAGGGGTAACTAAACCAGAGGACAGAGATTAGTGTTTATCATTTAATAATTATAGTAGAAATGTAGCGATAGAGACCATATATTATTTGGAACTTAATTAAATAAATATTTATTTTTAATTAATTAGTGCGAGGAATATCAGTTGGCAGGGTAAAGGGCTTCACTTGTGAGATGTGGGAGATCTGTTACACTTCCAGCATTCCGGACAAGGAAGTATACCCAAATTGAATCCGGGTCCCTGGAGCTGTGAGGCAGCAGTGCTAACCACTGTGCCACCCCAGGAAGGAGTAACAAGCCCAGAAAACCATGGATGACCAGAGACATTTAG
Source organism: Scyliorhinus torazame (assembly GCF_047496885.1). NCBI lineage: Eukaryota > Metazoa > Chordata > Chondrichthyes > Carcharhiniformes > Scyliorhinidae > Scyliorhinus > Scyliorhinus torazame. The sequence goes on along the minus strand of NC_092709.1, from coordinate 342,567,413 downwards.
GATACGATGAGAAGGAAAAGAGAGGCTTTTAGCAAGTACAAGGAGAGCAAATCAACAGAGGCATTAGTGGAGTACAGAAAGTGCAGGATGGAGTAGAAGAAAGAAATTAGGAGAGCAAAGAGGGGATAGGAGAAAGCTCTGGCTGGTAAAAGTAGGAAAAATGCCAAGATATTCTATAACAAGGTAGCATAGTGGTTAGCACTGTTGCTTCACACTGCAGGGTCCCAGGTTCCATTCCCGGTTTGGTTCACTGTCTGTGTGAAGTCTGCACGTTCTCCCTGTGTCTGGCCGCAGAAAAATACTTTTCACTGTACTCTGGTACACGTGACAATAAATCAAATCAAATAAATCAAATCAAACACCATGGCCGCCACCAGAAGTTTCAGCCCAGTGTCTTCCATAGAAAAGTAGAAACGAAAGCTAGAGCATGAGCTAGAAACAAGAACCTGAGCCCCCGTAACCCCATCTTCCAGCCACAGATCAAAGGACAAAACAGATCACCGGACCACCAGCACCAACACCACCACAGAGAGGTCAACAAGATGCTGTGGGGTCAAAGGCCACTCATGAAACAGGGGGAAAATCCCATTCCAGGGTGAGACAGCTGCTAGAGACCCAAAATTGGGAGCGCTCTGAGAGGGAGGGCCGATCTCCCTGGAACCAAGAGATTCTCCCTAGCTCCCAGGACCACCCAAACGGAGAAAGGATTATGCCCACACAGAAGACAACATTAATCCGTATCTGATTGTCCATGACACCGAGGCCGACCATCCAACATTCAGATGGTAAAATTTGAATTCAATAATAAATTTGTAATTAAAGGTGACCACAAAACCATTGTCGATTGTTGTAAACACCCACTTGGATCACTAATAACCTTTCGGGAAGGAAATCTGTTGTTCTTACCTGGTCTCGGCCTACACGTGACTCCAGACCCACAGCAATGTGGTTGACTCTTAAATGGCCTCAGGGATTGGCAATAAATGCTGGCCCAGCCAACGATGCCCACATCCCATGAACGAATTAACAAAAAACGTCAGCTCATAATAGTCACTTGTACTGCGAGAAGTAAGGGCAACACTCCCAAGGCCTCCAAACAAACAAGAAGAATGAAGAGGAAGAGCAAGAACTGTCAGAACTAATCACTCGTATAACAGGATTCCACAGGCCACTGTCTAAAATATTACGACTGGACGAGAGCCAACCACCCTCTAATTCCGAAGACAAAAAGAATAAGGATAATTACTGGGCACAGACCTTGGTCCATCCCCAATCTTCACCCCGCCGAATATGGAATGACCCACATCGGAATCCCCATGGCATCCCTCAAGGAAGCAACAGGATACTCATCATAACGCTGAGCCTGGCTTAGCCCAGCATCGCCACAAAATAGAAAGAAAGGAGAACTGAGCCCCAAAGACTACCATGACACTCCAGCCCTTACACCCTCTGAAACTGTAACAGTCCTGTACAGAACACGGCGACTCGACTTCCGGGTGCGGCGATGACCAGCTGAGTCGCACGTTTCGGCAGCTCCCGGTGTAACGGACTTTTGGGCTCTTAATAAGAGCCCCAACGGCAATTTTAACGGCTAAAAGTACTGTGCGGTGAACCAGAAGGGAATCCCCCCTGGATACGGATGGAAAAAGGAGAGGAAGGTGGCCGGATTGCGGTGGATCCTTTAGAGCAGCGGCAAGGAAGGCAAGCAAAAACCAAGATGGCGTCGGAAGGTGGCAGTTTAATATGGGGCCCTGAACAACACGATTTTTTGAAACGCTGCGTGGAAGAACTCAAAAAGGAAATGAAGAAGGAGCTGTTGGCCCCGATATTGCAGGCGATCGAAGGGCGAAAGGAGGAGCAAAAGACCCAGGAGCGGGAGCTTCGGGTCGTGAAGGCAAAGGCTGCCGAGAATGAGGACGACATACAGGGCCTGGTAGTGAAGACGGAGATGCACGAGGCACACCATAAACGATGTGTGGAAAGGCTGGAGGCGCTGGAGAACAACGCGAGGAGGATCAACCTAAGGATTCTTGGCCTTCCTGAAGGTGCGGAGGGAGCGGACGTCGGGGCATATGTGAGCACGATGCTGCACTCGTTAATGGGAGCGGAGGCCCCGGCGGGTCCGCTGGAGGTGGAGGGAGCATACCGAGTGATGGCGCGAGGACCGAGAGCAGGAGAAATTCCTAGAGCCATAGTGGTGAGATTCCTCCGTTTTAAGGACAGAGAGATGGTCCTTAGATGGGCAAAGAAAACTCGGAGCAGTAAGTGGGAGAACGTGGTGATCCGCGTATACCAAGACTGGAGTGCGGAGGTGGCGAGAAGGAGGGCGAGCTTTAATCGGGCCAAGGCGGTGCTTCACAAAAAGAAGATAAAATTCGGAATGCTGCAACCGGCAAGACTGTGGGTCACATATCAAGGGAGGCACCACTACTTTGAGACGGCGGATGAGGCGTGGACTTTTATCGTGGAAGAAAAATTGTAATGAGCGGGTTATTAAAAAAATGAACGTTTGAAACAAAGTGGTGGGGCGAGTATGGGGGGGGAAAGAGGAGTTTTATGTTATTAATCCTGCGATGTGGTAACTTTTCTCTCTTCCACAGGAGGTGGTGGGGGGAGGAAAGGAGGTGGAAGAGATGGGGCGTTGGCCATTGGGGGCAGGGCCAAGGGGGAAGCGCGGGCTCGGTTCCCGCGCTATGATAATCATGGCGGGAATAGGGAAGCAGGAAGGAGGGGGCATCGCACGGTGCGAGCCGAGGTCACGGGGGGAAGCCGAGGTCGGCCAGAGTTTGCTGACTTCTGGGAGCAACATGGGGGGTGCAACTACGCTAGTGGGGGATGTAGCGGGGGGGGGGGGGGGGGGGGGGGGGTGGGGGGGTGGGAGGGGGGAATTATTGGGCTGCTGCTGCTGGGGAGAGGGGGGAGCTGGTATGGGGTGGGATGGGCGGGGGGGGCACCGCCTGGGGGGGACACAGCTGCGTGGGAACCGGGTGAGGAGCTGGAAAAAGGGGATGGCTAATCGACAAGGAGGGGGTAAAAAGCCCCCCAACCCGGCTGATCACGTGGAACGTGAGAGGGCTGAACGGGCCGATAAAGAGGGCACGGGTACTCGCACACCTTAAGAAACTTAAGGCAGACGTGGTTATGTTACAGGAAACGCACTTGAAACTGATAGACCAGGTGAGACTACGCAAAGGTTGGGTGGGGCAGGTGTTCCATTCGGGGCTAGATGCGAAAAACAGGGGGGTGGCTATATTAGTGGGGAAGCGGGTAATGTTTGAGGCAAAGACTATAGTGGCGGATAGCGGGGGCAGATACGTGATGGTGAGTGGCAAACTACAGGGGGAGACGGTGGTTTTGGTAAATGTATATGCCCCGAACTGGGATGATGCCAATTTTATGAGGCGTATGCTAGGACGCATCCCGGACCTAGAGGTGGGAAAGTTGGTAATGGGGGGAGATTTCAATACGGTGTTGGAACCAGGGCTGGACAGGTCAAGGTCCAGGACTGGAAGGAGGCCGGCAGCAGCCAAGGTGCTTAAAGATTTTATGGAGCAGATTGGAGGAGTAGACCCGTGGAGATTTAGCAGACCTAGGAGTAAGGAGTTTTCGTTTTTCTCCTATGTCCACAAAGTCTATTCGCGAATAGACTTTTTTGTTTTGGGAAGGGCGTTGATCCCGAAGGTGAGGGGAACGGAGTATAAGGCTATAGCCATTTCGGATCACGCTCCACATTGGGTGGACTTAGAGATAGGGGAGGAAACAGAAGGGCGCCCACCCTGGAGAATGGACATGGGACTAATGGCAGATGAGGGGGTGTGTCTAAGGGTGAGGGGGTGCATTGAAAAGTACTTGGAACTCAATGACAATGGGGAGGTCCAGGTGGGAGTGGTCTGGGAGGCGCTGAAGGCAGTGGTTAGAGGGGAGCTGATATCAATAAGGGCACATAAAGGAAAGCAGGAGAGTAGGGAATGGGAGCGGTTGCTGCAAGAACTTCTGAGGGTGGACAGGCAATATGCGGAGGCACCGGAGGAGGGACTGTACAGGGAAAGGCAAAGGCTACACGTAGAATTTGACTTGCTGACAACGGGTACTGCAGAGGCACAGTGGAGGAAGGCACAGGGTGTACAGTACGAATATGGGGAGAAGGCGAGCAGGTTGCTGGCCCACCAATTGAGGAAAAGGGGAGCAGCGAGGGAAATAGGGGGAGTGAGGGATGAGGAAGGAGAGATGGAGCGGGGAGCGGAGAGAGTGAATGGAGTGTTCAAGGCATTTTATAAAAAATTATACGAAGCTCAACCCCCGGATGGGAGGGAGAGAATGATGGGCTTTCTGGACCGGCTGGAATTTCCCAAGGTGGAGGAGCAGGAAAGGGTGGGACTGGGAGCACAGATTGAAATAGATGAAGTAGTGAAAGGAATTAGGAGCATGCAGGTGGGGAAGGCTCCGGGACCGGATGGATTCCCAGTTGAATTTTACAGGAAATATGTGGACTTGCTCGCCCCGCTACTGATGAGGACCTTTAATGAGGCAAAGGAAAGGGGACAGCTGCCCCCGACTATGTCTGAGGCAACGATATCGCTTCTCCTAAAGAAGGAAAAGGACCCGCTGCAATGCGGGTCCTATAGACCTATTTCCCTCCTAAATGTAGACGCTAAGATTCTGGCCAGGGTAATGGCAATGAGGATAGAGGATTGTGTCCCGAGGGTGGTCCATGAGGACCAAACTGGGTTTGTGAAGGGGAGACAGCTGAATACGAATATACGGAGGCTGCTAGGGGAAATGATGATGCCCCCACCAGAGGGGGAAGCGGAGATAGTGGTGGCGATGGATGCCGAGAAAGCATTTGATAGAGTGGAGTGGGATTATTTGTGGGAGGTGCTGAGATTTGGTTTTGGAGATGAGTATGTTGGATGGGTGCAGCTGTTGTATAGGGCCCCAGTGGCGAGTGTGGTCACGAATGGACGGGGATCTGCATACTTTCGGCTCCATAGAGGGACAAGGCAGGGATGCCCTCTGTCCCCATTACTGTTTGCACTGGCGATTGAGCCCCTGGCAATAGCATTGAGGGGTGCCAAGAAGTGGAGGGGAGTACTTAGAGGAGGAGAAGAACTCCGGGTATCTCTGTATGCGGATGATTTGTTGTTATATGTAGCGGACCCGGCGGAGGGGATGCCAGAGATAATGCGGACACTTCGGGAGTTTGGAGAATTCTCAGTATATAAACTGAACATGGGGAAAAGTGAGTTGTTTGTGGTGCATCCAGGGGAGCAGAGCAGAGAAATAGAGGACTTTCCGCTGAGGAAGGTAACAAGGGACTTTCGTTACTTGGGGATCCAGATAGCCAAGAATTGGGGTACATTGCATAGGTTAAATTTAACGCGATTGGTGGAACAAATGGAGGAGGACTTCAAGAGATGGGACATGGTATCCCTGTCACTGGCAGGGACGGTGCAGGCAGTTAAAATGGTAGTCCTCCCGAGATTCCTCTTTGTGTTTCAGTGCCTCCCGGTGGTGATCACGATGGCTTTTTTCAAAAGGATCGAAAAGAGTATCATGAGTTTTGTGTGGGCCGGGAAGACCCCGAGAGTGAGGAAGGGATTCTTACAGCGTAGTAGGGATAGGGGGGGGGCTGGCACTACCGAGCCTAAGTGAGTACTACTGGGCCGCCAATATCTCAATGGTGAGTAAGTGGATGGGGGAAGAGGAGGGAGCGGCGTGGAAGAGATTGGAGAGGGCGTCCTGTAGGGGGACTAGCCTACAAGCTATGGTGACGGCCCCATTGCCGTTCTCACCGAAGAAATACACCACAAGCCCGGTGGTGGTGGCGACTTTGAAAATTTGGGGACAGTGGAGACGGCATAGGGGAAAGACGAGAGCCTTGGTGGGGTCCCCGATAAGAAACAACCATAGGTTTGCCCCGGGGAGAATGGATGGGGGATTTGGAATATGGCAAAGAGCAGGAGTAACGCAACTGAAAGATCTGTTTGTGGATGGGAAGTTCGCAAGTCTGGGAGCGCTGACCGAGAAATATGGGTTGCCCCAAGGGAATGCATTCCGGTATATGCAACTGAGGGCTTTTGCGAGGCAGCAGGTGAGGGAATTCCCGCAGCTCCCGACGCATGAGGTGCAGGACAGAGTAATCTCAAAGACATGGTTGGGGGACGGTAAGGTGTCAGATATATATAGGGGAATGAGGGACGAGTGGGAGATTATGGTAGATGAGCTGAAAGGGAAATGGGAAGAAGAGCTGGGGGAGGAGATTGAGGAGGGGCTGTGGGCGGATGCCCTAAGTAGGGTAAACTCATCGTCCTCGTGTGCCAGGCTAAGCCTGATTCAATTTAAGGTGTTACACAGGGCGCATATGACTGTAGCACGGCTCAGTAAATTTTTTGGGGTAGAGGATAGGTGTGCGAGATGCTCGAGAAGCCCAGCGAATCACACCCACATGTTCTGGTCATGTCCGGCACTACAGGGGTTCTGGGTGGGGGTGACAAAGGTGCTTTCGAAAGTAGTGGGGGTCCAGGTCGAACCAAGCTGGGGGTTGGCTATATTTGGGGTTGCACAAGAGCCGGGAGTGCAGGAGGCGAGAGAGGCCGATGTTTTGGCCTTTGCGTCCCTAGTAGCCCGGCGCAGGATACTGTTGATGTGGAAGGAAGCCAAGCCCCCGGGGGTGGAGACCTGGATAAATGACATGGCAGGGTTTATAAAGCTGGAACGGATTAAGTTCGTTCTAAGGGGATCGGCTCAAGGGTTCACCAGGCGGTGGCAACCGTCCGTCGAATACCTCACAGAAAGATAGAGGGAATGGAAAAGAAGAAGGCAGCAGCAGCAGCCCAGGGGGGAGGGGGGGGAGGAACCAGAAGGAGTCTCAGGGTTATTAATATATATGTATAATATGTATAGGTCGTTGCTATAAATAATTGTATATTGGATTGTTAAACCATATTTTTGGAGAGTGTTTATCTGAGACAAGGCAGTTGCCATTTAGTTTTAGTTTTCATTTTTGTTATATATTATTTATTCTTTGTTTATAAAACAGGTCATTGGTATTTATACTGTTATATTATTGTGTAAAGGATACACAATGTACTGTGATGGTCGACCAAAAATTTTCAATAAAATATTCTTTAAAAAAAAAAGAACACGGCGACTCTCCCTCCATCAAAACGTCCAATGCACATAGCAGCAATGCTATCAATACCCAGTGCCCCAACAGGAGAAAAGAAGAAAAAACCCTGTGGGGGCAGGCCACCCAGACAAACCACCTACCATCGACAAAGCATATTCAGACTGGCCTTTCTCTCAATAATTTTTGACAGTAATTAGAACAGTCAAAGAGGGAGATCCGCAGCAGGAGAAATTACTGACTCGCCCCTGAAGTGGGGTTAAACAAATCCCAGTCCTCAATAGGATAATCCCAGTCTGCCTGGGCCTGAAGAAGAAAAAAGCGCAACTATAAAAGAGATTAGCTCTGACTAGGGGGGACCTTCCTCGAACATATCGAGGGCAGAACTAACCTTACCAGCCACACCCTCCTACCCTCATCCTGCACCGGCTCTGCTCACCCTCCCCTCCAAGGATACAGTCAGAGAAAGAAACTGGGCCCAATCCCGAAATCAACATTCAGCTTAACATGATATAACCTAATTAAATCAGGATAGCCAACGGGGCAGGACATCACATCCAGAATATTTACATCCCTGCAACCAGATGAATTGACGACATCAACTGATAACAACATGATTTTCACAGAGTCAAAGAACAACAAAGAACAAAGAAAAGTACAGCACAGGAACAGGCCCATCGGCCCTCGAAGCCTGCGCCGACCATGCTGCCCGTCTAAACTAAACTCCTCTACACTTCCAGGGTCCGTATCCCTCTATTCCCATCCTATTCATGTATTTGTCAAGATGCCCCTTAAATGTCACTATCGTCCCTGCTTCCACCACCTCCTCCGGCAGCGAGTTCCAGGCACCCACTACCCTCTGTGTAAAAAAACTTGCCTCGTACATCTCCTCTAAACCTTGGCCCTCACACCTTAAACCTATGCCCCCTAGTAATTGACCCCTCTACCCTGGGAAAAAGTCTCTGACTGTCCACTCTGTCTATGCCCCTCATAATTTTGTAGACCTCTATCAGGTCGCCGTTCAACCTCCTCTGTTCCAGTGAGAACAAACCAAGTTTATTCAACGTCTCCTCATAGCTAATGCTTTCCATACCAGGCAACATCCTGGGAAATCTCTTCTGCATCCTCTCTAAAGCCTCCACATCCTTCTGGTAGTGTGGCGATCAGAATTGAACACTATACTCCAAGTGTGGCCTAACTAAGGTTCTATACAGCTGCAACATGACTTGCTAATTTTTATACTCAATGCCCCGGCCAATGAAGGCGAGCATGCCGTATGCCTTCTTGACTATCTTCTCCACCTGTATTGCCCCTTTCAGTGACCTGTGTACCTGTACACGTAGATTTCCCTGACTGTCAATACTCTTGAGGGTTCTACCATTCACTGTGTATTCCCTACCTGCATTAGACCTTCCAAAATGCATTACCTCACATTTGTCCGGATTAAACTCCATCTGCCATCTCGCTTCCCAAGTCTCCAAACGATCTAAATCGTGCTGTGTCCTCTGACAGTCCTCATCGCTACCCGCAATTCCACCAACATTTGTGTCGATCGCAAACTTACTAATCAGACCAGTTACATTTTTCTCCAAATCATTTATATATACTACGAACAGCAAAGGTCCCAGCACTGATCCCTGCGGAACACCACTAGTCACAGGCCTCCAATCAGAAAAGCACCCTTCCATTGCTACTCTCTGCCTTCGATGACCTAGCCAGTTCTGTATCCATCTTGCCAGCTCACCTCTGATCCCGTGTGACTTTACCTTTTGTACCAGTCTGCCATGAGGGACCTTGTCAAAGGCCTTACTGAAGTCCATATAGACAACATCCACTGCCCTACCTGCATCACTCATCTTTGTGACTTCCTCGAAAAACTCTGTCAAGTTCGTGAGACATAACCTCCCTTTCACAAAACCGTGCTGTCTCTCGCTAATACGATCAGTTGCTTCCAAATAGGAGTAGATCCTGTCTCAAAGAATTCTCTCCAGTAATTTCCCTGACGTAAGGCTCACTGGCCTGTAGTTCCCTGGATTATCCTTGCTACCGTTCTTAAACAAAGGAACAACATTGGCTATTCTCCAGTCCTCCGGGACATCACCTGAAGACAGTGAGGATCCAAAGGTTTCTGTCAAGGCCTCAGCAATTTCCTCTCTAGCCTCCTTCAGTATTCTGCGGTAGATCCCATCAGGCCCTGGGACTTATCTACCTTAATATTTTTCAAGACGTCTTTTTGGATCTCAATGTGACCCAGGCTATCTACACACCCTTCTCCAGACTCAACATCCACCAATTCCTTCTCTTTGATGAATACCGATGCAAAGTATTCATTTTGTACCTCGCCCATTTCCTCTGGCTCCACACATAGATTCCCTTGCCTATCCTTCAGTGGGCCAACCCCTTCCTTGGCTACCCTCTTGCTTTTTATGTACGTGTAAAAAGCCTTGGGATTTTCCTTCACCCTTTTTGCCAATGACTTTTCGTGACCCCTTTTAGCCCTGCTGACTCCTTACTTAAGTTCCTTCCTACTTTCCTTATATTCCACACAGGCTTCGTCTGTTCCCAGCCTTCTAGCCCTAACAATTGCCTCCTTTTTCTTTTTGACGAGGCCTACAATATCTCTCGTTATCCAAGGTTCCCGAAATTTGCTGTATTTATCCTTCTTCCACACAGGAACATGCCGGTCCTGAATTCTTTTCAACTGGCATTTGAAAGCCTCCCACATGTCAGATGTTGATTTACCCTCAACCATCTGTCCCCAATCTTGGTTCTTCAGTTCCCACCTTATATTGTTATAATTAGCATTCCCCCAATTTACCACATTCACCGTAGGACCACTCTTATCCTTGTCCACCAGCACTTTAAAACTTACTAAATTGTGGTCACTGTTCCCGAAATGCTCCCCTACTGAAACTTCTACCACCTGGCCAGGCTCATTCCCCAATACCAGGTCGAGTACAGCCCCTTCCCTAGTTGGACTATCTATCTCCCTCAATTTTTTCACCTTCTGCCCTATTGCTCTGGTACCCACCCCTCTGTCATACTACTTTCAACTAGTTTAGTCCAAGATAAGAACTGTAAAGCGCAGCAGTTATCAGGATAAAGACTCCTCCACTGGTGCACAAAGAAAATAGAAATCAAGGATGAAGCAAGATATCAAAAACGACGAGCCCTCCTCAGGATCTTCCAAGGATTCCAACGATTGGAACACAAAACCTCATTGCTTCCAACATGCCAACAGGCCAACAACCTCGGCTCCAGCAGTGGGGCAGCACTGTGGTTAGCACTGCTGCCTCACAGCTCCAGGGACCTGGGTTCAATTCTGGCTTTGGGTGACTGCCTGTGTGGAGTTTGCACTTCCTCCTGCGACTGCGTGGGTTTCCTCCCGGTGCTCCGGTTTACTCCCACATTCCAATGAAGTACAGGTTAGGTGGATTGGCCAAGCTAAATTGCCCCTTAGGTTAGGTGGGTTATAGGGTTGCGGGGGAGTGGGCCTAGCTATGTTGCTCTTTTGGATGGTCGGTGCAAACTCAATCGGCCGAATGGCCTCCTTCTGCACTGTCGGTATCCTATGGGATGACTTAGCTGCCTCAACCATCCCTGGCCATCTCGACAGACATCAGGAATAAGACCAAACAGAATCAGAGGTCGGAAGGCCAACCCACCCCAGGCCTCGGAGACAGGATTAAAAGTACTCCATCAAATTTAAGCTGGCCGCCCTCCAGATCGAGACTCTGAAATATGGTAGCTCGTTCTCCAACTCAGCTGGGAACCTCTCCACCACCTCACCATAGATATCAGGGTCAGCAGCGCTCCTCGCCCATTCCCCTTCGTCCTCAGGAAGGACAATAGGCCATGCAGCAGGAACTCAACTGCGTGGAGGCAGGCTTCCACCAAAGACAGTGCTGTCTGAACCTCCTCATGCACCACCATTGCCTTGCCACTCTTGAAATTGGGCAGAGCCAAGACTTTCAGCCAGATCAATTTCATCGGTAGCTGTCAGAGCGAGAATCCTCTCAAAAGTAACTGCGCCACCAAAGATATGGCCCGTCCCTAACTCCTTCCAGCGCCACAAATCAACGAGCATTTAAGTATTTTGTATTGCGTTTTGTGTGGAAAGCCAACGAGCAAGGACCCTGAAGACTCTCTCACTCTCTCTCTGCAGACGATTCCAAAAGGCATACTGGACAAATCTGTGAAGAATTTCTTGTTTTATGGGGCACAGACAGTCATCAGAACTGGGAAAGTGGAAGTCATTTTCCCAAAGATTAGTAACCATCGAACTGTGGAAGAGCTGTGGAATTTAAGCTTAAAGTGGGAGCATTTGTGATAAAGCCGCCAGAGTCTTGTACAGGAATCAGGCAAGTAAAAACTACTAAATTCCAGGATCAGAGCTGTATTCTTCTCAGAGGGAAGTCAAAGCTTCCTCCGGAGGTAGAAAGGCAGAGGTGCACTGATCTGAGCATCCCATGTACAGCACTATCCGGTGGCCGGCGACAAGAACTGTAGTGATCTGAACACCCCGGACCTAGCTCCATCTGGTGGCTGAAGAGTGGAATCGTACTGACCTGGAATTCTCAGGTGAAACACCATCTGGTGGTCGAATAACAGAATTGCACCAACCTGAACCTCTCACGTAAATCTATTTCCCAGAGGCTGCAATCACAGTAGTGAAGACTCATCTCAGACATACCCTTTAATCCTTGCTTTTTCTTTTATCCCCACTGACCCTTACCTAGTATCTGTCTTGTGTGCATCTGGGTAGAGGGTGGGATGGAGTCTTGGGATTAGGTACTCTGATAGACCACTATCCTGTTATTTCCTTATATGTTCATCTTTTCTTCTTTTTATTAATAAACAGTTTGTTAATGTTTTACTTATAAAATAGTATTTTGTCTTGACAATATAGCGCTGAAACATTGACCAACAAATCTCTGCACAAAATAAAAGCTATGGGTGCGATTTAACAGAAAGGTTTCTAAGTGTGGGAGTGAGCGGGAACTGCCATGTGCTTCCCGAAGGTCGAAATGGCAAGGCCGTCACGAGTATCAAAGGATAATTGGGCCACTTAACGAGGCCCCAAAGGCTTCACGCCATTATTGACTGTTCCGCCGGCTGATTCGCTGAGACTGCGCCTACCAGCAGCCTACTAACAAGGGGGAGCACCACCCAAACCGATCCCGCAGAGCAAACTCCAGATAGCATGCAGCCATGCCAACTTGCAGACCAGCTCCACAATTCGGGGATGCTGAACTGGCCAGAATGTTGGACGTGGTGGTGTCCAGATGGGTTGCCCTGTTCCCCCAAGGGGTTTGGAGGGCTGCCAGTGCCACCTGGGAGGAAGTAGCAGTGGCTCGGTCAGCTCGGGGAGTGTCACTAGGCGGAACGGCACCCAGCGACCTGCACCGGTCCAACGGGTGAGTTTGCACTGGCCCCCTTGCCGCATACCTCCGCCACCCCCACCCAACGGTATTGTGCCTGGCACAGCCCCCGCACAACACCATACCGTGCCCCAGCCCACCCATGTCTAGCAGTGGTGTGCTCACCTGCCCCCTCTTCTCATGATAGCCTCTCTGTCCCCGCAGGAGAGGTTGGCCCACAACAGATGGGAGGGGGCCCAGACGGGCAGTGGGGTGCCAGACATCAGAGTTTCCACCCCCTAAGAGGGTGGCAGAGGACAAATCAGTCACCGACGCAGAGGTTGGCGTACGATGCAGAGGTGAGTAAACACCGGCCCCCACCCCGACAACGGCAGGTCTCGGAGTCAACCTATGAAACAAGAGTAGCATGGTGAAGCTTGTGCCGCCGGCAAGTGCACCAGGGGATGCCTGCCAGGGGCATCAAAGGCCATGTGGAAAGGTAAGCAGCAGGCTGCCTCCACCTTCGATGTGCAACCTGGGGACACACCTGGATGTAACAGTAAAGCATGGAAGGCTAAGCAGGTCGAGGATCACTCAGAGGGCATGGGTGGAACGGGAACGGTGGGGGATGTGAGATGCGGAACCAGGGGCAGTTGGGGGGTCACAATTGTACGTCATTTTATACACCTTGCACCCAACACATGTGAATACTCTGGCATGTTGTTCGTAATGTGGGTTGTCCTCCAATCCCCTTCCCCAGCCCCCCCTAGGTATGGTGAGGTCCTGCACGTCCCTGCTCCGAGCCCTGGAATGATCCTGACGAATACATGTTCAGGGCTGCGGTGACCTTGATGGTCACCGGGAGTGTGTATCCTACTCCTCCACGTGGTGCCATGTTTCCCCTCCCACCGATGGTGGCCCACCCCCTCCCCCGCCCCCTAGCACTGGGGCAGCAACCCAGGATCGAAGATGGCTAACTCACCTCTTCGGATCCCCACAGCCATTCCACCGGCTTCACCTTTTTAAAAAAGTGTGCTGATCAGTGCCCATGTGACTGCTTGTTGGGGAGGTGGTTAGATCATTGGAGGCCGTTAGATAGGGGGTCATTCCCGTTAATGGTCTGAAGATTGGCTTTAATTGGTGATTAGTGATTTCTCGCCATGGCGGGATTCTGTTCTCAGAAGCGCAAGCCACGATTTTGTCCTCTCCCGCAATCTAACGGCCGCGTCGCGCTCTCGTTCAAGTGCGATGCGGCCGTTAAATCATGCCCTATGTAAACCAAGAAAAGACATAAGAGAGATGTGCACAAGGATTGAAAAAAAATTGAAAGTTGAGCAGATCCAGAGCTCATGAAAACGCAGCCGCTCCAGCGCTCACATTACAGTTCCACAGCACTGACCTGCCATTTCCCTGACCACCCAGGAACTCCAATGGCCTTTGAGCCCCCCCCCCACCCCCTCAGTGTGGTCGTCAGGTCTGGTCTCCGGTGGTGGAGACCAGTAGTGATTCCCACTGACCTCAGCTGTGCCAGCGGATGGGGGCAGGTGCCAGGCAGATCTGGCTTTAAACAGATGCAGCAGATTTAAATGCTCATTTAAGTATGCTGCTTTTGTTTTGAACCAGATTTTGTCACCTGTAACAGGCCAGAGGGACTCTTCCGCTATTCCCCCGGCACAGCTGGATGTGCATGAGGCACGGCTATCAAGCGGCACTTAATCAGCAATAGCCTGCTCACGAACGCTCAGTTTGGGTTCCGCTAGGGTCACTCAGCTCCTGACCTCATTACTGCCTTGGTTCAAACATGGACTAAAGTGCTGAATGCCAGAGGTGAGGTGAGAGTGACTGTCCTTGACATCAAGGCAGTATTTGACCGAGTATGGCATCAAGGAGCCCTAGCTAAACTGGAGTCAATGGGAATCAGGGGGAAAGCTCTGGTTGGAGTCATACCTGGCACAAAGGAAGATGATTCTGGTGGTCGGAGGTCAATCATCTCAGCTCCAAGACATCACTGCGGGAGTCTCTCAGGGTAGTGTCCTCGAACCAACCATCTTCAGCTGCTTCATCAATTTAAAAAAAAAACATTTTGTGTACCCAATTCACTTTTTCCAATTAAGTGGCAATTTAGCTGGGCCAATCCACCTAACTTGCACATTTTTTTTGCGTTGTGGGGGCGAAACCCACGCAAACACGGGGAGAATGTGCAAACTCCACACAGACAGTGACCCAGAGCCGGGATCGAAACTGGGACCTCGGCGCCGTGAGGCCACAGCGCTATCCACTGCACCACAGTGCTGCCCTAATTGCTTCATCAATGAACTCCCTTCCATCATAAGGTCAGAAGGGGGGGTGTTCGCATTTGACTGCACAATGTTCAGCACCATTTGCGTTCGTCGATGGTAGGGTGTTTTAATGTCTGTGGAAGGAGGAGCAAACAAGTGGGCTGCTTTGTCCTTGAAAGTGTTGAGCGTCTTGAGTGTTGTTGGAGCTGCACTCATCCAGACAAGTGGAGAGTATTCCATTACACTCCTGACTTATGCTTTGTAGATGGTGGACAGGCTTTGGGGGGGGGTCAGAAGTTGAGTTACTCGCTGTAGCATTCCTAGCCTTTGAGTTGCCTGGTAGCCACAGTATTAATATGGTTAGACCAGTTCAGTTTATGATCAATGGTAACCCCCAGGATGTTGATTGTGCCTAACTCAACAGTCTGGGGTACATTTAATCTTGCCCTGGAGATTTGGCTATTTATAAGCATGATAGACTACTCAGAATCTTCTCTCTATGTTAATTTCTTAAATTTTATCACAGTCCTTCTCCCTGATTTCTATACCTACACAAGCTCGCTCATTAGTGAACATCGACACAAAGTATTCATTTAAAATCCTGGGCGACATTCCCCGACCCCCCGCCGGGTCGGAGAATCGCCGGGGGCTGGCGTGAATCCCGCCCCCGCCAGTTGCCGAAGTCTCCGGCACCGGATATTCGGCGGGGGCGGGAATCGCGCCGCGCCAGTTGGCGGGCCCACCTGCTCGATTCTCCGGCACGGATGGACCAAAGTCCCGCCGATAAATTGCCTGTCCCGCCGGCGTAAATTAAATCACCTACCTTATTGGCGGGACAAGGCGGCGTGGGCGGGCTCCGGGGTCCTGGGGGGGGCGTGGGGCGATCTCGCCCCGGGGGGTTATCCCACGGCGGCCTGGCCCACGATCGGGGCCCACCGATCCGCGGGCGGGCCTGTGCCGTGGGGGCACTCTTTCCCTTCCGCCTCCGCCACGGTCTCCACCATGGTGGAGGCGGAAGAGACTCCCTCCACTGCGCATGCGTGGGAAACTGTCAGCGACCGCTGACGCTCCCGCGCATGCGCCACCCTGAGATGTCATTTCCGCGCCAGCTGGCGGGGCAACAAAGGCTGTTTCCGCCAGCTGGCGGGGCGGAAATTCCTCCGGCGTCGGTCTAGCCCCTCAATGTTGGGGCTCGGCCCCCAAAGATGCGGAGCATTCCGCACCTTTGGGGCGGAGCGATGCCCATCTGATTGGCGCCGTTTTGGGCGCCAGTCGGCGGACATCGCGCCGTTTCGGGAGAATTTTGCCCCCTGTCTCTGCCCTCCGGCCCCACACATAAATGACCACTGTGGACCTTGTGGCCCGACTGTTTTCCTAATTATTCTTAAGGTACTTGTAAAACAACTTAGGATTTTCTTTTCTTTTACCTTAAGCCTCACTTTTTCTCCTTATCCAATGCTGTACATCCCTCAATATCGAGGGTTCACTGGATTCGTTGGTCCCACCCTTTTCTTGATTGGATGTTGGCCCTGTATCCCTGATTCCTTTTTGAATGCATCCCACTGTTCTGTCACAGATTTACCTAAACGTGTCTGCTCCCAGTCCACTCTGGCCAAATCATATCTGATCTTATTAAAGTCGGCCATCCCCCAGTTTAGAACTTTGATTTCAGGCCCATCCTTGTCCATTTCCATAATTATGTTGAATCTAACGGAGTTATGATCGCTGTCTGCAAAATGCTCCCCCACTGATACATCGGCTTTGTAGCCGAAAATGAAGTCTAGGACCCTTCTCTTGTAGGACCTTCTAATAATACTGGCTTAAAAGGTTCTCCTGGATGCATTTTAAGAATTCCGCTCCCTCTAAACCTTTCACACAATGGATACCCCAGTTAATGTTGGGAAAGTTGAAATCCCCCACTATCATTATCCTATTACTTTTACACTTCTCTGAAGTTTGCCTATATATCTGCTCTTTTATTTTTCTTGGGCTATTCGGGGGCCTATAAAATATTCCCATCAATGTGATTGCTCCATTTTGATTCTTATGTTCTACCCATATGGCTTTCTTTGAAACGCCTCTACTGACATCCCTCCGTACTGCTGTAATTGATTCCCTGATCAAAATTGTAACATCCCTCCTCTTTTACCTCTTTCCCTGTCTCGCCTGAAGATCCTATATCCTGGATTATTGAGCTTCCAATCCTGCACCCCTCACAATCATGACACTACAACTCAGTTTTATTGCTAACAATAACAACACCTGGTACTATGTTGTGTTGGGTGCTCTGCTACATAGATGAACCAACACGGTTGCGGATGGTACAACTCAGTTTTATTACTAACAATAATAACATCTGTAAACTGGTTACTGTGGTTCGTTCCTTACCCTCTAACTTGTGAACCTAGCCCTAACACTATCTTGGAGAAGCTCTCAGCACATGGTGAATGTCTGAGTGGCTTGCTGTGAGCTCTGTGCCCTGAGCTGTCTCCTGCTGGAAATGAGTGGGAAGTGTTGTGTTCCCCATTTTATAGTGTGTATGCTCTTGCCTGTGATTGGCTGTGATGTTGTGTGTGTATTGATTGGTCCGTTGATCTGTCCCTCAGTGTGTATGTATGTTTGCACCATGATGTTTATCTGAATATCATGACACCCCCTGCCAAGTTAGTTTAAACTCTTCCCAACATCATTAACAAACCTTCCTACAAGGACGCTGGTCCCATTTTGATTCAAGTGCAAACCGTTCCACAATCCCCCAAAACTGTCCCAATGTCCCAGAAATCTACAGCTCTCCCTCCTGCACCATCTCTCCAGCCATGCATTCATCTGGACTAACCTCCTATCTATACTCATTGGCATGTGGCACCAGAAGTTATCCAGAGATTACTACCTTCTGGGTCCTGTTTTTTAATCTACTTCCTAGCTCCCTAAATTCTGCTTGTGAGACCTCATCCCTTTTTCTGCCTATATCGTTGGTACCAATGTGTACCACGATATCTATCTATTTGCCTTCTCCCTTCAGTAGGTCCTGCGGCCGTTCAGTGACATAGAAACAGACATAATAGAAGAAGGAGGAGGCCATTTAGCCCTTCAGGCCTGCTCCGTCATTCATCATGATCATGGCTGATCATCAAGTTCAATACCCTGATCCCGCATTCCCATCATATCCCTTGATCCGTTTAGCCCCAAGAGCTATATCTAATTCCTTCTTGAAATTGCACAACATTTTTGCCTTACATCCTTGACATTCCTGACCCTGGCACCAGGGAGGCAACATACCATCCTAGAGTCTCTTTTGCGACTGCAGAAATGCCTGTCTGTTCCCCCTACAATTGAATCCCCTACCACTATCGCCCTGACGTTTTCCTCCTTCCCTCTTGTGCAGCAGACGTACCCATGGTGCACAAAATTGGCTGCCACTGCTTCCCCCTCACAGTCATCTCCCCCAACAGTATACAAAATGGTATATTTGTTAGAAAGGGGGATGATCACAGGGGACCCCTGCACTATCTGATTTCCTCAAGTCTGCTTGGTGGTCATCCATGCTTTTTCTGCCTGTTCAATCTTCACCCACGGCGTGACCACCTCAGTAGATGTGCTATCCACGATTTGCTCAGCATCGTGGCTGCTCCACAGTGAATCCACCCTCAGCTCTAGCTCCAAAATGCGTTTAACCA
Organism: Scyliorhinus torazame; assembly: GCF_047496885.1. NCBI lineage: Eukaryota > Metazoa > Chordata > Chondrichthyes > Carcharhiniformes > Scyliorhinidae > Scyliorhinus > Scyliorhinus torazame. The sequence goes on along the minus strand of NC_092709.1, from coordinate 342,548,971 downwards.
GTAGCTGCAGTTGGACACATTTTCTGCATACTTGGTCACCAGGGACAACTGAAGCTTACATAATTTACACATAGCACGGGAGGAGCATATCCCGAGTGCAAGCGCTCCTGCCATGACTCAACCGTAAGCCAGAGAAGACAGAATGGTGAGGTTGTATTAGTTATTGGGTTGAATTGTTCAGTAAATGTAATGATTTCTTTGCAGCAACTTTCCTTACATCAGTTGACTGCTCTGTGATTAATTAACCTTAGAGAATCAGCACTAGGCCTCCAATTTCACCACTGCTACAGTCACTCTGCTTGCTGCATGTGGATGCAACGAAAGAAACATAAAACCTACATTTGTACAGCACTTTTCCCAAATTGCTTCACAGCCAATGAAGTACTTTTGAGGTAATAGTCACTGGTATAATGTGGGTAATGTTATCAAATGACAGAGCAGACTCAAGAGGTCAAATGGCTTACTCCTGCTCCGAAGAAAAATGTCCATTTGGATGGATGAGATGAGCTGGGCTAGATGGTCCTTGTCATCTGTAATTAACTTGTGAACAGAGGATGGAACCATGGCTGAAGTTCTGTTTATTTTGTTGCTAAGTTTACTGATCAGACTTTGTGGGGTGAAATTGCTAGGACAGGAGTGATAATGGGCTAATAGTGAATCAATGGTGTGTTTTATCTTGCACATGATTCTCAAGAGTGTTTTCCATTGACTTCAGTCAATTTCCTATATCCCACTTTATCTTTGTGCTTTTATGAGTTATTTGATGTATTGAAATATCATGATAAAGTTCTGTTGTGTAGAAGGTATTGCAAATATATTGTAGTGATTAGAAGCAATCAGCAGAGTCTTCAGATTTGCTGATCAAGAAAACACAGATATAATTGTGAACCACTCGGTTGTTGTGCTCTGGACTGTTAAAAGTTATGTCACTCAGAGACAACTGCGGGCTCCAACTCTCACTTTGTTGCTCAGGTGGAATTTGATCTTTCTACCCAGTGAAATTACTTATAAAATAGAATCCAATTGCATCCCTTGTATGAAATAATTATATTTAATAACATCATGCACCCCGGCAAGAGACAGTCTTCTTCTACTTCTACAGAATGGAAAACATCTAATGCAGTTTGCCTGGGTTTCAAGTATTAATCTTCTGCCAAATAACATGTTAATAAGGGCTGAGGCAGTCACGAAAATCAATGCTATTGGCTGCACAGTGTTATAAATAATCACTGGGATAGTTTCCTATCAAATTAATAATATTGCATGATGCTTTAAAATTTTTACACACTTACATAGAACATACAGTGCAGAAGGCGGCCATTCGGTCCATCGAGTCTGTATTGACCCACTTAAGCCCTCAATTCCACCCTGTCCCCAAAACCCACTAAACCCTCCAAACCTTTTTTGGACACGAAGGGCAATTTATCATGGCCAATCCACCTAACCTTGCACATCTTTGGACTGTGGGAGAAAACCGGAGCACCCGGAGAAAACCCACGCAGACACGGGGAGAACGTGCAGACTCTGCACAGACAGTGACCCAGCTGGGAATTGAACCTGGGCCCTTGGCGCTGTGAAGCCACAGTGTTAGCCACATGCGCTACCGTGCTCCCCACTTGTCATAATCTTCCCAAAAGGGAACAAAGTCCCCGAGTGAGCGTGTTTAGCCGCGTGGTTCCTGGCACTCGCAATGCCGAGAAACACATGGCTATTCAATGCGATTCGTACTGAATAAGTGGCCTGAACGAGGAACGCGCGGCCGATGCCGCATAGTCCTGTTTTTTACAATGGGGAGCTCAGCCGGAACTCCCCATTGTAGCAAACGATCAGGACGCCATTTATCTCCGAGGCCCCAAAATGAATCCCCGACCCCCCCCCCCCCCCCCCCCCCCCCCCAAACCCCAGCCCAGGCGCAATATGGGCACCCCGGCCTGATCGCGTGCACAAAATGGCAGCTTGGCACTGCAAACCTCGCTGCACTGAGCAATTTCTGTGCGGGGAGCTCCTCAGTGTACAAAACGTGCGGCCAGGCACGGCGAATGGCAGCAGGTGGCAGCCTCCTTCCCAAGCTGGCTTGCCTCTCCTCCACCGTCTCCAGCAGGGTCTCCAGCTTGGTGTTTGCAAATCGTGGGGCCGCACATTTTGCTGCCATCTTGTTGGCTGGGATTGTGGGGAGTGTGCAGCTTGTCAGCCTCCTGAGTGTCAATCGCGAATGTGGCGAAACCCGCACCGTTTCTCATTGGACTCGATTGTGTTCCAGGCGGCGTCGGTGCTAGCCCCCCAGCAGTCGCTGAATCGGTCTAGGTGCGGTGCCAGTTTTGCTGTCACGGAAGTCCACAAATTCTGTGCCAACACTTGGACTCTGGAACGGAGAATCCTGTCCCAGGTCTTTCAAAGCAGCCCAATGTTTGATTACAATTTTGTCAGTCAAACTTTAATTCCAATTTAATTGGGCCAGATCAAAGAACAAAAGAACAGAGAAAGGGACAGCACAGGAACAGGCTCTTCGGCCCTCCAAGCCTGCGCCGACCATGCTGCCTGCCTAAACTAAAATCTTCTACACTTCCGGGGTCCGTATCCCTCTATTACCATCCTATTCATGTATTTGTCAAGATGCCCCTTAAATGTCACTATCGTCCCTGCTTCCACCACCTCCTCCGGCAGCGAGTTCCAGGCACCCACTACCCTCTGTGTAAAAACTTGCCTCGTACATCTCCTCTGCCCTATGCCCCCTAGTAATTGACCCCTCTACCCTGGGAAAAAGCCTCTGACTATCCACTCTGTCTATGCCCCTCATAATTGTGTAGACCTCTTTCAGGTCGCCACTCAATCTCAGTTGTTCCAGTGAAAACAAACTGAGTTTATTCAACCGCTCCTCGTAGCTAATGCCCTCCATACCAGGAAACATCCTGGTAAATCTCTTCTGCACCCTCTCTAAAGCCTCCACATCCTTCTAGTAGTGTGGCGACCAGAATTGAACACTATACTCAAGTGTGGCCGAACTAAGGTTCTATATAGCTGCAACATGACTTGCCAATTCTTATACTCAATGCCCCGGCCAATGAAGGCAAGCATGCCGTATGCCTTCTTGACTACCTTCTCCACCTGTGTTGCCCCTTTCAGTGACCTGTGGACCTGTACACCTAGATCTCTCTGACTGTCAATACTCTTGAGGGTTCTATTATTCTCACCCTACTGAAATTGGCCCAAGATTCATTCTAATACTTTTACTTTAGATTTCTTTTTGTCCTTTTCGATTGCTAATCTAAATATATAATCCTATGATCACCGTTCCTGATAAGATCCTTCACGGACATTTAGGGATGGATTTTGTAGAACATAGAACATAAAATTTACAGTGCAGAAGGAGGCCATTCGGCCCATCGTGTCTGCACCGGCTCTTGGAAAGAGCACCCTACCCAAGGTCAACACCGCCACCCTATCCCCATAACCCAGTAACCCCACCTACCACTAAGGGCAATTTTGGACACTAAGGGCAATTTATCATGGCCATCCACCTAACCTGCACATCTTTGGACTGTGGGAGGAAACCGGAGCACCCGGAGGAAACCTACGCACACACGGGGAGGATGTGCAGACTCCGCACAGACAGTGACCCAAGCCAGAATCGAACCTGGGACCCTGGCGCTGTGAAGCAATTGTGCTGCCCATGCTAGAGGAGACAGGGATCCCGTCCACCAGTTGGAGAACCAGTAGGGAATCCCCATCAGTTTCATAAGGGAAGGCGTTACAAAATCAAGTGTCCTTTAGGTGGCCACCGTTGGGCCTCTCTCACAATTGATTTATCCAGCACTGGAAGTTTAAACTGCTGACAGCTGCTGGCCAATTAGAGATCAGCTACTCTTTGATGCCAGAACCCATCAGAGGCCCAGAAACATCTTGGGACCCCAGACCCAGGTGAGTGAGGTTGAGATGGGTTGTGTGGTGGAAGTTGCAGGGAGTGTGATGGCTGGGTGGGGTAGGAGAAATGGCAGGAGACAATACATAGCCATCCCTCTGCCCAGTGCCAACAGCTCAATGAGGCACAGAATGCTTGATAACAAGGAACCCCACCCCTGGGAGGCCGCTGCCCAACAGAGCTTGTTGGGTGGCCTTTCAGGGTCATGGCAAAGCCAGAAGGCTCTGGTTAAATCTCTGAGTCATTACCAAATTGTGGTGGTCTCAGGGATCATAGTTGTCAATAGGTTTGTTTATGAGCCTAACTGACATCACATTTCCACCCTTTGAGAATCCAGCATTAAGTCCTTCCGCTTTCCAACTTAATTGGGAGCGATTATCCCATTGTTAGGAGACTGACATGGGACCTCTTCCATGATAACGTGAGCCCGACAATCAGTCACACTAACGTTGCTCTGAAACAGCACATCACTAAGAGATGTGACCGAAGTGTGGTACAAAGTACCAAGATGTTGCTCCTCCTCTTTTATGTGTTCAAAGTGTTTCCAACTCGCACTCTGCAGAATTTACTCTGAGAGATTCAAGATAAATAGTGTCCAAAAGGTTAGGCCGGGTTATTGGGTTTACGGGGATAGGGTGGAGGCATGGGCTTAAGTAGGGTGCTCTTTCCAAGGGCTGGTGCAGTCGATGGGCCGAATGGCCTCCTTCCTCACTGCAAATTCAATGATTCTATGACGGTAGTTACTTGTAACTGTGTTCACTCTGGATAGTTTTGCTGACCACAGACCTCCACCTACCGCTGTCCAGACACAACCTGCTTTTCTCTGAGCTTCAGCAAAACTTTTAAATACTTACTGCCTCAAGTTTACACAAACTGCTACAAGTATTGCCATGAAACAAGGCTTGTATGTCGCAACGTATGGGAACAGTGTGGGTAATCATGAATGTAAATACCTGTCTGTATGGTTGCTCAGAATGATTTTGTTCTTTACGTTGTAGTTGCTTTGGTTGCTGACGATAAGGAGTTCGAGACAAAGTTCCTCTGAGCTGTTTATACAGATTACTTTTCAGACTCAGTGGGTTATATGTTGATTCGACATCTAGCCCATCCAATATGTCCTACCAAAGTACAAAATAAAAGCTTTTCCTTGTTTTTTTGAATTTGTCAGCACCAAGAACATTTGGTCCTCTCGCAGCCCCCGCAGCCTCCCATTATTGAAAAACAAAGTGTAATAAACTATACAAAGAAGTAGGCCTGTAGCATGTTTACGCATTGCATTAATAATAAAACAAATTGTATCACAATATACCACATTTAAGTGAAACTGCTCAATTTTGTATGTATATTGTAATAAATCTGCTGACTGCAGTATCTTTAAATGCGAGAATGTTTTTTTTCAGTGGTTATGTGCAGTTTTACTGATGGCGATTTTGAACAGTCACCCATTTATATAGGGTATGTGAGCATCTCAGGCCTGTGCATCAATTTTCCCATCGAGATGGTTCAGATAATCTTTGCTCTACAAGGAAAGGGTTAATATTTATATTGCAGTAATGTTAGCTTCTGCCCTTTGTTAAGTGGCGAAGTATCATAGAATCATAGAATTTACAGTGCAGAAGGCCATTCGGCCCATCGAGTCTGCACCGGCTCTTGGAAAGAGCACCCTACCCAAGGTCAACACCTCCACCCTATCCCCATAACCCAGTAACCCCACTCAACACTAAGGGCAATTTTGGACACTAAGGGCAATTTAGCATGGCCAATCCACCTAACCTGCACATCTTTGGACTGTGGGAGGAAACCGGAGCACCCAGAGGAAACCCACGCACACACGGGGAGGATGTGCAGACTCCGCACAGACAGTGACCCAAGCCGGAATCGAACCTGGGACCCTGGAGCTGTGAAGCAATTGTGCTATCCACAATGCTACCGTGCTGCCCACAATGATTCTTAAATTATTACTATCTTAAAATGGTTCGTCATCAGACACACATCAAACGGAAAAGTTCTCTTTGTTTATTCATTAGAAGGGAAGCTACAGAGGGGGGTGGAAAAAACTCAGCAGGTCTAGCAGCATCTATGGAGATAGAAGGAGTTAGTGTTTCAAAGACAATATGATTCTTCTTTGGAATGAAAGCGAGGCATAAAAGTGAAGGCTTTTATGCTGTTGAAAATGGAGGGAGAATCAGGAAGAACAAAAGGGAAGGTCAGCGATAGGTTAGAGGGCGGAGGAGATAAAATCACAAAGATGTCATGGAACAAAAGGCAAAGGGTTTGGGGATGGGTGTATTGAAAGAACAAAGCATTTGTCCAGAGTAGGTGTTAATAGCAGAATAATGGTAAGTGCTGCCTGGGAGCAAAACATGAGAACAAGGTACAGACTGGCACAAGGGGAAATATACAAATGGAGGACAGAATTCATCGCCTGAAGTTGTTGAACACAATGTTGACTCCAAAAGGCTGTAAAGTGCCCAATCAGAAGGTGAAGTGCTGTTCCTCAAGCTTGTGTTGGACTCCACTGGCGTATTGTACCAGGTGAGGACAGAAATGTGAGCATGAGAGAAATTATGTGGAGATGTCGGTGTTGGACTGGGTGGGCACAGTAGGAAGTCTTACAACACCAGGTTAAAGTCCAACGCCTGTTAGATTTTAACCTGGTGTTGTAAGACTTCTTAACATGAGAGAAAGGTGGTGAATTGAAATTGCAAGCCACACGGAGTCATGCTTACAAACTGAACACGGGTGTTCTGCAAAGCGGCCACGCAATCTGTGTTCGGTCGCCTCAATGTAAGTAAAGTCGCCGGCCGGTTTAGTTCAGTAGGCTGGACAGCTAGTTCATGATGCAAAGTGATGTCAACAGCATGGGTTCAATTCCCGTACTGGCTGAGGTTATTCATGAAGGCCCCACCTTCTCGACCTTGCCCCTTGCCTGAGGTGTGGTGATCCTCAGGTTAAATTGCCACCAGTCAGCTCTTCCCCTCAATGGGGAAAGCAGCCTTTGGTCATCTGGGGCTATAGTGACTTTATGTTCTCCTCGATGTATGGGAAACTACGTTAGGAGCAGCAATTACAATAGACCAACTTGAAAGAAGTATAAGTAAATCATTGCTTCATCTGGGAGAAGTGTTTGGGGCCTTGGACAGTGAGGAGAGAGGAGGTAAAGAGGCAGATGTTATACCTCCTCCAATTTCATGGGAAGGTGCTTGAGAAGGTGCTGAGGTGTTAGGATTGATAAAGGAGAGTGTCATGGAGGGAACTGTCCCCTCAGACTATTAACATGGTTGGGGAAAGGAAGATGTGTTTGGTAGTGGCATCATGCTGGAATTGGCAGAAATGGCAGAGGCTGGCAAGGTGGTAAGTGAAGACAAAGGGAAAGCTATCATGGTTCTGGGATGGGAAGGGCTGAAAGAGCAGTAGTGTGGGTAATGGGCCATACGTGGTTGAGGGATCTGTCAGCCACACTGGGGGAATCCTTGGTTGAGGAAATAGGAAGACATGTTGGAAGTGCTGTTGTGAAAAGTAGCATCATCAGAAGAGATGTGACGGAGGCACAAGGGGTGTAATGCCTGCCTGCTTACCTCCTCCATCCTCACTATCTAAGGCCCCAAACACTCCTTACAGGTAAATAAATCAGTGATTTACTTGTACTTCTTTCAACTTAGTCTAGTTCAGTGTTTTTCAAACTTTTTTCCCCAGAACCCACTTTTGCTAACTGGACGACCTTTGCGACCCACGCCAGCCAACCTCCACGACAAATGTCACGTTCGCTTTCCTTTACAAGTACGCTGATGACACGACCGTAGTGGATCGGATCTCGAACATCGATGAGTCAGAGAACAGGAGGGAGATAGATAACCAAGTGGCGTGGTGTAACAACAACAATCTCTCCCTCAATGTCAGCAAATCTAAGGAGCTGGTCATTGACTTCAGGAAGCAAAGTATCCTAATCACCCCTGTATGCATCAATGGTGTCGAGGTGGAGATGGTTGACAGCTTCAAATTCCGAGGTGTGCACATCACATCACCAGAAAGCACAACAGTGCCTATACTTTCTCCGGAAACTAAGGAAATTCAGCATGTCCACATTGACTCTTACCAATTTTTACAAATGCACCATAGAAAGCATCCTATCTGGCTGCATCATAACTGCTGCTCGGCTAAAGACCATAAGAAACTACAGAACGTCGTGAGCACCTCCCAGTCCATCACGCGAACCTGCATCCCATCCATTGACTCTGTTGACACCTCCCGTTGCTTTGGGAAAGCGGGCAGCATAATCAAAGACCCCTCCCACCCGGGTTATTCTCTCTTCCAACCTCTTCCATCAGGCAGGAGATACAAAAGTCTGAGAACACACACTAACAGATTCAAAAACAGCTTCTTCCCCGCTGTTACCAGACACCTGAATGACCCTCTTATGGACTCAGCTGATCTCTCCACACATCTTCTCTACTGAGCAGTAATACACTCTGTCTGCTTCACCCAATGTCTATGTATTTACACTGTGTATCTATTGTATGTCCCATGTTTTTCACGTATGGAACGATCTGTCTGGACTGTACGCAGAACAATACCTTTCACTGTATCTCGGTACACGTGACAATAAACTCAAATCTAATCTAACCTAATGTGAAAGGAGAGCCTGCTTGGTTCTCACAATCCCACTCCAATCAGGTTAGACCCATAGAATAGAATTCCTACAGTGCAGAAGGAGGCCATTCGGTCCATCAATAATCATAGAAATGTTATAGCACAGAAGGAGGCCGTTCGGCCCATCTTATCCATGCCAGCAAGAGTCTGCACCAACCCTCTGAAAGAGCACCCTCCCCTTGCCCACTCGCACGCCCTATCCCCGTAATACCATAACCCCACCTAACCTGAACATTTTTGGACATTACATAAGAACATAAGAACTAGGAACAGGAGTAGGCCATCTGGCCCCTCGAGCCTGCTCCACCATTCAATGAGATCATGGCTGATCTTTTGTGGACTCAGCTCCACTTTCCGGCCCGAACACCATAACCCTTAATCCCTTTATTCGTCAAAAAACTATCTATCTTTATCTTAAAAACATTTAATGAAGGAGCCTCTACTGCCTCACTGGGCAAGGAATTCCATAGATTCACAACCCTTTGGGTGAAGAAGTTCCTCCTAAACTCAGTCCTAAATCTACTCCCCCTTATTTTGAGGCTATGCCCCCTAGTTCTGCTTTCACCCGCCAGTGGAAACAACCTGCCCGCATCTATCCTATCTATTCCCTTCATAATCTTATATGTTTTTATAAGATCTCCCCTCATCCTTCTAAATTCCAACGAGTACAGTCCCAGTCTACTCAACCTCTCCTCGTAATCCAACCCCTTCAGCTCTGGGATTAACCTAGTGAATCTCCTCTGCACACCCTCCAGTGCCAGTACGTCCTTTCTCAAGTAAGGAGACCAAAACTGAACACAATACTCCAGGTGTGGCCTCACTAACACCTTATACAATTGCAGCAGAACCTCCCTAGTCTTAAACTCTTAAACATAATGATTAGTCTTAAAATTGAGGGGCAATTTACCACGGCAAATCCATCTAAGCTGCACCTCTTTGGACTGTGGTAGGAAAAGGGAGCACCCGGAGGAAACACATGTAGTATGGCGAGAAAGTACAATCTCCACTCTGACAGTAACCCAAGGCTTAAATTGAACCTGGGTCTCTGGCGCTGTGAGGCAGCAGTATCAACCACTGTTCCACCGTGCTGCAGGTTTGCAGGAGGAGAGGGCAATGCACATATCTGGTATAGAGTTCAGCCAGTTCCTTTGTGTTATCTTCATCTTTGTGAGAATGGAAAATCGAACCTCACACATGTAGGTCATCGTGAAGGGCAATAGCAACAAATTATTGTTTTACTCAGCATTGGATAGTCTTGGGAGAGGCTGCTCCAGAATGCTGACAGCCTCAAGGGCTTTTGGTATGTTTTTAATGTGTTGTCATAGATCAGGTACAGCAGCGTAATCTTCTCATTTGGAGTCAGCTGTAAGTTAATAATTGACTCTGGGGTCTCAACCTCAAAATAAATTTTTTACCTATCACTTCTCTTTCAAAATCTTAAACTTCTCCTCACATCCTCACATTTGCCAGTACCTCCCTGCATATAACACACATGGGCTTTGAATACTTATTTTCATTGGCACAATTCAGAAAACTATACCTCAAGTAATCCTCTTTGTATTGCTTTGTTCCGAATTAAGTTTCTTCTTTGTAGGCTGTTAACCAGAGGCCCTGGAGCTCTGTACAGAGCTAACACCGGGTGCACTGCTCTGTCCTGCCGTGGGTTCTCCTGAGCAGCTCTCTCCAGCAGATCAGATGTGACAGCCTGCCAATAGGTATACTGCCTATTTGTGTTTCTGGCCATCTCTTTCTTGTAACAAAATGATCCAACTTAACAGTCCTCGTGCCTTGCTTGCTAGCAGCTAGAAAATGGAAGATGCACTCATCCGTGATTTGGCGTCAAAAGCATGAACATACAGCGTGCTTGATGTCAAGTGCATAAGCAGGGCGCGGGACCTGCTCACTGCTGTCGCTTATGGTTAGACAATCCCACGCAGCCGCTTTTCATTCTCATCTGAAAGCTGGTCACAGTCGCCATTCTTAATTTAAATGTCAGTGGGAGCTGTTCTCCCACAATTGGGATCACCATGGGAATGCCTCAATCGATCGCTCTGTGACCCTCCCTGTCATGATATTCAGATGAACATCACAGCACATACATACACATATAATGATGGACAGATCAACGGACCAATCAACACACAAAACACGACAGCCAATCACGGACAAGAGCATACACAGTACAAAGCAGGGAACACGACACTTCCTGGGCACTCGAGCAGGAGAGAGCTCAGGGCATAGACTTCATTGCCAGCCACTCAGAGGTTCACCATGTGCTGAATACCAGAGTTTACTATGTTTATAGTTCAATGAAAGAAAACTGCATTGTACCATTCGCAATCGTGTTGGTTCGTCTGTGTATCAGAGTACCCAACACTTCACTCCCGACACCTGCCTACAACCTATCTCGAACTGCACTGTGAAAAACCCTGGTCCACTGTATTCGCTGCTCACAATGAGATCTCCTTTTTTCTGGGGAGACCAAACATAGATGGCGTGATTGTTTTGCAGAATACCCCTGTTCAGTCTGCAAGCATGACCCCAACCTTTGCTATTTCAATTCACCACCTTGCTCTCATACTCATATTTCTATCCTCGATCTGCTGCAATGTTCCAGTAGAGTGCAGTGCAAGCTTGAATAATAGCACCTCATCTTCTGATGAGTCGCTTTACAGCCTTCTGGATTCAACATTGAATTCAATAACTTCAGACTTCTGTCCTCCATTTTATATGTTTCCCTCCAATACCACTCTGTATCTTGTTTTCATGTTGTGCTTTCAGGCAGCACTGTCATTTTTCCTGCTATGAACACATTCTGCCATTTTGCCTCAGACAGCACTGACCTTTATTGATATTAACACCTACTCTGAACGAATGCTTTGTTCTTTTACTACAACCAGCCCCTCTGTCTTTGTCCTTTGTTCCATCATATCTTTGTAATTTAATTACCTCCATCCTCTAACCTATACTTGACCTTCCCTTTTGTTCCACCTGACTCTCCCCGCTTTCTCAACAACATAAAACCCATCACATTTCTGCCTCTCTTCAGTTCCAAAGAAAAGTCGTATTACTTCAAATGTTAACTTTCTTTCCCTCTCTGCAGATGCTGCCAGAGCTGCTGAATTTTTCCGTCACTTTCTGGCTTTATTTTGGACCTCCAGCATTCACAATATTTGGCCTTTGGCCTGAGAAAGACCTTGGTTCTAGAATATTTGGGAATATAGTCAAGTTAGAGAGTCATTAATTTATGTCTGAAAGAACAAGTCATAATCAAATCAGTGTTGAATGACAACTGGTTTAGCACAGGGCTAAATCGCTGGCTTTGAAAGCAGACCAAGGCAGGCCAGCAGCACGGTTCAATTCCCGTATCAGCCTCCCCGAACAGGCACCGGAATGTGGCGACTAGGGGCTTTTCACAGTCACTTCATTTGAAGCCTACTTGTGACAACAAGCGATTTTCATTTCATTTTTTTCATAACTATGTAATTCAATTACGAAGCATACATAAGGGATGCAAAAAAGGTATAAAAATGGGTGCTGGAACAAATCCTTTAGAATTCACTTCTGGGCAATTTTCATACTAATATTGGAATTGCAACTAATTGAACTCTGGTGGAAACTCACAGTTTTGTCATAAGCATGCTGTTAAGTATATATTTAATTGTTACATGCTTTTTAATCAATATGTGATGTATGACATTCAAATTTGTGAAACTTATTAATTTGAGAGTAAGTTACAAGAAGCACACAAATAAAAATTCTCCAATAGCGGAGTAAATTCTATTTGAATGAGAGTGTTAGCTCACTTCCTCCCACTACCTCCTCTCATCACAAGTCCATGTCAATGACGAGTGCAGCCACTCACCTCTATTCGACTTAGAGCTGTCTCAGGTGGTTCATCAGACCTGTAAGGAAGGTCGCAGGGTAAAAGGAGTTCTTGCACCGCTACGGGCTTTACCAGGAGTGTCATTGTGGTTGAAGGCAGGATGATGTAATAGGAGTCAACATTAACAGACCAAGTGGGTCCCATTACCTGAGGTTCAGATCGAGCCAGAAGCATCCAATCTCTTTTCTGTGAAAACAAAGAAGAAATTGGGCTGGTATTTGTACCTTCCCAAAGCACTTTGCAGCCAATTAAATATCTCTTGAAGTGTGGTCATTGTTGTAATGTAAGAAACACAACAGACAATTTGCACGCAACAAGGTCCCACATACAACAATGCATTAATAACCAGATAATTACATTTTAGTGATGTTTGTTGAGGGTTATATATTGCCAGGACAGTGGGGAGAACTATCTAGCTCTTCTGTGAAATATGGATTTTTTTACATCCAGTTGAAAGAGTACACATAACTTTGGTTTATCATCTCATTTGAAAGACAGCACCTCCACATTCCGACAATCCCAGTCTAGATTACTTGTTCAAATTCCTGGATTGGAACATTAACTCACAACTTTCTGGTTCAGAGGAAAGAATTCACTTACGAATGAAATATTTCAGATTTCAAGTTATACAAACAGTATTATTCCCCACTTATCCAATGTTATCTCATAGAAATTGCTGATTATCTACAGGTGAGCCTAAGGAACACTGGGTAGGATTCTCTGTTTGGGAGACGAGGGTGGGTTTCTCCGTCCCGCCCTGCCAGATTTCTGGTTCAGCACACCATCAGGATTCTCTGTTTTGCCAGCTGGTCAATAGGGTTTCCAATTGTGGAGCAGCCCCATGCTGTCAGGAGCGCCGGCAGAGAATTCAGCCCTATGTTCTTCTGTCGTGGAGGAGCGCCAGAGATGATCTATTCACGACAGGCATGGACTAGCGCGTGGGAAACGTGCAGCCCGCGCAATACCGGGTCCCGTTGGCATCTGATTCTCTAGGGTTGGGATTATCCTTTCGAACCTGACAAGCTGGAGCAGATTTTAAGCGCTCCACTTACACCACTCTATCATTCCAGCAAGAAGATGGTGACAGGAAGAGCTGCACCTTACTTTATGGATGCCAAAATAGAAAGACTGTTGGACGCTGTCGAGGAGAGGAGGGCCACCCTCTTCCCCAGGGTGGGATGGCGACCCAAGTCTGCCCTTCTTAACAAGGCTTGTGGTCAAGGGGTAGAGGCCATCAATGTTGCCAGCATGACGAAGAGGACCGACACGCAATGCTGTAAAAAGATGAACAACTTCCTTCAAGCAGCTGAAATGAAATGAAAGAAAATCGCTCATTGTCACAAGTAGGCTTCAAATGAAGTCACTGTGAAAAGCCCCTAGTCGCCACATTCCGGCGCCTGTTCAGGGAGGCTGTTACGGGAATTGAACCGTGCTGCTGGCCTGCCTTGGTCTGCTTTCAAAGCCAGCGATTTAGCCCTGTGCTAAACAGCTCGGGTGAGTAACCAACTCTGTGCCCCTGGCATCACTCCCATCTCTCACCTCCACACCTACCCCCAATCCCCTAGAGGCCAGCAACACTCCACCTGCCTGTATTTCCCTTACAGCCCACCCTTCACAAGCCCACACCATTTTTACTGCCCTTCTTGGCGAGGAGCTTTGCACACACATGCCCCTCCCCCCCTCAAACTCATCGCCTCAATCCGTCCTTTCTGTGTCCCAAGGTTAAAATTACCCGTAACTGGCAGAGTGGGAGAAGACTGGAGTGGGTAGCCCAGAGCTATGGGTCCACAACCTGTTTGACGAAAGGGCACTCCAAATCGCTGGGGAGGTCGAGGAGAGGGCAGTGTCTCAAATTGAATTTGGCATGTGGCAAACAAGTGAAAGGCCAATGCAATGCAAATGTCCCTCCAGCAAGTGAGTCTTTCATCTCCTATAGACCTGACCTTCTCAAGTCATCTACCCCTGTCTTTTGTCTTGCAGGATCACAATCAGGTCAGGCCGGGCCGTCTGGGGTCACTGCTCCCATCGAGACCCTCCACTCACCCCGGAAGATACTGACATCTCAGCACTGCTGTCACCTGCACCATCCACCAATGCAGAAACTGTCACCTCGGTGGGTGATCAGGCTCCTTGGTCACTCTCTGGTGCACACCGCACACATGCTGTAGCACATCAGGTGGAGGCAGTGACTCCAGATGGCGTGGGCGGTCAGATGGCTGGTCAAGCCCAGGGAACAACTGTCACCGAGACAGATGTTTGGCTTCTGGAAAAGATGAACCCAGCACTCATGCAGATGCAGACTCAGGGCCAGAATCTATAGGAGATAATGTGGCAGCGACATTCCAGTGCCTGCAAGGTCAGCTGGAGGAGTCCACTCGCTTTCAGGTGCAGGAGATGTTGCCGGCAATGCGTGGCACCGAGGCTAATATTGAAAGGGTGGCAGCCGCGGTGGAAGGCCTGGGGCATGTGTCAGGATATCCAAGACATGGGCACACAGTGCTGTCCATGGCTGAGGCACAGGACAGGATGGTCCAGTCACAGTTGGGTATGTCCCAGGCACAGATGGACATTGCTGTAGCATTCCAGAGCTTCACCCAAACACAAAGGGTCATGTCTGAAGGCGTTGAGAGAATTGGCCGGACTGGACATAGAGGAACATGGCTGAAGCATTGTGGGCATGACACACTCACAAAGTGAACAATCCAAGGCACTGAGAGACATGGCTCAGTCACAGCGCACCTTGGCTGAGGGCATCGAGACCATGGTGAAGCTGAGGGCAGGCCTCCGGCTTCCCCACCATCCCATGGAATAACCCGGGAGCCAGTGAGCTCCCTGAGAGAGGTGGAAGTGATGGGGCCCATTATGGCACCTCCCGTGGGGGGGATGCTGGAACGCCTCAGTGTTTGCAAATCCCCCCAACCAATACTGGTGCATCTCATAAGTGTCATAATATACACCAGTATATGCGCGGTTGTGCAACAAATGTGCTGACGTCACGACGTGCGGCAACTGTGGCTCCGCCCACTTAAAGCGGCAATGCCCCGCAAAATCCCGACAATGCCTACGATGTGGAAGACTTGGCCACTATGCTGCCTTCTGTTGAGCAGCTCAGCCTGCCAATTCATCTCGCTTCAGCCAGCCTCGCAGGAATGTTCGGGCAATTCAACCCACGGTCACCGAGTCCAATGCGGACCTCCCACACAGCAGTGACACCGAGGACCCGAAGGCGCCTTTTCGAGTCGGCGTCGTAACGAAAAACAGGCTATCCCCGAAGCAAAGGCACCAGCCGCTGTCGGTATACAGCATCGATCCAGACGATGAGTGGTGTGCCACCCTGACGGTCAACCAGAATTCGTCGCCCACCTCAGAGACCTAATTTGTGAACTTTGTGGACTTATGGACTTTTTGATTTGTTCTGTTCCGTTTAATCGTTCAAGTGGTTTGTATACAGTGTTCATCTCGTTATTCTTGTGACACACTTTTTCTGCACCAGGCACCTTCCCATGTAAATATCTTAGTTTCTATGTACATAATCCTGTAAATATTTCGCACCCACATAGTCAGGAACATTCACCATACACTATTTATTGCCACGCAGGTACATTTTTTATAAAAGGGGGGATGTCATAATATACACCAGTATATCATGGTGCAGCCACACACTGATGGACACACAGTGGGACCAATCAACACACACAACACCGCAGCCAATCACCAGTGAGAGCACACGCACTATAAAGACAGGGGGCATCAGAGATCCCACTCTTTCGAGTTGCAGCTAGCTAGGAGGACAGAGCTCACAGCCTGCAACACAGACATTCACCATGTGCTGAGTGCATCGACTGGTTAGGACAAGGCATAGGTCTTTAGTTAAAGCTAGTATCGTATTAACCCACAGTCTGAGTATGTTTAAACAGTTAATGATTCAATGAAATAGTGTTGCACTATTTCAAGTGTTAGTGACCTGTAAGTGATCCAGAAAACCCAACACATCAATAAGTTCATAAGATATAGGAGCAGAATTAAGCCATTCGGCCCATCGAGTCTGCTGCGCCATTCTATCATGGCAGATATGTTGCTCATCTGTTATGTACCAAGAGCTGGATTGCAAAATCAGCCAGAGCATCTCCTTCCGGAACACATGACTTAGGAGCAGAAGTAGGCAATTTAGCCTCCCGAGTCTAATCACCCTCAACGTGATCATGGCTGATCCCATCCTGGCCTGAACTCCACTGTCCTGACCGTTCTCCATGACCCTTCAATCCATTACCAATTAAAATTCTGTCTGATTCTCCTTAAATTTACTCGCTGTCCCGGAATCCACCGCACTCTGGGGCAGTGAATTCTACAGATTCACCACCCTTTGGGAGAAGTAGTTTCTCCTCAACTCTGTTTTAAATTTGCTATCTCTTATTCTAAGGCCATGACCTCTCATTTTAGATTGCCCCACAAAGAAAGTAACAGCTCCATGTCTACTTTATCCACACCTTTTATCATCTTGTATACCTCAATTAGATCTCCCCTCATTCTTCTAAACTCTAGAGAGTATCGGCCTAAACTGTTCAATCTCTCCTCATACAACAAACCCCTTAGGGTCAATGCAAATGCGAAGCTCCCCTGACAGCTTCGTTACGCAGACCATGGAGCTGACCCAGTCTGTTGGCTCTGTGACGTTCGATATGATGCCCTGGTCTTGGAGGTCCTGTAATTGCTTCTTCAGACGATCCTTGAGGGGTGCCGGCACCCGGCGTGGTGCATGAATTACAGGGGTGACGTTCGGCTTGAGCAGGATTTTATATCGGTATGGGAGCGTGCCCATTCCATCGAATATGCTGTGGTACTGCGTGATAATGTCATCTATGTCGGCTTGCAAGTTTCCATCAGGTGAGGCCGTCGCCGGTGATGATGACATGGTGTGGACTCGCTGAACCAGGTTCAGGAGCTTGCAGGCTCGAGCACCGAGCAGGGACGCTCTGTCAGGCCCGACGATTTCAAACCGCAGTGTTGCCTTGATCACCTTGTTGGATACCCCTAGTTGACAGGAGCCACTGGCAGCTATGGCATTGCCATTGTAGTCAAGGAGCTAGCACGCCGGTGGAAGAATGCTTGGTCTGGCGCGGATGGTGTCGAGGTCGGATTTTGAGATGAGATTCAATGATGCGCCGGTATCCAGTTTAAATCGGATGCGAGCCTTGTTAACTGTGAGGACAGCACACCACTCGTCGTCGGGATCCACACTGAGGATCGAAAGGCGTTTTGCCGTTGTGGTGGAAGGCAGCGCACATGTAGTTATGATGCCCACCCGGTATGGGGACCTGAGGCACTCAGGATCAGGGTCTGTTGGGCTGTCGGGATCGGAATCTGGCATGCTTTGTTGTATTGAGCGGATACTTCTGCGCCGCAGCTGGGATCGCTGGCTGCTGAGCGGTGGAGAAGATCTGCA
The DNA here is from genome assembly GCF_047496885.1 of Scyliorhinus torazame. Classification (NCBI taxonomy): domain Eukaryota; kingdom Metazoa; phylum Chordata; class Chondrichthyes; order Carcharhiniformes; family Scyliorhinidae; genus Scyliorhinus; species Scyliorhinus torazame. The sequence continues at coordinate 342,531,073 of NC_092709.1, read as the reverse complement.
AAAGGCTGCGTAGTGGCCAAGCTTGCCGCACTAGACACTGGCGTCCTTTTGCCGGACATTGCCGCTTTAAATGGGCGGAGCCACAATTCGGACATGTCGCTGATGTCAGCGCATTTTGTGCGCCATCGCGCATGCGCAGTGCGGTTGGTCGATGTACACACCTGCACAGTCGGGTTGTCGGGCTCGTCGTCCACTCGGTCGTGGCACGCATGCGCAGGGACCCGGGAAAAGCGCGCAAAACGGCCATTCTTCTCGATGCTCAGGCCCTGCATTTGTGCAATGGCCTGCACCCGTTCCGCCTCGTGGGAGGCCAGCTTTGCAGTTTCTGCCACCCTGATCTGGGAGTAACGATTCTTAGCATGCTCATGGACAACGCACGTCTCGATAGCGACAGAGAGGGTCAACTGTTTGACTTTCAGGAGCTGCTGCCGAAGGGAGTCGGAGTGGACCCCGAAAACGATCTGATCCCGGATCATGGAATCAGCCGTCGAGTCATAGTTACATGACTGCGCTAGGATGCGGAGATGGGTCACGAAGGACTGAAAAGGTTCATCCTTACCCTGAAGCCTCTGCTGGAAAACGTACCGTTCAAAGCTCTCATTCACCTCAATGTCGCAGTGGCTGTCAAACTTCAGCAGGACTGTTTTGAATTTTGTTTTGTCTTCGCCTTCAGCGATCGTAAGGGAGTTGTAGATGTGGATGGCGTGGTCCCCCGCAGTGGAGAGAAATAGCGCTATCTTCCTGGCATCCGCTGTTGCTTCGTGGTCGGAGGCCTCGATGTACAAGAGGAACTTTTGCTTGACGATTTTCCAATTGGCGCCGAGGTTGCCGGAGCTGCGGAGGACGCTGGATGTTTTCCATTTCACCGGATGGCTGCTTGCTGGTCAATGCTGATTCACTCAAGGTAGGTCCGTCAAGATCAGTATCACTCTGGTACCATGATGTGTTAGGCAGGTAGGTTCGATGTGGACTGCACTCGATGCAGGGAAGCTAGAAAAAGACGTCTAACACTGGAGAAGATCCAACGCTGTTTTATTCAACGATAGAACTGATATACATATTCAGCTGTGGGTCGACACTATACTGAACTGACTGGAGACCTCGTAGTAGCCTGACTAGACTTACTAGCTACCGCATGGTGTTTCCACTTGCGAGCTCGTGGACTCTGACTGTCTCAGTGGCTGGGTCCCGAGACAGCGGGAAACCTAGTGCCCTCTGGCTTTATAGTGGTAGTGGCCTGTCTGGTGATTGGCTACACTGTGTTGTGTGCTTACTGGTCATCCTGTGTGTCAATCACTGCCTGTCTGCATCTCATTATATACATGAGTGGATATTATGACACAGAGTAAGGCTGAAACGAGAGAAGTGTTCCTTCCAAGCTCAGGAAATAACATATTTAAGATTCAGATTAGACGCCAAAGGGCTGCACCCTATGGAGGAGAAGATGACAGCAATTAAAGATGTACCGGACCCCACAAATACGTCGGAATTGAAATCCTTTGGAGGAATGGTAAACTATTCTGGTAAATCTATTACCAATGCTTCTACATTATTGGCATTCTTACACATCCTACTCAAAAAGCACCAGAGATGGTACTGGAAAGAGTATCAGAAAGAAGCTTTTGAATAGGTTAAATTAGCCTTACAATCATCCAGTCTCTTACATAGAACATAGAACAATACAGCGCAGTACAGGCCCTTCGGCCCACGATGTTGCACCGAAACAAAAGCCATCTAACCTACACTATACTCTTGGTCCATTTTGATCCATTGAAAGAGATAATCTTTATCTGCACCACATTCCCTTATGGGATAGGGATGACTTTGACCCAGAAAATGGAAGATAGGTCAAAAGGCCTGTTGTCTTTGCCTCGAGGACTATGACGAGTGCTGGCGAGTGTATTCGCAGATCTCTTCACCACCTCACTTCTCCGTTCTGAGGTCCCCACCTCCTTCAAGAAGGCCACCATAATACCAATACCAAAGAAGAACGAGGTAGCCTGTCTCAATGACTACTGACCGGTGGCCCTAACGCCTGTTATCATGAAATGCTTTGAGTGGCTAGTCGTGAGACGGATCACTGCCAGCCTCCCAGACGGTCTTGATCCACTGCAGTTTGCCTGTCTTCGCAAGACACTATCTCACTGGCTCTGCAATTAACACTCGAACACCTCGACAACAAGGACACCTATGTAAGACTGCTGTTCACAGGCTACAGCTCCGCCTTCAACACCATTATCCCAACAAGACTAATAACCAAACTCTGCAATCTGGACTTGACCCCTCCCTGTGCAGCTGGATCCTCGACTTCCTCACCAACAGACTGCAATCTGTCAGGATAGGCAACAGCACCTCCTCCACAATAGTCCTCAACACCGGAGCCGCGCAAGGATGTGTGCTCAGTCCTCTACTGTACTCCCTATACACCCATGACTGTGTGGCAAGATTTAACTCCAACTCAATCTATAAGTTTGCAGATGATACGACTGTGGTGGGCCGCATCACAAACAATGACAGGAGGGAGATAAATCACTTGGTTGCATGGTGTACCGAAAACAACCTCTCTCTAAATGTTGGAAAGATCAAGGAACTGATCATCGACTTCAGGAAGCGCAGCACGACACACACTCCCGTCTGCATCAACGGCTCCGAAGTGGAGATGGTAGATAGCTTTAAGTTCCTGAGGGTCACCATCACCAACAGTCTGTCCTGGTCCACTCACGTTGATGCAACAGTCAAGAAAGCCCAACAACGTCTCTACTTCCTGCGGAAGCTAAAGAAATTTGGCATGTCTGCATCGACTCTCACAAACTTCTACAGATGTGCGATAGAGAGCACCCTATCCTGCTGCATCACAGCCTGGTATGGCAACTGCTCAGTCCAAGATCGCAAGAAACTGCAGACTGTGGTGAACTCAGCCCAATGCATCACACAAACTTGCCACCCCCACATTGATTCTGTATACACCTCTCACTGCCTCAGGGAGGCAGACAGCATTATTAGAGACCCCTCCCACCCAGGAATTCCCTTCTTCCAGACCCTTCCATCAGGCAGAAGGTACAGAAGTCTGTAGACTCGTACATCCAGACATAGGAACAGCTTCTTCACCACAGCTACAAGACTCCTCAACGATGCCCGCTCGGACTGACCTGTTCCCTGTAAGAACACTATTCACGACGCCCTATGCTGCTCTTGCTCATGTATGTGCTTTGTTTTGCCCTTTGTTTCGCACTGTAACCAATCACTATTTTGTCAATGTACCATTTGTCAATATTCCCTGTTGATTATTCTTGTGTCTACTATGTACGTTCTGTTCCTCGGCTGCAGAAAAATACTTTTCACTGTACATCAGTACATGTGACAATAAATCAAATCAAATCAAATCAAAACAAGCTTGTTCCCAAATTGAAAAGGAGGGACAAGCCATGATATTTGGAGCCAGAAATTTCCACCAGTACATCTATGGATGACATTTCATAGTCGTTAGCGACCACAAACCTCCATTGCGGTTTCCTAGGGAGGATAAGGCCATTCCCCCATGGCTCTATTGTTGACACTTTGCGAGTATACATTCCAAAATATGCATGGCACTCACATTTCAAATGTAGACGCTCCAAGCTGTCCACCCCGACCTCAGAATATACCGCCTCCATCAGTACCTGTAGCATAGTGGGCTAAACAGCTGGCTTGAACTGCAGAACAAGGCAGCAGCGCGGGTTCAATACCCGTACCGGCCTCCCGGAACAAGCGCCAGAATGTGGCGACTAGGGGCTTTTCACAGTAATTTCATTGAAGTCTACTTGTGACAATAAGCGATTATTATTATTATTATTATTACCACAGGTGATCGTTCTTACTTTGCACTTCCTTCATGTAGTGCCAGTGTCAGCTCGGCAGATCAAGCTTTGGACACAAAAAGACCCCTTATTAAAGCAAGTCAAATGCTTGATTCTTCACGATTGACATTATGATAACAGGCCTGAATTGTTACAGCCGTTTCAGATAAGAAAAGACAAGTTAAGTTGTAAAGACGGTGCATTATTGTGGGGAACTAGGTTGGTGGTTCCCACCCCGGCTACAAAACTATTTTTATAGGAGCAACTCTGCAGCAATTTGGTGATGACAAAAATGAAAATGCTCCCATGAAGTTACGTGTGGCGGCTGGGATGGACATCGACATAGAGAATTTGGTCAAACAATCTGACCAGTGTCAAATGCAGCAACACTTGCCGGCTGTGGCACTCATGCACCCTAAGGTGTGGCCAGGTTGCCCCTAGGTAAGACTACACATCAACTTCACTGGCCCATTTATGGGCTCCATGTTCTTGCTTATTATTTATGCTCACTCCAAGTGATTGGAAAGATGAACTCCATGACCTCATCAGCAACAGACGATTGAGGAGTACAGAAATTGTGACAGACATTCGCCACCCATGGGTTGCCGGTGGTTCTGGTCCCAGATAATAGGACCGCTTTTACAAGCGAAGAATTCCAACATTTTATGAGGATCAATGGCATTCCTCATATTCAAACTGCTTCATTCCACCCTGCTTCCAATGGACTGGCTGAGAGAGCTGCCCAAACATTGAAGGCCGCCATGAAAAGCGGTTTTCAGCCCCTTTGCAACTCAGACCAGCATGGTGGCAAAGTGATTAGTATTGCTGCCTCAGAGAGTGAGGGACCCAGGTTCAATTCCGGCCTTGGGTGACTGTGCGGAGTTTGCACTTTCTCCCCGTGTCTGCCTGGGTTCATCCGGGTGCTCCGGTTTCTTCCCACAGTCCAAAGATGTGCAGTTAGGTGGAATGGCCATGCTAAATTGCCCCTTAGTGTCCAAAGATATGCAGATTAGATGGGGTTACGGGGATATGCGAGGCAATGGTCCTAGTTCGGATGCTCTTTCAGAGGGTTGGTGCAGATTTGATGGGCCAAATGGCTTCCTTCTGCACTGTAGGAATTCAATAGTTCCTACTCACCTATTATACTATACCTCATGCCACCACGGGTGCCACACAGGCTGAGCTGCTAATGGGCGATTAGAGCGCGATTAGACAGTCTATTTCCAAATTTGGCGGGGATGGTGGAGGCTAAACCAAATAAACAGAAAAGACACCATGATTCAAAGAAAATTGAAAGACCATTTGTGGTGTGATTTAGTTTATGTGAAGAATTTTGGTGCTGGCCCAAATGAGATAGAAGTACAAGGGAGAAAGTTTAAACAAAACGTTGAAGCATTTAAGGAAAAGAGAACTGCACACTGAACTAGTGGGACAACTAGGCTCTAGTAGACTTGTCAGCGGGATGGATACAGAGGAAAGTAAAGCCAAGGCAAGCTGTTCAAACTCAGTATTGTTTCAAGGGGAACTGACAAAACTACCTATATGGATACATCTTCACTCAGCGAGAGTCAGACCATTGAGTGCCGAACACCAGCCACCTCTACTGTGAAAGCATCCGGCAGTGAATTTTAATAATAATCTTTATTAGTGTCACAAGTAGGCTTACATCAACAATGCAATGAAATTACTGTGAAAAGCCCCTAGTCACCACATTCCGGCGCCTGTTCGGGTACACAAAGGGAGAATTCTGAATGTCCAATTCATCTAACAGCACAAATTTCAGGGCTTGCGGGAGGAAACCGGAGAGCCAGGAGGAAACCCACGCAGACACGGGGAGAATGTGCAGACCTCACAGACTGTGCCCCAAGCGGGAATCAAACCTGGGACCCTGGCGTGTGAAGCAACAGTGCTAACCACTGGATTGGATTGGTATGGATTTCTTTATTGTCACATGTACCGAGATACAGTGGGAAGTATTTTTCTGCAAGCAGCTCAAACAGATCATTTAGTACATGAAAAGAAAAGGAAATACATAACAGGGCAACACAAGGTACACAATGTAAATACCTAGACACTGGCATCGGGTGGAGCATATAGGAGTGTAGTATTAATCAGGTCAGTCCATAAGAGTGTCTTTTAGGAGTCTGGTAACAGCAGGGAAGAAGCTGTTTTTGAACTTGTTTGTGGGTGTTCTCAGGCTTTTGTGTCTCCTGCCCGATGGAAGAAGTTGGAAGAGTGAGTAAGCCGGGTGGGAGGGGTCTTTGATTATTCTGCCCGCTTTCCCAAGGCAGCGGGAGGCGTAGATAGAATCAATGGATGGAAGGCAGGTTCGTGTTATGGACTGGGCGGTGTTCACGACTCTGAAGTTTCTTGCGGTCTTGGGCCGAACAGTTGCCATACCAGACTGTGGTGCAGCCAGATAGGATGCTTTCTATGGTGCATCTGTAAAAGTTGGTAAGAGTCAGTGTGAACATGCCGAATTTCCTTAGTTTCTTGAGGAAGTATAGGCGCTGTTGTGCTTTCTTGGCAGTAGCGTCAATGTGGGTGGACCAGGACAGATTTTTGGTGATGTGCACACCTCGGAATTTGAAGCTGTCAACCATCTCCACCTTGGCACCGTTGATGCAGACAGGGGTGTGTACAGTACTTTGCTTCCTGAAGTCAATGACCAGCTCTTTAGTTTTGCTGGCGAAATTGTTGTCGTTACACCACTCCACTAGGTTCTCTATCTCCCTCCTCAATTCTGACTCGTCATTGTTCGACCGTGCCACGCATTGTGTCGCTCTCAAAGAATTAAGTTCCCTGACCTATAAATCAAAAGTACTTTAAAAAGAGGGCTCTTAAAAATGGGAATTAACTGTGTGTATATTTGCTGATCAAATTTGGGGGAGATAGTGGCGCAGTAGCAATGTCACTGGACTGGTAATAGAGAGACACAGACTAATTGTCTGGGGACATGGTTTCAAATCACAGCAAGGTAGGTGATGGAATTTAAGTTAAATTGATAAACTTGGAATGTAAAGTTAGTCACAGCAGTGATGACTATGACAACTGTCATTGATTGTAAAAATCCAGCTGGTTCATTGGTGTTCTTTGGGAAAGAAATCTGTCATTATTACCTGGTCTGGCCTATATGTGAATCCAGATCCACATCAATGTGGTTGACTCTAGCAAGTCACTCAGTTAAAGGGCAATTAAGAATGGACAACAAATACTGGCATTGCCAGCAATGCCAACATCCCATGAAATATTTTTTTGTCACCACCATTCAGTGTGAAATATTCCAGTTTTTCCCTGTTTTGGAAATCAAGGTTGGAAAAAAAGTTGGGTGGCGTGGGTAGGCAAAATAACAATGCAAGAAAAGATTAATTAGATTGATTAGAGAAAGTGTACCTGAGAGTCAGGTTCGGCAAGTCTGAGGGAAAACAGTGCCAGCAACCCACATGTAAAAATGTTGGCCGGGGGAAGGGGGTGTGGAGTCAGCAGAAAACAGAAACAACAAGCCTGAGGGAAAATAGTTCCCAAGGTTAACAGGTAAAAGCGACAGAGGAATGTCAGCAGGAGGCAGAGAGAACAAGACAAAGGGAAAACAGTAACAGAGACCAGGAGGTAAAAGTGGAGTAAATGAGATACAGAGGGCTGGATTCTCCATTTCTCAGGCTAAGTGTTGACTCCAACAGAGGATGTGTGGGGTTTTACGACAGAGAAATCGGCGCAACACCTGCACCAATTCAGCTACTTTAAATGGGACAGCACTGTCGCCACGTGGAATGCAATCAATTCCATGGAAAATGGTGCCGATTCGTCAGGTCCGTGATTGGCACTCATGAGTCTCACACGTTGTAGCTGCACTTAAACGGTCCTTCCCCCTACACACCATCCCAGCCAACAAGGTGGCTGGAAGGAGAGTAGCGCCACGGTTCAGGACACTGAGCTGGACACCCTCCTGGACGCAGTGGAGGAGAGAAGGATGACCCTATACCCCGGCCCAGGAGGAAGACCAGTAGGCGCTGCCATTCGGCATGCCTGGGCGCAGGTGGCAGAGGCGGTCAGCGCCATGGGCAACGTCGCCCGGACTGGCATGCAGTGTCGCAAGAAACTCCACAACCTCCTCAGGGTGGCCAGGGTGATTCGGCTGTTCCATGCCCCTGGCACTAACCCCTCCCCCCACACACATGTAACCAGGGCCCTCCCCCCCAGGGGACAGCCACACCCCCACCCTGCACCACATGCCAGAACCCATGCCATCCGCCATGGCCTGGTGCCCTGGCCACTGAGGCCACCCCCTGGGCTGCATGGACCGGACCGTCTAATGGTTTCATTGTTTGTGTTTCCCCCCCCGCAGGAGAAGGCCGTGCACAACCACCGTGAGCAGGAGAAGACTGGAGGGGACCAGGCACCTGAAGCGCATCTGTAGGAGACCGAAGCACCACTCAATCACACTCCTGGTCGCTATATGGGCATCGTCGTAGCGGGTGTCCACGTCGGTCTGTGGCCTCCGGATAGGTGTCACCAGCCATGTCCGCAGCGGGTAACCCTTGTTACCCAGGAGCTAACCCCCTCAGTGGGGAGGGGGGGGGGCTGTGATTTTGGCGAAGTTTCGTTGAAAAGTGACTATTTTTACAGGTCCACGGCAGGAGAGCCACCTGACGTGCGACTGCTCAGCGCATCGTCGTCACGACCTTCTTAACCAGATTCTCCCGCTTAAGTTTCTGCTTGTATGCCGGGAGAAGGAGAACCATCTTGTGGTCTGATTTCCGTAGTGCGATTTGGGGATGGATCGGTAGGTGCCCTTGATGTTTGTGCAGCTGTGGCCAAGGATGTTGGGGCCCCTGGTGGGACAGGAGCTGTGTTGATGTGACGGTCAACAAGGCCTCCCATTTAGACAAGTACCCCATGCCATGTGTGAAAGACCTTTACGCAAAGTTTGTTGGGGTCCATTCTTTCTCGAAGCTGGATATGAACCATGCATACCTGTAGCTGGGGCTGGACACGGCATCCAGAAATGTAATGCTTAATACCCACAGGGGATTGTATGAGTACACCTGGCTCTCATTTAGAGTGCCGTCCGCATGTGCCATTTTCCAGTGGGTTATGTAAAACATTCTTCCAGGGCTCCCCAGCATGGCTGTCTACCTGGACAACGTGTTGATTACAGCAGCCTCCAAGAAGGAACACCTAGACAACCTAGAAGAGGTCCCCTGCCGATTCTCAAAAGTAGGTGTCCGCCTGAAAAGAGGCAAGTGAGAAGTCATATATCTGGGATACTGGGTCCGAGCCATCAAGCAGGCCCCAAGGCCAGAGAATACGACAGAGCTAAGGTCATTCCTCGGACTCATTAACTATTATGGAAAATTTATTCCACATCTGGCAACCATACATGCACTTTTAAAGAAGCACCAGAAATGGGCACAGAAGGCGCCACTAGAAGAGACATTTGCCACAGTAAAGCGCCAGCATTATCCTCCATGCTACTGATGGCAATCAAGGCGACGTTAAGATTCCAGATCGTCCAGCCTGACAAGAAACCCTCTGGTGAATTCTGCATTTGCATCGATCCCAAAGACCTGAATCGCAACATCATCTGTGAGATGGCTCATGCCAAATTCATCACCAAGCTGGACGCCTCACGTGGTTTCTGGCAGATACAGCTGGACGCGTCCAGTAGGAAGCTGTGCACGTTTAACACTTCGTTCGGCAGGTATTGCTACAACCGCATGCCTTTCGGTATCATTTCAGCTTCCGAAGTCTTTCATCGAATAATGGAGCAAATGATGGAGGGCATCGAGGGGGTGCGAGTCTATGTGGACGACGTGATCATCTGGTCCACGACGCCCGAGGATCACATCGCTCGCCTCAGACAGGTTTTCCAGAGGATCCACGAAAATGGTCTCCAGCTCAACAGGGCCAATGCTCATTTGGTCGGTCCGCTATCAAGCTTCTGGGTGACCACATTTCACAGCATGGTGTGCAATCTGATGCTGAGAAGGTACTGGCAATCAATGCCATGAAGACCCCAGAGGACAAAAAGGGGATCCTATGTTTCCTTGGGATGGTAAATTTTCTCTGAAAATTCATTCCTAACATGGCATCCCACACCACAGCCCTCCGGCATCTCGTAAAAAAGTCCACAGTGTTCGAGTGGCTTCCCGCACATCAAGCGGAGTGGCTTGAGCTGAAGGCGAAGCTCACCATAGCCCCAGTACTGGCGTTCTTTGACCCGACCAAGGATACCAAGATATACACAGACGCAAGCCAGGACGGCATTGGTGCGGTGCTCCTCCAGAGAGGCGACTCCTCATCCTGGGCTCCAGTGGCATATGCATCCAGGGCCATGACTCCGACCGAACAACGGTATGCCCAGATCGAAAAAGAGTGCTTGGGTCTCCTGACAGGAATAGTCAAGTTTCATGACTACGTATACAGTCTGCCAAAGTTCACGGTGGAAACAGACCACAGGCCTTTAGTCCACATAATCCAAAAGGATTTAAAGATATGACACCTCGGCTGCAGCGAATTCTTCTTCGTCTCCGCCGATATGACTTTGAACTCGTCTACACACCGGGTAAGGAGCTGATCATCACGAATGCCCTAATCCCGATCCATCACCACGCCATGTGAACAGGGCGACTTCATTCACCACATTGAGGCACAGGTACAGTTGTGTGCCAGCAACCTCCCAACCACTGATGAACGAGTTGTCCAAATACGCAAAGAAACTGCCAAAGATCCTCTACTGCAGCGTGTGATGCAACACCTCGCCCATGGCTGGCAAAAGGGGCAGTGCCCCCAGTTCTTCAATGTTAAGGACGAGTTAATGGTTGTTGAGGGGATCCTTCTTAAACTGGATAGAATCGTCATTCCCCAAAGCATGCAAACCATGGTGCTCAGACAGATCCACAAGGGTCACCTTGGGGTCGAGAAATGTCGACGAGAGCTCGGCAGGAAGGTTACTGGCCTGGCATCAGCCAGGACATTGCCAACACGGTCCTCAACTGCACAACATGCCAGAAATTCCAACCATCCCAGCCCAAGGAAACACTGCAACAGCACGAGATCGTGACCTCTCCGTGGTTCAAGGTGGGGATAGACATCTTTCACGCAAATGGGCGTGATTACGTGCTTTTAGTCGACTACTTCTCCAGCTACCCGGAAGTGGTGAAACTGTCGGACCTCACATCCAAGTCAGTCATCAAAGCCTGCAAAGAGACGTTCGCCAGTCATGGGATACCACTCACAGTAATGAGTGACAGCGGTCCATGTTTCTACAGCCAAGAGTGGTCCGACTTTGCACGAGCTTACCACTTCAGGCAGATCACATCCAGTCCCCATTACCCGCAATCAAATGGGAAGGCCGAGAAGTGGGTCCATATTGTCAAGCGGCTGCTTTGCAAGGCTGCAGACTCAGCCTCTGATTTTAACCTGGCTCTGTTGGCATACAGGGCAACCCCTCTGTCGACTGGTTTGTCTCCGGCGCAGCTGCTCATGAACCGCAGCCTGCGGACGACTGTTCCAGCCATCCATGTTCCAGACCTTGACCATCTCACAGTGCTGCAGAAGGTGCAGTGATCCAGGGACCAGCAGAAGATCACGTATGATGCTCATGCCACTGATCTGCCTGCGCTAGCTCCAGAAGATGTTGTTCGCGTCCTGAGAGAGGCTGGTCAGTCCTGTCATGATATTCAAACACACACATCATGATGGACACACTAACAGGCAAATCAGAGTACACAACACCACAACCAATCACAGACAAGAACACCAACCACATAAAAAGCACGAGCACGACACCTGGAGGTCAGTAGGTCTGGGGAGAAGGAAGCATGAAAGAGCTGTTGAAACACCACAAGCAGGGAGCCCCCCACGTGCAGAGTGCAAAGACCAAGTTGTAAATAGTGAGTTTAAATAAACAAGTGTTGTACCATATGCAACTGTGTTGGCTCTTCTGTGTGTTAGAACACCCAACACCACATGGTACAGGAGTGGATCGATACCTGCCTACCAACCTGCCATTCTGGACATGGACCACACCGGCAAACCGCAGCCGATGCAAGTCACGGGGAACCTAGGCACCAACTGGAAGCTCTACAGGCAGCGATTTGACCTGTACATCCGTGCCACCGAAAAACAGAATGTCTCGGATGATTCGAAGATTGCAATGCTCCTCTTCTACGCAGGCCCCCACCCAAATGATGTCTTTAATTCACTGGTGTTCGAGGAAGGCGAAAACCAGGCCAAATATGACACGGTCATCCTCAAAATGGACCAGCACTTTCAAACTGAAGTAAACGAAACTTTCGAAAGATACATCTTTCAGCAACGCCTGCAAGGTAAGGAGGAGCTTTTTCAACCCTTTTTGACGCACCTCCGGATTCTAGCGCAGTCCTGCGGTTACGGCACCACCACAGAGTCCATGATCAGGGACCAGATTGTTTTTGGCGTTGCCTCCAGTGGCCTACGCCAGCAGCTTCTTAAAATAAAGAGCCTCACCTTAGCGTCTGCTGTGGAAGCCTGTGTCCTCCATGAAAATGCGACCTGCCGTTTTGCCCGATTTCAGGCGTCCGAGTTGGCACGGAGGGGGTCCCCAGCCGTCGAATCGGCAAGCCAGGCCGCCCACGACGTTGAACGCATCCAGGCCGTCGATTTCTTCCCGCCCCACAGCCCGGACGACAGCGGCCGCTTCCCGCGCTTTTCGCGGTCTCCCGCGCAGGTGCGCGCCAAGAATAACGGCCACAACGAGGGACGCACTGCGCAGGCGCGCCCACCGCAAGATCGCACTGCGCATGCGCAGTGGCGCAACGAACGCCGTGACGTCATGACGTGCAGCAAGTGTGGAGGTCTACACTTAAAAGGACAATGTCCTGCAAAATACCAACAGTGCAACAGATGTGCCATGATAGGCCACTACGCAGCCCGCTGTCGTGCGGCTCAACCCATGGATCCGGCGCATCCTCGACAACCTCGCACACGAGTCAGGACCGTCCAGCCCACGCATCAAGACTTCCAGTTAAGTGATGCAGATGACCAGGATGACTTCAGAGTTGCCGTCATTGATGTCAACAAGGTCAATGCCATCAATCCAGACGATGAGTGGTGTGCCACCCTGACGGTCAACCGATCGCGCGTCGCCTTCCGTCTGGACACCGGCGCATCCGCCAACCTGATTGCTTACTCTGCAGTCCAGGCCATGAAGGTCAAACCACTCATCACACCATCCCGGCTTAAGATGGTTGACTATAACGGGAACGTTATCCCGTCCGCAGGATCTTGCCAGCTACAGGTGACTCACAAGGGGTACACGGCCACACTCCCCTTCGAAGTTGTGGGCTCATCAAAGGACTCGTTACTGGGCGCACAAGCGTGTAAGGTCCTTCACCTGGTACAGCGCATCATGTCTCTCTCTCCAGATGAGATATCCGACTTCCCGGATGCTGAGTTCCACGCGAATCTCCATTCCCTCCTCGCTCACAACCAGGAGGTTTTTGAAGGCATGGGGACATTGCCACACACGTACAAGATTCGACTCAGACCGGACGCCATCCCTGTCGTTCACGCACCTCGCAGGGTTCCTGCGCCTCTCAAAGACCGCCTCAAGGCACAACTGCAGATTCTTCAGGACCAAGGGGTCCTATCCAAGGTCACGGAGCCCACGCCATGGGTCAGCTCCATGGTCTGTGTAAAGAAGCCCTCTGGCGAGCTCCGTATATGTATAGATCCAAAAGATCTGAACAACAACATCATGCGGGAACACTATCCCATCCCAAAACGAGAAGACCTCACCAGCGAGATGGCGCGAGCCAACATATTCACTAAATTGGATGCGTCCAAAGGATTCTGGCAGATCCAACTGGACCCGGCCAGCCGAAGACTATGCACATTCAACACCCCTTTTGGCAGATTCTGCTACAACCGGATGCCATTCGGCATCATTTCGGCATCTGAAGTATTCCACCGCATTATGGAGCAGATGATGGAAGGCATCGAAGGGGTACGTGTATATGTGGACGATATCATCATTTGGTCCACCACTCCGCAGGAACACATGCATCGTCTTCGACGTGTCTTCACCCGCATACGGCAAAATGGCCTGCGTCTCAACCGTGCGAAGTGTGCTTTCGGCCAGACGGAGCTGAAATTCCTCGGGGACCACATCTCAAGGTCCGGGGTCCGTCCCGATGCAGACAAGGTTAGCGCCATCACAGCCATGCCACGACCGGCTGACAAGAAGGCTGTCTTAAGATTCCTGGGCATGGTCAACTTCCTTGGGAAGTTCATTCCCAACCTGGCTTCTCATACAACAAACATGCGCCATCTCGTAAAAAAATCGACGGAATTCAACTGGCACCAGTCGCATCAGCAGGAATGGGAGGAGCTCAAGCACAAACTGGTCACGGCACCAGTGCTGGCCTTCTTTGACGCGACTCGCCCTACAAAGATCTCAACAGACGCCAGCCAATCTGGTATTGGAGCGGTACTCCTGCAAAAAGACAGCACGTCATCATGGGCCCCGGTTGCGTATGCCTCACGAGCCATGACCCCTACCGAACAGCGCTACGCGCAAATCGAAAAAGAATGCCTGGGCTTGTTAACTGGACTGGACAAGTTCCACGACTATGTGTATGGCCTGCCACGATTCACGGTCGAAACTGACCACCGCCCCCTGGTCAACATCATTAACAAAGACCTGAACGACATGACTCCTCGCCTCCAGCGCATCTTACTCAAACTCAGGAGGTACGATTTTGAACTGATCTACACTCCGGGGAAGGAACTCATAGTGGCGGACACTCTTTCCCGAGCAGTGAGCACACCACCAGATGCGGAGGGGTTCGTGCGTCAAATTGAGGCACACGTGACTCTGACAGCAGCAAATATGCCAGCTGATGATCCTTGTCTGGCCCACATACGCGCAGAGACGGCGACTGACCCTCTGCTGCAGCGAGTGATGCGCCACATGACGGAAGGGTGGCTAAAAGGGCAGTGCCCCCAGTTTTACAATGTGCGAGATGATCTCACCAATATAGACGGGGTCCTTATGAAATCGCATAGGATCGTCATTCCACACAGTGTGCGCCAGATGATTCTTCGTCAACTACACGAAGGCCACCTGGGTGTCGAAAAATGCAGACGAAGGGCCCGGGCGGCGGTATATTGGCCGGGTATTAATGAAGACATAGCCAACATGGTGCTCAACTGCACAACCTGTCAGAGGTTTCAGCCGGCGCAACCTCCGGAAACACTTCTACCACACGAGATGGTGACGTCCCCCTGGGCGAAGGTGGGTGTTGACCTATTTCACGCGCTCGGCAGAGATTACATTGTTATTATAGACTACTTCTCAAACTACCCGGAAGTCATGCCTCTCCATGATCTGACGTCGTCCGCAGTCATTGGGGCCTGCAAGGAAACGTTTGCTCGCCATGGCATTCCAAGGACTGTCATGTCAGACAATGGACCTTGTTTTGCCAGCCGTGAATGGTCGTCCTTTGCCGCAGCATATGGTTTCACTCATGTGACATCCAGCCCTCTGCATCCACAATCGAACGGGAAGGCTGAAAAGGGTGTCCACATCGCAAAGCGGCTCCTGTGCAAGGCGGCTGATGCCGGATCGGACTTTAACCTTGCCTTGCTGGCCTATCGATCGGCCCCGTTATCCACGGGCCTCTCGCCAGCGCAGCTACTAATGGGTCGCTCCCTCAGGACGACGGTACCTTCCGTCCTGGCACCGACAACAGACCATGAGGCGGTTCTTCGGGACATGCAACTGCAGCGTGATCGCCAGAAAGGTCGGTACGACACACGAGCGACGGACCTGCCCCCCCTGTCCTCCGGAGACAAAGTACGCGTCCATCAACCGTATGGTGGCTGGTCAGCACCGGCCGAAGTCCTCCGACAAGTGGCTCCCCGCTCGTTCCTGGTTCGCATGCCGGATGGTTCCGTGCGTCGCCGCAATCGGCGCGCCCTTCGCCGACTTCCACGTTCACAGCCACACAACACGCCAGATCCTCAACAGGCTTCCGAGGATGACTTTGTGGAGCTGCCGCACATCACGCCCTTTCCATCGCCACCCATGGCCATGCCTGCACAGCAGCCGGTGGTTCTTGATCCACCCTTAAGGCGGTCAACCCGAATTCGTCGCAAACCCATTAGAATGGACTTATAATACAGTTCATATGTTTAATAAGTTGGACAATTTTACATGATAACCTGTTGTTGTTTATCGTTCCAGATGTCGTCTGACTGGACAACTGTTCAAAATTTTTTTTCTTCTTCTCTCGTTCGAATTTCTGTTATGTTATGGTACAACTGGATTCATGTGACGCACTCGACATCGCCCCATGTACATAGTTCCGTCATAGACACATGCTGCACACGACACACACACACTCTTAGATGCACTCACGTCACGATCATATTTATTACCACGTAGGCACATATCTTTGTAAAAAGGGGGGATGTCATGATATTCAAACACACACATCATGATGGACACACTAACAGGCAAATCAGAGTACACAACACCACAACCAATCACAGACAAGAACACCAACCACATAAAAAGCACGAGCACGACACCTGGAGGTCAGTAGGTCTGGGGAGAAGGAAGCATGAAAGAGCTGTTGAAACACCACAAGCAGGGAGCCCCCCACGTGCAGAGTGCAAAGACCAAGTTGTAAATAGTGAGTTTAAATAAACAAGTGTTGTACCATATGCAACTGTGTTGGCTCTTCTGTGTGTTAGAACACCCAACACCACAAGTCCCAGCTGTTGTCGTCAGACAGGCCGCCCCCAGGTCTTTCATTGTTCAAATGGCTGATGGCTCCATTCTATGGCGCAACAGGAGGGCGCAGCGCAAAGCTGCCTGCCCACCACCTGACCGCACTTCTCCGCATGTCATCATGCCGCCTCAGGACATCTCGCACCACGTGGCCACCGATCTGGCAGCAATCCCGACTGTCCACGTGGCCACTGATCTGGCAGCAATCCCGCCTGTCCAGGTGCCGGCGTCCCCCCTCCAGCTCTGAGGCGATTGACAAGAATTCATCGCCCACCACAAAGACTGAATCTATAGACTTGAATCCTGTAAATTTTGTTCAGTTTGCTCTGTATCTGCACGATAGACACCTTCCCATGTACATATGTTCATTCACTCACCACTTGTACATAGTCATACATATATATACAGCCACATTCCAAAATTTATTTCAAAAAGGGGAGATGTTATAATATCCACTCATGTATATAATGAGATGCAGACAGGCAGTGATTGACACACAGGATAACCAATGAACACACGACACAGAACAACCAATCACCAGACAGGACACTACCACTATAAAGCACACAAGGCATTAAAACTCTCCCTCTTCTCACAGGATACAGCTACAGAGATAGTTAAGAGTGCACAAGGCTGTGAGCACCGTCTCCATGTGACAGAGAGCTAGTCTGGTCAAGCCAGTCAGAGGTTATCAGTTTAGATTAATAGAGTGTCAACCCACATCAGATTATGTACAGCAACCAGCAGGTTCAATAAAACAGTGTTGGACCATCTCCTGCGTCAGAAGCCTGTTTCTAGTCTCACTGCATCCAGTTGCAGTCAATGTTAAACCAACTCAAATAACACATCAGTCATGGTCTTTGTAGTTAAAATATTTCACCAGTACGTCTATGGACATCATTTCACAATAATCACGGATCACAGACCCATACTCAGCCTTTTCAAAGAAGACTGATAGCTGATAGCTTTGGCCAAGATCCAGTGATGGGCATTGCTATTGGATATCGCTCAGGTGCACAGATTGCGCACGGGGATGCACCTAGTTGACTCCCACTGCCTATGAGCCTCCCATCCCTGCCAGGAGTGGACAAAGTTTTGTTGGCACTTAATTTTATGGGCATGTTGCCTGTCACGGCCTCACAAATTCGTGTATGGACTCAAAAGGCCCCAACAGTGGCAAAAATGCGGCAGGTCATCCTACATGGGGGACTGCAGGGAAAACTTCCAGAAGAACTGTGAGCATTCGCCACCAAGCAACAGGAGGTTAGTGTAGAGGATGGCATTCTCTTGAGGATACTGTGGACCATAGTGGAGAAGACATGACCAGTCTCCTATATAGTCAAAACCAGATAGCGGACTTTAAGCAAGCATCTGGACCATCTCAAAGGCAGGGAACCTGTAGCCACCTGGGTTGGCCAATTCCCGACGTAAAATGGAGAACAGCAAAGGCTGAAGGGAAATTCAGCCAACACAGGCAGAAACTAGCAGGTGCAAGTTTACTGTGTAAAAGCCCAGACAGCTTCGATACCAGCAACCATCGGCATAATAATGTAGCAGCCATCTACATACTAATGAGCGATCCCCGCGAACGATCGAAACATTTAAGGTAAACAAGGCCACGCCAGACTCCTCGGCGCCAGCAAGAGCCAACACAAAAGAGGTTAACGGACACCTAAAGACCGCCCAACGATCAGGGAACCGCTCCAGCATTGGAGAAATCGAACCAAGCGATTGGAATGTAGTCCAATCACTTGAAACCAGGTACGGGGTCCACCCCGAAGGGCGGGAAGCCCCTGGGGGCTATAGAGTAAAGCCCCCAAGTTCAAATCGTCCTTCTTGACAGGGTCACTCAGCAACGTGAAACAACCCTTGACAGTGACCTGTCCGGCTGCCTCCAAAGAACGTAAGTCTCAAGTCAACGCTCGCTACAAGATAGGCGCTCCTAGCTACCAGTCCATACCAGCTTTGAATCCCGCAGACTCAGAACCCGAACGAAAGGCCATTTGTTCCCCTGACCTGGTGAGCCAGTCCGAAGCTAAGTATAGGCCTGTTAGTTATAGAAATAGCTTAGAAAGTAGAGTTTATACATGAGTAGCGATTTACTGTTTATAATAAATTGATTTGAATCTTACTAATTGGTGTATTGAGTTATTGATAATTACTTGAACTTGAACCTCGTGGCGGTATCATAAAGACACCTGGCGACTCTAAAGCAAAGGTTATAAAACAGAGCCAATTGAACCAACCAAAAGTTAGCAACATATTACTGGCGACATCCTGACGGGACCCGATCTAGAAGTGGCTTAACCACTCCGGGAGAACCCAAAAATGTGAATTAGAAATCCAATTGGGAACAGAAAAACCACAAGTGTTCAAGCATTCTGATCAATCCTCATAATTCGGAAGTGTGTTACATGCATGCGTAACTAAGAGGGCGATAAGGCAATACTGATAGATTTTTTGTTGCGACAACACTGTCGGGAGTTTGTATTGCGGAAAATAGCAAAAGCCGTACCCGTAATTACAGCACCGCCTTAGTCCCCCTCGTTCCAAATTTAAGAAAGCATTCAGATAGGAAAGATGGCAATGCAGGCAATGCAACGCCTCATGAACCCCGAAGAATTCGCGGTCGCAGCGACCAGCAGCAGTAGAATAGGACAGTGTCCCGTTTGGGAAGAGGAAATCAGAAAGTACCTCAAAGGGAAACGATGGCCCCTTTGGAGCGAATTCTGTAACAATGAGGAAACAGGTCCCGGGAGTATAGGACATACTTGGTGGGAGAACCTGAGCGAGATTCACAAGAAGAGCTTAGGAAAAGCTCGCAAGCCGATGGCAATCGTGTCCTGTTTGGCACAATTGTGAGGCACAGAGGAGGTCGTTAGGACGCTCCGGAAAGAGATAGAAGGCATACATCAAATGAGCAAGGTCGATGTCAGTGAGGTAGAGAAAGAGAACGTAGAGCTAAGGAGGAGGTTAGCAGCAAAGGACGGAGAGGTGGATGATGCCAAGTGGGCACACCAATCTTGTCTGGCGCACTTAAGCAGCTTCCAATCCCAGTAAGAAAAGGCCTATCAGGACACGCAACGTGCAGTCCTGGTACGAGAGGAAACCGAGAAGCAGGTAGAGGCATTGCAGAGGCAGTGTAGTGACCTGAAGGAAGCGTTAAGAGCACTCCATGCTGTCACCATGGAGCAAAGGCAAAGATCATTAGACCACGCAAAGTGCCAGAAGCAGATTGCAGAACTGCAATCTCTGCTTTCAGTTCAAAAAGGATTCCAGGAAACCTTTGGATCACAGCTAGATGAGGAAGACGGCCCTGATTGGGAAGAATTGAGTGAGACAGCGCAGAGATATGTTCAAGGAACATGTGCGCAGGGAAAGCCACAGGAGAGAAAAGCGCCCCAACCCCCCACCGAGCAGATAGTTCAGGCTCCAATGAACCCAGTCACCACCCACCGCACAGCCACATCGGACGACACGGAATTTCTGTACACCACCCCCTTAACAGTGACCCAATTACGGGACGCGTGCGATAAAATCAAACCGTTCCTCCCACCTCAGACCCCACACCACTTCTTTGCCAGAGTAAAACAGCAGGCTACCATGTATGGCCTGGATGAGCGAGAGGAAGTAAAGCTCACAGTTTTGAGTCTGGACCCTTTGGTCGCAGCAGCCCTTCCCGACCCACAGAATGTAGGAGGAGACACCCTTGCAGAAATGCTTACCGCGATCCTAGACGGGATCGGGTATAACAGGGTTGACCCCGTAGATGGCCTCAATAAGTGCAGACAAAAGAAAACCGAGCACCCCACAGCATTTGCTGGACGCCTGTGGATCCATTTTGCAGCGGTTTTCGGAGACTTAGACCGTGCCCAATGGTCCCCAGACAACATGGCCAAATGGACCCGCACCCTTATCTCCCATGCCACAGAAACAGGACAAAAAGCTTGTGCGAATTATGACCCCTCAGAGGAGGCTCATAATGAGAAATGGGTTGTAAAAAGATTGTCCCGCACCTGGGAGCAATCTGTTCAAAACAAACCCACGAACAAAAATCCCGAGGAACAGCAGGCAGAAGCAGTTAAGGCACACCAGTACCCCGCATGGGTAAATGAAGGCAAGAACAGCCCCCCACAAAAGTCACAGGAGTGTTACAACTGTGGACAGTTGAGACACTTTGCAAGAGAATGCAATGTCCCACAAAAGCAACAGAGAGCCCAGCAGACAGGCACTCTAAATAAGAACAGGACACAGCCAATACGCAGCGTTAGCACCTGTTCAGATCAGATGGACCTGAACGGAACGGACTGACGGTGTTCGGGCTCCCCCAGTTGGGTCTGCGACACCCTTTGGGATAGGTCCGGCCGACCAGTAGTTGCAACAAAGATACGGGGACAGCCCATCGAGTTTCTCTGGGACACAGGAGGGTCCCGCACCACAATCAATTCCTCCACCATGTTTCAAAAGGACATGTGGCCCACTACAGCCACCATCATCCTCAGCGGCTTTACAGGCCACTCACAGCAGAGACACATCACAGCCCCTGTACCCATTCAAATCGGCAACATCACCACCAAGCACCCCATAGTTTTAGTCGATCTACCCCACACAGCAGATCACATTTTAGGAATTGATTTTATGAATTCCCACAACCTATCCTTTGATCCAGTCAACCAATGTGTCTGGAAAATGGCAAAATCCGCAAGAGCCATAGGAGAATATGCAAACAAGATTAGCGCAGTAGGCAAATTTTGGTTTGACCCGACTACAATTAGCACGAACAAGCAGGTTAGGGCAGTTTTACAAAAGAACAGGACAGCATTCGCGACCCACAAACACGACTGTGGCCGGATGACTGGTTCAGTTCAAATCACAGGACCTGACCCTAGACCCCAAAAGCAATATGGATTTCCCCAAGAGGCAGAGGGAGAAATCGCAAATGTTATCGACAGCTTATTAGAGCAGGGCGTACTCAGATCAGTAGCCTCCACTAATAATGCCCCGATTTGGCCAGTGAGAAAGCCCGATGGATCATGGCGACTGACCATCGATTACCGGGAACTCAACAAAGTCACCCCCGCAGCAGCCCCCACTGTAGCCACAAGTCATGAGACCATGCTCAAACAGGGACTCAACTCATAATTCTTTACGATTTTGGACGTCAGTAATGGATTCTGGTCTATTCCATTGGCAAAAGCGTGCCAATACAAATTTTCCTTCACTTTTAAAAACCAGCAGTACATGTGGACATGCCTTCCACAAGGATTCGACAACTCCCCCTCCATTTTCCACCAACAGCTGGCAAATGGTTTAGCCAAATTTTCTCGCCCCGAATGTCTGGTCCAGTACGTAGACGACCTACTACTGCAGACAGACACCAAGGAAGAGCACATCGAGCTTCTGTCCGAACTCCTGGAACTCCTACAGAAAATTGGTTGTAAAGTCAACCCCAAAAAGGCCCAGATTTTGGAAAACAAAGTGATATATTTGGGTACAATTATCACACACGGTAAACGCGAGATTGAGCATAAAAGAATTGACTTGATTGCCAAATTGTCCCTTCCCCAGAACGTTTCAGCCCTCTGGTCGTTTTTAGGACTTATTTTCTACTGCCGAAACCACATTGACGGTTTCGCCAGCAAGGCAGCACCCCTCTCAGACCTCCTAAAGAAAGGAGCCCCCTGGGAATGGCTCCCGCAGCATACGGATGCTGTGGACTCGTTGAAAAGAGCACTCATTTGCAGCCCCCGCACTACAAGTTCCAGACCCGCTTTCCCCCTATGCGATAGAGGTAGCAAGCACAGACCGCACCCTTTCGGCCGTGCTCCTCCAGGAACGGCACGAACAGTTAATGCCCGTGGCTTACGTCTCCAGAGTTTTAGATGCTGTGGAGCAGGGTTTTTCAGCCTGTGAAAGGCACCTGCTCGCAGTTTTCTGGGCAGTACAGTATTTTTCTTACATAACCGGACTAAACCCCATCACAATCCTCACAGAACACACCCCCACCCAACTTTTACTTGACTCAGTTAGTCAGATTAGAGCAGCCAGATGGACCCTTCTTTTGCAAGGACGGGACATCACTGTTAAAAGGACCAAGACCCACACTTTCTTAGCAAATAACCTACAGTACCCAGGCAACCCCCATGAATGTGAAATCATCTCTCCACACCACAACACAGGCCCCTTTATTGCAAAAACACCCCCCCAGAAAGATAGGTAGTTCAACCCAGAGCCCCAAGCACACAGACATGTGCAAACCCATTAGGATATATGTGGATGGACCTTCCACAATATTAGCAGGGAAGCGCATAACAGGATGCGGCATTTATGTTGAGGACGCGCAGGGACGCGCCCTAGAAGAAATCGCAATAAAACTTCCAGGACACTTAGGCGCGCAGGCGGCAGAGCTTGCGGCCATCACATACATAGTGGAACACCCAGATTCCTTCCCCAGCCCAGCAGACATATATTCGGACAGCCTCTATTGTCTGCAACAGCCTTACGGAATTCCTACCCCTGTGGAAAGCAAGAGGATTTGTTTCTGCAGATGGAAAACCCCTCCCCTCAGCCCCATTGCTCCGTCACATTTTAGAAAGAGCACAGAACAGGACCTTTGGAATCATCAAAGTTCGTAGTCACCATCGTTCCTCCCCCCCTGGAAATGTAAAAGCCGACGCATTGGCAAAAGCAGGTTCCAGGCACGGATATTTTTGGACACCCCCCGGGAGCGCACCAGTGAATGCAGTTCAGGTCTCGCAGACTAATATCGAGGATTTAGTGCAGGCCCAGAAGCAGGATAGCAATCTCAGGGAGATTTTGAAAGGTAAATTTACGGCACTCTATGATAGGTTTAGAAATGCACTGACCACACATGACGGTGTGGTGTTAAATGACACCCTTTATGTGGTTCCTGAACAGGACAGGAATCGACTGATTTGTTTGTTCCATGACAGTCATGGACATCAGGGAATTGATCCCACTACAGCCCACCTCAGGCAGCTCTGTTGGTTGGTAGCCGAGTTTGAAAGAAGATGTAACTCACTATGTTGAGAATTGCCTTATCTGTGCCCAGAACAATCCGGACAGATATGCCAAAAAGGTTCAGCTTAGTCACACCCGACCCGTTAACGGCCGCTGGACTAACCTCCAGATCAATTGTACTGGACCATTGCCCCCTTGCAGGAATGGTTATATGTATGTACTCGTGGTGATAGACACGTTTACAAAATGGGTAGAAGCATTCCCATCCAGAACGAACATGGCAAAGACCACAGCCAAGATCCTAACTCACCACATCTTTACGAGATGGGGACTCCCCCGCAGCATTGAATCCGACCAAGGTTCCCATTTTACGGGACGTGTCATGAAGAACGTCCTCACGATATTTGGCATTACCCAAAAATTCCACATCGCATACCACCCCCAGTCGAGTGGTATCGTGGAGCGCATGAATTGGACCCTAAAAGTTACCCTTTGGAAAGTGACCCAGCAAAACAACACCACTTGGGATTCAGTCCTCCCTTTTGCGCTGATGTTTTTGCGAAATACGGTTTCAACATCTACAGGTTACACCCCACACACCCTCATGACCGGACGCCCCATGAAAGGCACAGAATTTTTATTAGGATTAGATTTGACCAGCCCCGAAGTGACGGCCCTCACACACGAGAAAGCAGTAGAACAACTGGTACAAAATGTAAAAACGGCTCAGCTAGCAGCCGCAGTGAAATTGGGCACAAGAAAGAAACAGAGCAAGGCCTGTTTCGATAGGACAGTGCATGCGACTGAGTTCAGTGTAGGACAGCAAGTCATGCTCTCCATATACAACCCCAGCACATTCCTGTCACCAAAGTATTCGGGTCCGTACTCCATTGCGGACAAAGTCAGCCCTTCCGTCTACAAAATAAAGTATCCCAACGGAAAGACTGCGTGGTTCCATATCAATCAGCTTAAGGCATATGGAACACAGTCTAACCACACACACCACGTCATGCTCGACGCAGCAGACCACGTGCCGCCCACAGCCAACGTAACCCTACCCTCCCCCAACATGTCCAGCCCAGCCACGGACTCAACCCCGACTCCACCCCCGAAATATACACTCCGCCCCAGAACGCCCACAGACTGAAGCAGTAGCGACAGCGACTGTGACTCGGACAATAGCCACAGCACGCCTCCCTACTATCCCCATGCAACAGGACCCACACCCTGCGAATCTGACCACGATTCGAGTGATCCCTTCATGATCACTTTCCTAAACAAACCCCACCACCGACCACCGACCTACAATGACGACCCCGATTCCGTCCCCACAGAACTGGACACCACCTTTTGGCACCGAGATAACTCATACAGACTCGTCCGGAATGACGAGAGGGATCCCAAATCACACCATGCAGCCTTATCCGCCCTGATACACTCGAGAGTTTGGCATCTGGGAGAAGATGACGACTTTGAGTCTGACTCCCAAAACGAGAACCCCTTTGTGACCCTGTTCGCAACGGATAACTGAGATGTCCAGATGACGTTTTAAAAAGGAACCGCTTGGGAGAAAACGGTGTCCTTTCTGATGGAACCTGCAGCATGTTTAATGTTGTCTGTTAGGACTTCCGGGTGCGGCGATGACCAGCTAAGTCGCACGTTTCGGCAGCTCCCGGTGGAACGGACTTTTGGGCTCTTGATAAGAGCCCCAACGGTAATTTTAACGGCTAAAAGCACTGTGCGGTAAACCAGAAGGGAATCCCCCCTGGATACGGATGGAAAAAGGAGAGGAAAGTGGCCGGATTGCGGTGGATCCTTTAGAGCAGCGGCAAGGAAGGCAAGCAAAAACCAAGATGGCGTCGGAAGGTGGCAGTTTAATATGGGGCCCTGAACAACACGAGTTTTTGAAACGCTGCGTAGAAGAGCTTAAAAAGGAGATGAAGAAGGAGCTGTTGGCCCCAATATTACAGGCGATCGAAGGGCTAAAGGATGAGCAAAAGACCCAGGAGCGGGAGCTTCGGGTCGTGAAGGCAAAGGCTGCCGAGAACGAGGACGATATACAGGGCCTGGTGGTGAAGACGGAGATGCACGAGGCACACCATAAACGATGTGTGGAAAGATTGGAGGTGCTGGAGAATAACGCGAGGAGGAATAATTTAAGGATTCTTGGTCTTCCTGAAGGTGTAGAAGGAGCAGACGTGGGGGCATATGTGAGCACGATGCTGCACTCGTTAATGGGAGCGGAGGCCCCGGCGGGTCCGCTGGAGGTGGAGGGAGCATACCGAGTGATGGCGCGAGGACCGAGAGCAGGAGAAATTCATAGAGCCATAGTGGTGAGATTCCTCCGTTTTAAGGACAAAGAGATGGTCCTTAGATGGGCAAAGAAAACTCGGAGCAGTAGGTGGGAGAACGCGGTGATCCGCGTATATCAAGACTGGAGTGCGGAGGTGTCGAGAAGGAGGGCGAGCTTTAATCGGGCCAAGGCGGTGCTTCACAAAAAGAAGATAAAATTTGGAATGCTACAACCGGCAAGACTGTGGGTCACATATCAAGGGAGGCACCACTACTTTGAGACGGCGGATGAGGCGTGGACTTTTATTGTGGAAGAAAAACTGGAATAAGCGGGTCACTAAAAAAGAACGTTTGAAACAAAGTGGTGGGGCGAGTATGGGGGGCGAAGAGGGGGGGAAAAAGGGGGGGAAAGATGAGTCTTATGTTATTAATCCTGCGATGCGGTAACTTTTCTCTCTTCCACAGGTGGTGGTGGAGGGAGGAAGGGAGGTGGAGGAGATGGGGCGTTGGCCATGGGGGGCGGGGCCAAAAGGGAAGCGCGGGCTTTGTTCCCGCGCTATGATAACCATGGCGGGAATAGGGAAGCAGGAAGGAGGGGGCGTCGCACGGTGCGAGCCGAGGTCATGGGGGGAAGCTGAGGTCGGCCAGAGTTTGCTGACTTCTGGGAGCAACATGGGGGGGTGTAACTATGCTAGTGGGGGATCTAGCGGGGGGGGGGTGGGAGGGGGGAGTTACTGGGTTGCTGCTGCTGGGGAGAGGGGGGAGCCGGAATGGGGTGGGGTGGGCGGGGGGGGCGCCGCCTGGGGGGGACACAGCTGCGTGGGAACCGGGTGAGGAGCTGGAAAAAGGGGATGGCTAATCGACAAGGGGGGGGGGGTAAAAAGCCCCCCAACCCGGTTGATCACGTGGAATGTGAGAGGGCTGAACGGGCCGATAAAGAGGGCATGAGTGCTCGCACACCTTAAGAAACTTAAGGCAGACGTGGTTATGTTACAAGAGGCGCACTTGAAACTTATAGACCAGGTTAGACTACGCAAAGGATGGGTGGGGCAGGTGTTTCATTCGGGGCTAGATGCGAAAAACAGGGGGGTGGCAATATTAGTGGGGAAGCGAGTTATGTTTGAGGCAAAGACCATAGTGGCGGATAGCGGGGGCAGATACGTGATGGTGAGTGGCAAATTACAGGGGGAGGCGGTGGTCTTGGTAAACGTATATGCCCCGAACTGGGATGATGCCAATTTTATGAGGCGCATGCGAGGACGCATCCCGGACCTAGAGGTGGGAAAGTTGGTAATGGGGGGAGATTTTAATACGGTGCTGGAGCCAGGGCTGGACAGGTCGAGATCCAGGACTGGAAGGAGGCCAGCTGTAGCCAAGGTGCTTAAAGATTTTATGGAGCAGATGGGAGGAGTAGACCCGTGGAGATTTAGCAGACTGAGGAGTAAGGAGTTTTCGTTTTTCTCCCATGTCCACAAAGTTTATTCGCGAATAGACTTTTTTGTCTTGGGAAGGGCGTTGATCCCGAAGGTGAGGGGGACGGAGTATACGGCTATAGCCATTTCGGATCACGCTCCACATTGGGTAGACTTGGAGATAGGGGAGGAAACAGAAGGGCGTCCACCCTGGAGAATGGATATGGGACTATTGGCAGATGAAGGGGTGTGTCTAAGGGTGAGGGGGTGCATTGAAAAATACTTGGAACTCAATGATAACGGGGAGGTCCAGGTGGGAGTGGTCTGGGAGGCGCTGAAGGCAGTGGTTAGAGGGGAGCTGATATCAATAAGGGCACATAAAGGAAAGCAGGAGAGTAGGGAACGGGAGCGGTTGCTGCAAGAACTTCTGAGGGTGGACAGGCAATATGCGGAGGCACCGGAGGAGGGACTGTACAGGGAAAGGCAAAGGTTACACGTAGAATTTGACTTGCTGACAACGGGTACTGCAGAAGCACAGTGGAGGAAGGCACAGGGTGTACAGTATGAGTATGGGGAGAAGGCGAGCAGGTTGCTGGCCCATCAATTGAGGAAAAGGGGAGCAGTGAGGGAAATAGGGGGAGTGAGGGATGAGGAAGGAGAGATAGAGCGGGGAGCGGAGAAAGTGAATGGAGTGTTCAAGGCATTCTATAAAAGATTATACGAAGCTCGGCTCCCGGATGGGAAGGAGAGAATGATGTGCTTCCTAGACCGGCTGGAATTTCCTAAGGTGGAGGAGCAGGAGAGGGTGGGACTGGAAGCACAGATCGCGATAGAGGAAGTAGTGAAAGGAATTAGGAGTATGCAGGCGGGGAAGGCTCCGGTACCGGATGGATTTCCAGTCGAATTTTATAGGAAATATGTGGATTTGCTTGCCCCGATACTGATGAGAACCTTTAATGAGGCGAAGGAAAGGGGACAGCTGCCCCCGACTATGTCGGAGGCAACGATATCGCTTCTCCTAAAGAAGGAAAAAGACCCGCTGCAATGCGGGTCCTATAGACCTATTTCCCTCCTAAATGTAGACGCCAAGATTCTGGCCAAGGTAATGGCAATGAGGATAGAGGATTGTGTCCCAGGGGTAGTCCATGAGGACCAAACTGGGTTTGTGAAGGGGAGACAGCTAAATACGAATATACGGAGGCTGCTAGGGGTAATGATGATGCCCCCACCAGAGGGGGAAGCAGAGATAGTGGTGGCGATGGATGCCGAGAAAGCATTTGATAGAGTGGAGTGGGATTATTTGTGGGAGGTGTTGAGGAGATTTGGCTTTGGAGATGAGTATATTAGATGGGTACAGCTGCTGTATAGGGCCCCGATGGCGAGCGTGGTCACGAATGGACGGGGATCTGCGTATTTTCGGCTCCATAGACGGACGAGGCAGGGATGTCCTCTGTCCCCATTATTGTTTGCACTGGCGATTGAGCCCCTGGCAATAGCATTGAGGGGTTCCAGGAAGTGGAGGGGAGTACTCAGGGGAGGAGAGGAACACCGGGTATCTCTTTACGCGGACGATTTATTGGTGTATGTGGCGGACCCGGCGGAGGGGATGCCAGAGATAATGCGGATACTTGGGGAGTTTGGAGAATTTTCAGGATATAAGCTGAACATGGGGAAAAGTGAGCTGTTTGTGGTGCATCCAGGGGAGCAGAGCAGAGAAATAGAGGACTTACCGCTGAGGAAGGTAACAAGGGACTTTCGCTACTTGGGGATCCAGATAGCCAAGAATTGGGGTACATTGCATAGGTTAAACTTAACGCGGTTGGTGGAACAGATGGAGGAGGACTTCAAGAGATGGGACATGGTATCCCTGTCACTGGCAGGGAGGGTACAAGCAGTTAAAATGGTGGTCCTCCCGAGATTCCTCTTTGTGTTTCAGTGCCTCCCGGTGGTGATTACGAAGGCTTTTTTCAAAAGGATTGAGAAGAGTATCATGAGTTTTGTGTGGGCCGGGAAGACCCCGAGAGTGAGGAAGGGATTTTTGCAGCGTAGTAGGGATAGGGGGGGGGGCTGGCGCTACCAAGCCTGAGTGAGTACTACTGGGCCGCCAACATCTCAATGGTATGTAAGTGGATGGGAGAAGAGGAGGGAGCGGCGTGGAAGAGATTGGAGAAGGCGTCCTGTAGGGGGACTTGCCTACAAGCCATGGTGACGGCGCCGTTGCCGTTCTCACAGAAGAAATACACCACAAGTCCGGTGGTGGTGGCTACTTTGAAAATTTGGGGGCAATGGAGACGGCATAGGGGAAAGACGGGAGCCTCGGTGTGGTCCCCGATAAGAAATAATCATAGGTTTGCTCCGGGGAGAATGGATGGGGGATTTGGAACATGGCAAAGAGCAGGAGTAACACAATTGAGAGATCTGTTTGTAGATGGGACGTTTGCAAGTCTGGGAGCGCTGGCCGAAAATTATGGGTTGCCCCAAGGGAATGCATTCCGGTATATGCAACTGAGGGCTTTTGCGAGGCAACAGGTGAGGGAATTCCCGCAGCTCCCGACGCAGGAGGTGCAGGACAGAATGATCTCAAAGACATGGCTGGGGGACGGTAAGGTATCAGACATATATAGGGAAATGAGGGACGAGGGGGAGATTATGGTAGATGAGCTGAAAGGGAAATGGGAAGAAGAGCTGGGGGAGGAGATTGAGGAGGGGCTGTGGGCTGATGCCCTAAGTAGGGTAAACTCATCGTCCTCGTGTGCCAGGCTAAGCCTGATACAATTTAAGGTGTTACACAGGGCGCATATGACTGGAGCACGGCTCAGTAAATTTTTTGGAGTAGAGGATAGGTGTGCGAGATGCTCGAGAAGCCCAGCGAATCACACCCACATGTTCTGGTCATGTCCGGCACTACAGGGGTTTTGGGTGGGGGTGACAAAGGTGCTTTCGAAGGTGGTGGGGGTCCAGGTTGAACCAAGCTGGGGGTTGGCTATATTCGGGGTTGCAGAAGAGCCGGGAGTGCAGGAGGCGAAAGAGGCTGATGTTTTGGCCTTTGCGTCCCTAGTAGCACGGCGCAGGATACTGTTGATGTGGAAGGAAGCCAAGCCCCCGGGTGTGGAGACCTGGATAAATGACATGGCAGGGTTTATAAAGCTGGAACGGATTAAGTTCGTCCTCAGGGGATCGACTCAAGGGTTCACCAGGCGGTGGCAACCGTTCGTCGAATACCTCACAGAAAGATAGAGGGAATGGAAAAGAAGAAGACAGCAGCAGCAACCAGGGGGGGGGGGGCAGAGGGGGGGGGGGGGGGGCAGAGGGGGGGGAGGGGGGGGGAGGGGGGGAGGAACCAGAGGGATTCTCAGGGATGTCAATATATAAGTATATAAGTATAATATGTATAGGTTGTTGTTATAGATAATTGTATGTTGGACGGTTAAAACATATTTTTGGAGAATATTTATCTGGGACAAGGCAGTTGCCATTTAGTTTTGTTTTTGTTTATATATTATTTATTTCTTGTTTATAAAACTGGCCATTGTTATTTATATTGTGATATTGCTGTGTAAAGGATACACAATGTACTGTGATGGTTGGCCAAAAATTTTCAATTAAATATTTTTTTTTAAAAATGTTGTCTGTTAGTGTTATTGCTAAATGTTGTTTGTGAAATCGGAAATTTTTTCCACGGCCCCACGCCTTATTTTTCGGCCGAAACCTCTGAGAGCTTGTCAGCACGCTCATCAGCAGAAACCTCTGAGAGCTTGCCAGACCCCAGTTCGTAACTGCCCTTCTGGTTCGAAGGAAGAACCAATACGGCAACCCCCCACGATGACTACATTTCTTGCCCATACTTGTCGGTTGCTCAGGCAGTGGAGAAACGGCATTGGGACCCGCCCTCCCTGGGAACCCCCCTCTGGTCAGCTACGCTCGGGTAGTGCACACACGGCATTGGTCGCCGTCCTACCCGGGGATTTCATCCAAATCTTACCCGTTGCGGCCCATACGCACCTCATTTCGGCAATTTTCCTTCAAAAAGTTTTGTTTTGTTTCAGGCGACCCTTAGGTTGCCAACCCTATGCTATTTACATCCTCAAACATTTGGATGGTAAATCGCACAGCCTGTGAGACGGCTCGCACTGGTTCAGTATTTGTAAATGTGTCTTGTCCTTAAATTTGGTTTTTGGAGAAAAAAAATGAGGGAGTCACACATGGTGACAAATTGTAAAGGGAGTAATTGGCACTAAAGGACAGATATGCTATCATACAAGATATTAATACAAGGTAGTGACAGAGACTATGCTTGATCCCACAGAACTCCAGAAGCTCCAGGAACAGAAGAGAAGAGAAAAAGAAGAACCATGAGGACATCCTCCGTGTTGCTCATCACCCTCATGAGCATTTGGTTGCGCGCGAACGCGAACCCCCTAACCCCAACCCTCCCCCCCCAGCCGTTAATGATTCACTTCCCCATAGTACCCAGAGCCCAGTCAAAAGTGACACCACACCATCTTGGTGTGTCAGGTTTATAACCTGGCACTCCCTGTCCTACTTAATAGAATCCCTACTAGTATTGGCGATACTCTGCTGCATCGTGCAGACTATTCGTCTGAGGAAATGGAGAAGGAGAGCCTACCGCGCTGCACCCCGGTATATAGGATAAGATCCCCTATTTTTGGATATGACCAGACCCCCGACCCCCGCGATCTCTAATCAAGAACATTTGTTTGCGTTCCTTTTTGTGAATAAAGAAATGTTTCATGAGCGATTGTACAATCCTGAGCTTGACTGCCAAGCCAGGAAAAATGTGAGTAATGCTGCTATGATTTCGTTTGTATTATTAGGAAGTTAGTATGATTGAATGTTTGAGTGAGTGTAGTTTATTGAGGATAGTTAAAGGTACCGTTTTTCTTATTTTGCAATGCATGTCCCTGTTTTGGCATAGCGCCACTTAGAATTGTCAGTTTAAATTTTTCCTACATAGTTATGGTCAGTGTCGAGGCCATAAAAGAGTGTTCGCCGGGTCAGGGAATGAAGAACAACGCAGTTATGTGAT